>NC_134886.1:27530878-27683378 GCF_041734735.1 Babylonia areolata | reverse complement strand
AACGTACGTTGCATACGTTTTCGTTACTGTTTCGGTATTCAGTTTTCATATTAGTTTTGAACCGGAAGTTATTGTTTTATATTTCAGTGGAGTTGACCCTGATGACCAACGATGGTTTGATTCCTATTAAAAGACTCTTAAAGGTTATCTGTTTTCATGTGTTGCTTCAACTGCTTTATTCCTTTTTAAACTCCTTCTCCTTCTCCTTCTCTTTCGCCTTCTGCTCCTCCTCGTGCTTCTTCTCTTCATCATCCTCCCACCCCCCAACCCCCTTCTCCTTTCTCTCCTCACCTTCTTCTCACCCTCCTCCAGTTTATCAACCCCCCTTCTCCAGCTCTTCCTCCTCTTCCTCCTCCTCCTCCTCCTACCCCTACTCCTTCTTCTTCTTCTGCTTGTGTTCTTCTTCTTCTTCTGCGTTCCCTGCTTTCCCAGAAGAAAAAATAAAGTCTTGGTCCAGATGCTCTGTATCCCCCCAGAGCTATTTCATCAGATTGCCTGAGTTGTCCACAGAGGCTATGGACGCCACTCAAAACCAGTCCTGTGGGGAAATTGGAGTGGATGCTTTTGTTGACGTGAGGAAAAGAAAACACCGATGGCTTTGTATTTGTCAGCTTTTTTTTTTTTTTTTTTTTCTTTCTTTCTTTTCTTTCTTCCCCTGAGTGGTGAGAAATGAAAAACTGAGGTCATATCCAGTCCTGTCTCTTTTCACAGTGGGTGTAGAGGAGTGTTCTGTTTTGTCTCTTGTTATTGTCTTTTGTTTGTTTGTTTGTTCCTCTTTTTTTGTTTATGTTTTGACTTTCTTTCTCTGTATTCTTCTATCTATCTATCTATCTATAACTTGTTTATGTTTTGACTTTCTTTCTTTATATTTTCCGGCCTATCTATCTGGCTTTCTGTCTTTCATTTTCTGTTTTGTTTCTTCCTTCTGTTTGTCTTCCTGTCTCTATGTCTGTCTGCCCGTCAGTGACAATACATGTACGTGTTTGTGCAATGAACGCATTATCGAATGACAAAGAGCAAATAGAATGATTCTTTCTTTCTGGTTCTTTTCTGAAAAGTTGTATTTGTTTTTATGTCTTCCTCGTGCACGTGCACGCGAATCCGCTCGTGTGTGTGTGTGTGCGTGTACATGTGCGTGTGCGTGTGTGTATGTGTAAGAAATGTGATAGTTAATTACATATCTTTAATACGGATTGTATTGGAATTGATTATGCTGGAAAACTCCTGTAGATTATCATCATTACTATTATTGTTAGTAGTAATAGTAGTAGTAGTAGTAGTAGTAGTAGTATTCGCGTACGGGTATCTATGAAAAAAGGCTAGACTGACCCAACTTCAAAGAACCATACAAATCTCCCCTACCACAAATCTTGCCCCACACCCCCTTCTTTCTGTCTGTTTGTCTGTCTGTGTGTGTGTGTGGGTGGGGGGGGGGGTTGTGTGTGTGTGTATCCGTGTGTGTGAGAGAAAGACAGTGAGTGAGTGTGCGTGTGTGTGTGTGTGTGTGTGTGTGTGTGTGTGTGCGTGTGCGTGTGTGGAAATGATATGCTGAAGAACAAATGAAGTTAAGAGCTTTGTAAAAATGAGATTAACATGCTGGAGCTTGTTTGGAATGGACTTTTTTTTTCTTTTTAAACGGCACGGAACAAGGAATCAGGAAATACAAGTTTAGTGAAGACAAACATAGATGAGTATATAGATATATAAACACGTGAATTGATGAACAAATGAATAAATAAATAAAGTAATGAATAAGTATGTAAATGGACAAATAAATGCAGAAATAAACATAAATGAATAAATAAATAAATGAATGAATAAACAAAAGCAGAAGAAAAGATAGATGCCCAAGTTGATAGACTGGAACTAATTTAGAGTGCGTGGGATTTCGCCTTGTTTATCTCCTCAGCTCCAAATACTGTTCGTCTGAAAAAATAAAAATAAAATATCAAGCATATCGGAGAAAAGAAAGGCAGAGCAGGACTCTCTCTCTCTCTCTCTCTCTCTCTCTCTCTCTCTCTCTCTCTCTCTCTCTCTCAACCCTTAACGATTTGGTTGATGGTGAATTGGGAAGATACCCGATATATCTTAATTCATTTATCAAATGTATCAAATATTGGTTAAAACTTCTCCAAATGTATGAACATAGACTCCCTACACGATATATCTTAATTCATTTATTAAATGTATCAAATATTGGTTAAAACGTCTCCAAATGTATGAACATAGACTCCCTACATAAGCTTATAAGATATTGTATAATTTAGATAGTAGAGGGAAAATCAGTTGGGCAACAAATATTCGAAAGAGTCTATGTAGTTATAGTTTTTCATTTGTTTTGTTAAATCAAGGTGTTGGATGTGTTGAAAGTTTCTTAGTTTGTTTTAGACAATGATTGATAGATTGTAGGTGGCAAGATTGGAATAGTCATATTGAAAATAGTGATAAATTTTCTTTGTACAGACTACTTAAAATGAATAATTTGGCAGAACACTATATTGTAATGGATGTGAATAAGTCTTTGAGATGTATGCTAAGTTTAGAACTGGTGTTTCTGATATAACTAAGTTGTGCATAGTCAAAGGTACAAGAAAAATGAAAAGTACACATGTCCGATGTCCAGATCCGAGAGACAGGATGAAATTCATTTCGTTTTTGCTGCCCGACATTGGATGATCTTAGAAAAAGATTCACCACTTCAAAGCATTATAGCAGACCAACCCTTTTCAGACTAACATTATCAGTCTCTTGCAGAAATGAATCTGTTATCAAGAACTTCGCAGTTTTTCTGTATAAGTCGTTTCAGAGAAGAACTATTATGAGCTGATACTGCGATATTGTTCAAAGATATATATATTATTCACTAATTGCATGTACAATATTTCTGTGTGCATCATTTTACTAAAATGTTTCCTATTTATGTATACCCCCTTCAAATGGGGCCATGGCCTTTCTTGAATAAAACATCGTAATCGTTGTCTGTTTCTCTCTCATGCTGAGGAAGCTGAGAGGCTATTAAGTGTACGCCTTACTCTTACTCTGTCTGTATCTGTATCTGTATCTATATATGTATCTGTCTGTCTGTGTGTTTCTGTATACCTCTCTCTGTGTGAAGAATTTGTGTTGAACTTCTAACTGAAAGTAATGAGTTGGGGTTTTTCCCCGAGAGCTGGAAAGAGTCAATAACTTTAAAACAGAAGGCGATTCACACGATGTAAATAACTATGTAAGTCTTGTGGTCAGACCATGCTTGTTCGTTTCCCACCACTGAGGGAAAGAAATGTTTTTTAAAACCTGACGAGTACAAAGCCACCGATGTTTTCTTTTCCTCACGCCAACAAAAGCATCCACTCCATTTTCCCCATAGGACTAGTTTTGAGTGGCGGTCCAAAGCCTCTGTGGACAACTCAGGCAATCTGATGAAATCGCCGTGGGAGATACAAAGCATCCGAACCAGGACTTTATTTTTCGTCTGGGAAAACAGGGAATGCAGACGACGAAGCAGAAGCACATGGAAGAAGGAGGAGGAGTATGAGGAGGAGGTGGAGAAAGAGTATCAGGATGAGTTTAAAGAAGAATAAATAGATAGATAAATAAATAGACAGTCAAAACAAAAAGAACATAAATAAATGAATACATGAAACAAAAACGAAAACAAAGACAGAACCCAAAACAACATCAAGCAAAGGAAAATAAATTAAAAAAAGCACAAAAGAAGAATCAAGCACAGGGTTTACACCCTACAATGTTTCCTTTTCCTCAAGTCAGTAAAAGAATCCAACCCTTCCTGTCCTCCAAAGGACTTGTTCTGAGTGGCGTCCAAAGCCTCTACATAAGCAGTTCATGCAATCTGATAAAATAGCTGTGGGGAGATAAGGATTCTTGAAGAAAGGTTTATTTTTCGTCTAAGAAAAAAAAACCCACAGGGAATGAATAAGAAAGAGGAGGAAGAGGGGGGGACGAGGAAGAAAACGAGAAGAACAAGAACAAGGAGGAGGAGGAGGAAGAGGAGAGGAATGAACAGGATAGTGAGAAGGAAGAGAAGAAGAGGAGGAAGAGGGGAAGAAGAGGGAAAAAAAGGAGGAGGACGAGGAGGAAGACGAGAAATGAAATAAGCAGGATAAGAATGAGGAAGAGAAGGAGAAGAAGGAGGAGAAGGAGGAGGAGGACGACGTCGATGAGAATGATCAGGAGAAGAAGAAGGAACGGAGGAGCAGGATGGGAAAAATAATGAAGAAGAGAAGGAGGTCGGACGAAGAGGAAATGGAGAAGGAAGAGGAGTTGGAGGGAAAGGGGGAGAGGGTAGAGGAGGAGGGGAAGGAGAAGAAGGGGGTCGGAAAGGATGATGAAGAGGAGGAGGAGGAAGTGGAGAGCGAATAAAGGAAGAAGGAAAGAGGGAAACAAACAATTGAAACAAGAAGAAAAAGAAGAAGAAGGCATTGGAATTGGAATTATTTATTGTCATTGCCAATAAAGGTCTTTTGACAAAGGGGCAACAACATAAATCCACATATCTTAGCTTCAAAATAATAAAAACTATATTTGTTCTCTCAACTATTCAGTCAGTTTATACAAAGAAAATGGGCAATAATTGGACACGCTTAAGCCACATCCTGATAAAAACTCAGCGAGATGGATCTAAAGAAAAGCAATAATATGATAACAAATTGACAAAATGAATGGGGGCTGACTGGAACATCCACTCAAGTATATATCAAAACTTAACTAATACAGACTGACTCAACAATATACTCAAGTATGTAATGTTATGTTTTCTGGGGGGGTTTTCCAAATAAAATAGCAACTTCTGTACTGACTATAATTAAGTGTCTTCTAAACTGTTAATACCGTTCTGACTTGTGTATCTTTGTCTTATTGTCTGAGCTTCTGCAATGAATTTAGCAATCGATCTGATTATGATTTCATTATCGATTGATAAAACAGTAACAACATCATGGCTTTCAGCCATAAAAAGAAGAAGATAGGAACAATAGATAAGAAAAACGAAAGCCAAACAATGAAAGAAAACCAAAACATAAACGAGCAAAAATAAAAACAAAACTACAAAAAGTTTTTTTTTTTTTTAAGAAACCTACTTTACACCCACTGTGGAAAGCAACAAAGCGGGATCCCACAATACGAAAAGAGAAAAAAAAAACAAAAGAAAAGAAAACAGAATACAATGGGGGAAAAAAGAAAAGAAAAAAAGGAAGGAAAAGAAAACCCAAAGAAAAAAAAAAGACACCAAAGCAAAAGAAGATTAAACACACACACACACACACACACACACACACACACACAGAGAGAGAGAGAGAGAGAGAGAAACAAAACACTGTTTCTCTTTCCACCCACCGTGCAGAGACAAGACAGGATCTGACCACCACTTATTCTTCTCTCACCCACCCAGGATAAAAAGCTGACGTGTTCAAAGCCACCCCGTGTTTTCATTTCCTCTGTGAACAACGCACACAACCCGATTAGGTAGCTGTTGGGAGGGTGGTGGAGAAGGGTGGGGATCTGGTCCAGGAAATCATTTTTTTCCTCTGATAAAAACAGGGAACGCGGAAGAAGGAGGAGGAGGGAGTGGTAGAGGAAGTGGATGAGGAAGAGAAGAAGAAGAAGAAGAAGAAGAAGATGATGATGATGATGATGATGATGAAGGAAGAGGAGAACAAGAACAAGAAAAGGAAGAGGAGGAGGAGGAGGAGGAAAGGGTGGAAAGGATGATAAAGAGAGAAAAGAAAAAAGAGAGAAAGGTGGATAAGGAGGGGGGGGAAAAAGAAGGGAAGAAAGACAGAAATAGACAGACAGAGAGACAGACAGACAGACAGAAATAGACAGAGAGACAGACAGACAGACAGAAATAGGCAGAGAGACAGACAGACAGACAGAAATAGACAGAGAGACAGACAGACAGACAGAAATAGGCAGAGAGACAGACAGACAGACAGAAATAGGCAGAGAGACAGACAGACAGACAGACAGAAATAGACAGACAGAGAGACAGACAGACAGACAGAAATAGACAGACAGAGAGACAGACAGACAGACAGACATAGACAATCGGAAGTGGGAGAAGGAGGGGGGAGAAGGAGGAGGGGAAGAAAGATGAAGAAGGGGAGGGGAGTAAAGAAAGAAAGAAAGAAAGAAAGAAATAGACAATCGGAACAAAAAGAAGGAGGAGGAGGAGGTGGAGGAAGAGGGCAGGGCTGAAAGAAAGATGAAGAAGAGGAGGACGAGGAAAGGGAGGGATAGAGAAAGAAAGAAAGAGAGACAGATAAATTGACAAACAGACATAGACAATTAGAAATAGACAGTTGAAACAAGCGGAATTAGAACGGGAAAGAAGAAGAAGGAAGCAGAGGAGAGGGGAGGAAGAGGAGGAAGGAGGGGGAGTGGTAAAGAAAGAAAGAAAGAAAGAAGAAAGAAAGAAATAGACAATTGAAACAAGTGGAAGAAAAAGGAGAAAGAAGAAGGAGAAGGAGGAGGAAAAAGAGGGAGAGGAGAAAGGCGAAAAAAAAGATGAAGTAGAGGAGGGGGGGGGGGTAAAGAAAGAAAATAAGAAAAGAAAGAAAGGGACAATCGAAACGAGAAGAAGAAGGATTGGGAAACACTTGGACATGTCACTCCGGGATCTTCGCAGAAATCACCAGCTGTTGCACAGGGCTATTCCTGCATTGTCTCTTTGAAAGTTGTACATGTATATGGGATTGAAAAAAACTGAAAAACTACTATGATTAGATCATGAGACTACTACCACTACTACTACTACTACTGCTACTGCTGCTGCTGCTGCTGCTGCTAAGAAGGAGAAGAAGAAGAATGTTAATAATATGATTAATTTGATAGGTAGTAGTTGTTGTAGTAGGATAGGGGCAAAGCAAGATGGACAGAGGGACCGTTTTCTGCATCACCGTAATTTCCACTTTTGTTCACTCGTTCTAGTAAACAACGCAAGAAAGAAAGAAAAAAGCCCAAAGGCACAAAACCTAGAGAGATTTAACTCTCTCCATACGAACGGCGAAAGAGACGACGTTAACAGCGTTTCACCCCAATTACCATCATCAAAATATTGCAAGCGGAACGCTCTTATACTGAAGAGGTGAATGTTGACAAAGAATACCACAGTTCTGACGATGGAAGCTAAAGGTTGGGTCATTCAGACACCCACTGGTCATCCGAGGGGCCTGTGTAGAGGAGAAGAGAGGACTGGCCGTACTGAGTGTGTTAATAGACCGGAACAGGTGTTTACATAATAAGACAAGGAATGGGGAGGAAGGGGCGGGATGGTGACGCGGGGGTGGGGGGGTGGGGAGGGGCGTGATATTATATTTTTTATGTGTTTCCAACTTTCCTTTCATTCATTTAGGTTCAAGTACTTTATTGTCTGCTTCAACCAAAACAGGATATTCTCTTTCGGCTCACTTAAATCAATATGCCCGTCATCAAATATCCAAGAGAAAAACGAATAAGTGACACACCCTTCACTGATCACCACGCACTTGTCAGTTATTATGTAAAAAGAAAACCATTTGGGTAAGACAGTATTACATTACAAGATAGAGTGAAACAACTGTGTGTGTGTGTGTGTGTGTATGTACGTGTGCATGCGTCGGTGTGTGTGTGTGTGTGTGTGTGTGTGTGTGTGTGTGTGTGTGTGTGTGAGCGTGTGTGTGTGTGTGTGTGTGTGCGTGTGCGTGTGTGCGGGTGTGCGAGTGTTTCATGATTTCTTTCAGTTGCCGAGTGAAAAGCAATTCAAAGAAAGCTGTGGGGCGGGGAGCTGGGGGAGGTGGGGGGAAGAAAAAGGAAAAAAATTGAAATGAATAAATAGACAAACAAAGAAGGAAAGAAGGAAGGAAGGGTATGAAAGAAAGGAGAACGAAAAGAAAGAAAGAAAGAAAGAAAGAAAGAAAGAATCAGAAAAGGAAAGAAATGAAGCAAAGAAAGACAGAGAGAAAAAAACAAAACCAAACAACGCAGAAAAAAAATCAACAGACGCTGTTCTCACCGTGGCCAGCATGAATGCAATGTATATGCAAAGGATGAATGCAATGTATATGCAAGGGATGAATGAAATGTCCGAACTAAAAAGAGAGAAGAGACATCAC
This sequence comes from Babylonia areolata, assembly GCF_041734735.1. Classification (NCBI taxonomy): domain Eukaryota; kingdom Metazoa; phylum Mollusca; class Gastropoda; order Neogastropoda; family Buccinidae; genus Babylonia; species Babylonia areolata. The sequence continues at coordinate 27,675,270 of NC_134886.1, read as the reverse complement.
AGGAACGAATAAAAGGACGCCCACGAGAGAAAATCAATGGAACGGGTTGCTCGTTGAGATAAGAAAATATGTAATCTGAAAACAGAGGAAGAGGGAAACGAAAGGTTTAAATACAAAAGAAAAGAAAAAGAAAAAAGAAAATACACAAAACTACAGAAAATCGAAACAAGAACAAAGATACTTGTCGATGAAGATTAACCGATGTTTAACCCTATCCCCACCCCTTCCCCCACCTCCCCTCTCGCAAAGACTGAAAAGGGGGAGAAAGACGAAAGAAAGAAAGAAAGAAAGAGGGGAAAATGAATGAAAAGGTAGCAATGAAGAAATGAATCTATGAAGGGATCAGAGATGAACTGGGGCATGAATGAAATAACATTCATGACTAAAGAATAAGCATGGAGAGAGAGAGAAAAAAAAAACACGAAAAAAAAACATTCAAGCAATAGCACAAAGGGACTGCTGAAGAAGAAAATACCACAAAACAAGCAAGACCATTTTGTCCAAGACACCCACCTCCTTCCAGATGTCTTCAAACCCAGAATGTGAAGGCATTGGGACACTCGAAGATGAAAGCAATGCATCACCGTCTACATAGCTACAGTCCTGTCATCATTTCTGAACAGATGTGAGACATTGACATCATTCCGCAGCCTGTTCTTCAGACAGCTGGACCTCTGGTCATTCGACAAGACCGTGGGCATAGCGTGGTACATGGTGACGACCCGTCGAACAAGACGAAGGCTTATTGTACAAACTCCTCGTCAGTTTTGGTGGGTTCGGGTGTGGTTCGCGAGTCCGATACGTGAACCTCACTCTCACGGGTCTGTACCATGTCAAAGGTAAGTTGCCTGAAGGCAAAACGAATTTTGTCTTGAATACGTCCCCAGGAAGCTGGGAACTGTCAACCAAGAGACAGTGGTCTGCCCTAGCTGTAGTCAACTGCGGCCTGCCTTCACTGTGGACAGCTGTGGAATTGTATTACTCTTTTTTGTCACAACAGATTTCTCTGTGTGAGATTCGGGCTGCTCTCCCCAGGGAGAGCGCGTCGCTACACTGAGAGCGCCACCCATTTTTTTGTAATTTTTTTTGCTGCATGCAGTTGTTGTTGTTTTTGTTTTTCTGTTTTTTGTTGTTGTTGTTGTTTCTTTGTTTTCCTATCGAAGTGGGTTTTTCTACAGAATTTTGCTAGGGTCAACCCTTTTGTTGCCGTGGGTTCTTTCAAGTGCACTAAATGCATGCATGCTGCACACAGGACCTCGATTTATCGACTCATCCGAATGACTGGCGTCCAGACCACCATTCAAGGTCTAGTAGAGGGGGGGAAATACTGGCTATTGTGCCGGGATTCGAACCATGCGCTCAGACTCTCTCGCTTCCTAGGCAGACGCGTTACCTCCAGGGCATCACTCCACCCTGAGGTCTCTCCTGATTGTGGACAACTGTGCCCTGCCCTCGCTATAGACATGTGTGGCCTGTCCTCACTGTGGACAACTGTGCCCTGCCCACGCTATAGACATGGGTGGCCTGCCCTCACTGTAGACATGTGTGGCCTGCCCTCACTGTAGACATGTGTGGCCTGTCCTCACTGTGGACAACTGTGGTCTGCCCTCACTGTGGACAACTGTGGTCTGCCCTCACTGTGGACAACTGTGATCTGCCCTCACTGTGGACAACTGCGACTTGCTCTCACTATGAACAACTGTGGTCTACCGTCACTATGGTCAACTGTGACCAACACTCACTGTGGACAACTGTGGCCTGTCCTCACTGTGGACTACTGTGACCTTCCCTCACTGTGGTCAACTGTGGCCTGCTTCACTGTGGACAACTGTGGTCTGACTTCACTATGGACAACTGCGCCCTGCCCTCGCTGTGGACAACTGTGGTCTGCCCTCACTGTGGACAACTGTCACCTGCCCTCACTGTGGACAGACAGCTGTGGTCTGCCCTCACTGTGGACAACTGTGGTCTGCCCTCTCTGTGGACTACTGTGACCTGCCCTCACTGTGGACAACTGCGACTTGCCTTCACTATGGTCAACTGTGGCCAACCCTCACTATGGTCAACTGTGACCTACCCTCACTGTCGTCAACTGTGGCATGCCCTCGCTGTGGACAACTGTGACCTGCCGTCACTGTGGACAGACAAATGTGGCCTGCCCTCACTGTGGACAGAGAGACAACTGTGACCTGCCCTCACTGTGGACAGACAACTGTGGTCTGCCCTCACTGGGACATCCGTGGCCTACCTTCACTGTGGTCAACTGTGGTCTGCCCTCACTGTGGTCATCCGTGGCCTGCCCTCACGGTTGTCAACTGTGGTCTGCCCTCACTGTGGATAAATGTGGTCTGCCGTCTCTGTGGACAACTGTGGTATGCCCTCACTGTGGACAGGCAACTGTGACCTGCCCTTTCTGTGGATAGACAACTGTGGCCTGCCATTGCTGTGAACAACTGTGTCCTGCCTTCACTTTGGACAGACAACTGTGACCTGTCCTCACTGTGCTCAGCTTGGTCTGCCCTCACTGTGAGAAATGTGGTCTGTCCTTAATGTGGACACCTGTGGTCTGCCCTTATTATGGACAACTGTGGTCTGCCCTCGCTGTGGACAACTGTTTTCTGCCATCGCTGTGGACAAATTTGGTCTAACCTTACTGTGGACAACTGTGGTCTGCCCTCATCGTGGACACCTGTGGTCTGCCCTCGCTGTGGACAAATGTGGTCTGCCCTCACTGTGGACAACTGTGGCCTGCCCTCACTGTGGACAACTGCGACCTGCCCTCACTGTGGACAACTGTGACCTGCCCTCACTGTGGACAGACAGCTGTGGTCTGCCCTCACTGTGGACAACTGCGACTTGCCTTCACTATGGTCAACTGTGGCCTGCCCTCTCTGTGGACAACTGTGGTCTGTCATCAGTGTAAACAACTGTGGCCTGCCCTCACTGTGGACAACTGTGGCCTGCCCTCACTGTGGACAACTGTGGTCTGCCGTCACTGTGGACAGAGAACTGTGGTCTGCCATCACTGTGGACAACTGTGGCCTGCCGTCACTGTGGACAGACAACTGTGATCTGCCATCACTGTGGACAATTGTGGCCCATCTTCACTGTGAACAGCTCCAGACTGCAGTCAAAACTTTGGAGACATCAAAGTCTTCATCGTCTTCGACGGACAACTAAGATGACGAAGGGAATCTGGAAGGAAGGAAGGGAGAGAGGGGGAAGGAAGGGAGGGAGGGCAAGCCTAAGGCGGGGACGGGGGGGGGGGGGTAGGCGGGGGTAAAATAAGAAAACAAAAAGAAGAGTTTCTTATCTAATAACACATATTTTTTCATAGAGGGAAGGAAAGAAGAAAATAACGAAAGTAGAAGAAAAGTTCGAATCATGTCACATCCATTTGCATTCTAATGGATTTTTATTCCACCTCATTTAATGAACAAACGAGGGTGTTTTCACACTATCGTGTAGAAGGGGTACGGGGACGGGGGGGGTCACATAACTGAATAAGATGAACAAGGAAAGTAAAGAGAGAGAGGGGGAGAGGGAGCACAGAGAGAGGGGGGGATAAGTAGAGAGAAGAGAGTAGAGATTAAAAAAAAGGGAAAGATAGGGAAGTGAGAATCATAGACATTTGACATTATTTTTGTAGAATAAACATTCATATTCACTTCAAGCCCCGATTCCGATATATATATATATATATATATATATATATATATATATAGATAGATAGATAGATAGATAGATAGATAGATAGATAGATAGATAGATAGATATCTCTGTGTGTGTGTGTGTGTGTGTGTGTGTTTATATGTTTATTTATCCATCTATCTATTCATCCGTTTATTCATTTATCTGTTTATTTAATTCTGTATATGTGCGTGTTTTTATGTGCCCGCATTCGCATGCATATGTGAATATACAAATACATTGGTAGTCAAGAGAAGAAAGGGAGAAACTGACAGACAGAGAAAAAGAGTGAGAGAAAGACAGACAGACAGACAGACTCAGACGGAGACAGAGACAGAAACAGAGACTGGCAGATAGCTAAACAAACAGAGAGACAGGAAAAAAAAGAAAACAACACTGACAGAGAGAGAAAGAGGGAGAGAGAGGCGTGTACTTGCTCCTGATTTATTGCAAACCTTGTTGTTTCTCGACAACATTTTCTGTCGGGGAAAAAAAGGTATAATCCCTATGAGCGAAGGGAAGAAAGCCTATTACATGCACATATTACCTGTTCATTGATGATCGCTATCTGTGAGACTGTCAAGAAGATTGTATTTGTTTCCTTTCCTTGATGCCTTTTAATCACACTCTTCGTGTAAGCATTACGCAGAAGAGCTATTTCTGCCCAATGCTCCATGGGATGAGATGAGAGGAAAAGAGAGGGGTGGAGAGAGACAGAGAGAAAGAGAGAGGAGAGACAGGGAGAGAGAAAGAGACACAGACAGACAGACAGGGAGAAAGAGGGGAGAGAGGGAGAGAGAGACAGGGAGAGAGAAAGAGACAGACAGACAGACAGACAGGGAGAAGGATGGGAGAGAGGGAGAGAGAGACAGGGAGAGAGAAAGAGACAGACAGACAAACAGACAGACAGGGAGAAAGATGGGAGAGAGGGAGAGAGAGACAGGGAGAGAGAAAGAGACACAGACAGACAGACAGGCAGAAAGAGGGGAGAGAGGGAGAGAGAGACAGGGAGAGAGAAAGAGACAGACAGACAGACAGGGAGAAAGATGGGAGAGAGGGAGAGAGAGACAGGGAGAGAGAAAGAGACAGACAGACAGACAGACAGGGAGAGAGAAAGAGGGGAGAGAGGGAGAGAGAGACACACTCAGAGAAAGACAGAGACAGAGAGAGAGGAGAAATATGTAATCAGTGAGATCATTATCGTCCGGTTGGTTTTGTTGTTGTTGTTGTTGTTTGTTTGTTTTTGTTTTGTTTTCTTTTGTTTTGTTGTTGTTTTTGTGGGGTGGGGGGCGGGGTTGTTGTTTTCTTAGCAACCACGTTCGTTCATTGAATTTATTAAGAACTGGTAAATCCATTTTTATGTTTGGGATATTCGTTAATTCATTACGACTGAGTTTTCTATTTCCTTGTCAACAAGGAATTAGGAAAAACAAATAAAACTGCACGCAGGAAAAAATACGACAACAAAAAATGGGTGGCGCTCTCAGTATAGCGACGCACTCTCTCTAGGGAGAGCAGCCCGAATTTCACGCAGAGAAATCTGTTGGGATAAAAAAATATATATATATAAAAAGAGAGAGAGAGAAATACAAATTCAAACTGTGTTCTCTTTTTTTCTTTTTTTTTTTTTCTTTTTTCTTTTTTTTCTTTTTTTTCCGTTTTTTCTTCTTCTTTCTTTCCTTTTTTTTAATGTGGCTGAACTTTCTCCAAACTAAATTCTGGTTGCTTATTTCCCCAAATCAAATCTTTCAAAAGAACATGAAAGTTCCAACTTGACCACATCATCCGAATAATCTCTTACGAAATACACGATCCAAAACTTTACATCATCCTCACACTTGATAAGCTGCACAAACAAAAGCAAGGCCGTTCAACGTTTTTGTTGGGGGGTTTTATTCACCGACACCACGTTTCTCTTACCTGTTTCCTAAACGCATTGTAAGCCTTATATATAAGTCTTTGCATATTTAGTTGAAACATCGTTCGCTGATATTGAATTCTCTTAAAACCAGAGAGCAAGACATTTCACAATGACGTTGGCGTATGTGGCAATACACTATGGACGTTCTGCAACGCAGATTATGTGGATGCAGTCAAAATGTGTTATCGCAGGATGAAGACCACGCATGCCCACTCCATATTGCTCAATGGGTTGTGCTTTAGCTGCAAATAAAGAAAACAAGCGAACAAAAATGCTTACAGCGAGAGAAACGCAGAAAAGTGGGGTGGGGAGTAATATTAGAGAGAGAGTGGCTAGGGGGGAGAGAGAGTGATAACCTAGAGTCTGAGACTTGACAAAGAGACAGACAGAGAGGCAGAAAAGAAAAAATGAAATGAAAATTCTTTGACAAAAGCCATTAGCATATATGGCTATTTGGGGGGATTAACAATATGAAAAAGATGTTGACAACACATGAAACTTTAGAAATAAAAAATATATAAATATAAAAAAAAATTACTACAGTGAAACATGAAAGTCAACAACAACAAAAAAAGCGTAAACTTCGACAGATCTCTTTTCTGTCTGCCATGCACGCAACGTTGACTTACAGTGGATTAATTTTGGTTAAAAATAATGACATAATTGACCAACTAGCCCCGAAAACGGAGTATGGCTCCCCACATGGCGGGGTAAAAACGGCCATGCACGTAAAAGCCCATTCGTGTACATACGAGTGAACATGAGAGTTGCAGCTCACGCACGAAGAAGAAGAAGACCAACTTATAGTGATTTGTCCGGTAAAAAAAAAAGATCAATTTTAAGTGACAAACTGTATTGATATGACGTTGAATTTCGGATACTTCAATTAGCTCATTCACACTGGTAGCTTTTCCTTTCTGGGTTAAAATGCTTCGGCGATAAACCTTGCAAGTGATTTCACATTATCTGTGTTTGTTGATGAAATAAAACTCATGGCACTACGTTCCGTCTTTTCATGTCATATCTAAAAAAAAAAATTTTAAAAAGTAATCATGACGAACGCAAAACGTCTTAATCCTTACAGTCGAATGAAAAATGATTTTCTTCTTCCAGACAGTCTAAGCATAGGGCGCGGCGCATGTAGTGCTTACAAAAATGTCTGAATCAAACCATCCTTTATTTGAATAAAGTCCAAAAGTTCTTGCTCTAAATCTTGCAAAGTTTCCCCGGTGCCATTTATTTGTTATTTCACTTATATACTTGCCTGGTTGGAGTAGTCCTTAAATGAGTGTTACCACACTTACGTTTCGTTCTCTGCTCGATATACATGTCATTTCTGTTTGAAACAATCGAGAAGGCACTGTTTAAATCTAACTTAAAATGCCTTTTCGTTTCCCACCTCTCGAGTAAGCCAAACAACATAAAAGCCATTCTCTATCAAAACTTTCTCAGTGTCAAACACCCAGTTACAATATCTCATATCATCTTGCCTGACAGGCTTTTCATAAGCCTGTTTACATATGCTTGTTAGAGGTAGTCGAGTTAGTTTTTATCTTGTAACTCATACATTTGATATACGTTCTTATAAAAGAGGATACCTGCCTGGTTCTCTGTTGTACATTTCATTTGAAGATTGAAGGGGTTTTTGTTTTTTTTTAGAAGCCACGTGATTGTTAGAGTATGTATATTCTCTGTCCGTTCATTTTCACAGTCTTCTGATTTCTGCAACACAGGTTAGAATAGGTTTAATTTGGGCATCGAACAGTTTCCAAAATTGAGAGACCTGAATGGAGTTCAGTTTTCTCATTGTGTGAGGAATTTCAATTATCTGTTTTCTGTCTATTCTAGCTGCTCCTGGCCCAGCCTGATGTGAAACTTAACTTGGTAATAAAAACCATGTCTTGATATTTATGTTTATGTGTCACCTTTACGTATCCATTCCCATACCACCATACCACACCAACACCCACACACTCCCACCCACTAACACACACTCTAGCTTACCTACCTACATATACCCCCACCCCCCACCCCCTCCACACACACACACACACACACACACACACACACACACACACACACATATCTACATACACACACACTTACACGTACGTAACACCAGTTCAATAAAGTTTTGAGTGGATTGCACCCCGATACTACTGGCCTTTTAGACTCAATAAATCTGTGTTTTTTCTTGGGCGAAAAACAGAGAAAAAACTTAGCCACCAAACCTATTGCCTTCTTGCCCTTCTCTCTCCATTTCCCTACCTCAGTTATTACGGCGGTTGTGCCATGATGGAAAATAGCGAGTTTTTGTGGGAACACTAAAATGAACCAAACTTCGACGACGAAATGTAAACGACACCATTTTTGCCTTGTCTGAAAGTCGAGTTAAGCATCGTGATACAGTCGGTAAAACGGCAAGCTCCCCCCGACTAGCCAACGATCTGACCGGGACAATGACAATGTTCTTGACACCACGAAGAACCTCTGGCGACGTCATTTTTATTCTGATGAGGATGATGATGATGATGATGGTGAGAAAGGGTTTGGGAAATCGTCATTCGGAAAGCATCGCTTCGTGCTTATGTTGTTGTGCTGGACAGAACTCATGTTTGATGGTGACATCTTCAGTGCATCTTTTTTTGTTTATTTCTGGTTGAGGGAGGGGATGGGAGGTGGGGGTTGGGGGGGGGGGGTAAGTTGTTGTTTTGTGTGTCTGTTTAATTATTTGTTTCGTTTTATGGAGCAGTGCATTGCTCTATTCTTTTTTTCTTTCTTTTTTTCTTTTTTTTTTCTTTTTTTTTTCTTTGTTTGTTTGTTGTTGTTGTTGTTGTTTTCGGGGATTGTTTGTTGTTGTTTTGTGGGGTGTTGATTGTTACTTAAGTATTGGTATTATTGTGTTTGTACTTAGTTTTTGTTTTTGTTTTATGCAGACAGTATTTAGGTTTTCCAGAACAAATAGCGAGCGGCACAAGAGAGGAGGGAAATGGAGCGGGTTTCGGGGTGTTCAGCTGTCTGTCCCTAGTGTCATAACCTGAAAGCCCCCTGCCGTTGTTCATATCTGTTAAAGACATCCAGAATAAAAATTTTAAAAATTTCAAATGTCCGCGATGAATAGCTACAAGAACAAACCAAAATCAAGTGTACTTTATCATCTCACATCAGAAATAATTTTAATAATTCTGTGATATCATGAAACAGAAATATATATATATATATATATATATATATATATATATATATATATATAAACGCAACAATTGTCATATTCATCATAAAGTGTCTAATAGAATGTAACATTCAAAAAGTGCGTACCGCATAACATCATTCACACATCTACCAATATATCTCATCAGGCAATGCCATGGATGTGGAATTCAAGTTGTAGGAGGTTGTATGACCGGAACCGCTGTCAAAAGAACAGGGGGACGGTTTACATGTTCGGAAAATACATGGTCCTGTCACACAGACCCTTCACTGGAAAGGTTCGAAAGCTAACATGGAAAATCAACTTTTTTTTCCCCAGTGCGTTTGTTTCTTTGTCGAGTGATTTAGAATGGACTGATGACTGTTTCCTATTAAGTCATTAAATTATGTTTCTGCACAATAGCGCGAGTTCTACCTCCATGAAAAGAAATGGTCATCTTCTAAGTTTTGCAACTGTTGTTACACACGCGCGCACACAAACACACAAGCAAGCAAGCGCTCACGCACTCACATTCGCACGTGCCCACGCACAAACACACACGTAAGCAAACACAGCCACGCACGCGCACACATGCACGCACGCACATGCGCACGCATGCGCACACACACACACACACACACACACACAGGAGAAAGACGGAGGGAGGCGACAACGACGTGTGCCACATCATTTATCCTCTGTCTCTCTCTGTCTCTCTGTCTCTGTCTCTCTCTCTCTCTCTCCCCTCCCTGTCTTTTTCTGTCGCTCTCTCTCTCTCTCTCCCTCCCTCTCTTAATTCGACGGGTGGGGCCGGGAGGGTGAGGGGGAAAAAAAACAAACAAAAAACAATTGTATTTTAATTCCTTATGCCTCGTTACTTGTGCATCTGTCTCCTCGCCCGTAGCCCCCATTGCAATTTCATTTGCCGCCCCACCAGAGCCGATTCACGGCTCACGAAGGAACAACACGGTTCCAGCTAGCAAATCTAATCAAAAGCAAGGGAGACAAGAAAACAGCTGTGTGTTGTTTGTCTTTTGTTTGTTTGTTTGTTTGATTGTATGTTGTTGTTGCTGTCGTTTTGTGTTTTGTTGGGTTTTGTGTTACGTGTTTTCGACTCTGAGATGTTTGACTTTGTTTTTTGTTTTGTTTGGGGGTTTTTTTGTGAACCTGTTTCTCTCTCGTTTTGCAGTTCAATGACGAAACCATGGAAAGAAAGAGAATGGATTGGTAGTTTGATCTTCAATTAATTGTTGTTTGCAGTATCAGTATCAGTAGCTCAAGGAGGCGTCACTGCGTTCGGTCAAATCCATATACGCTACACCACATCTGCCAAGCAGATGCCTGACCAGCAGCGTAACCCAACGCGCTTAGTCAGGCCTTGTTGTTTGCAAACAGTGCCTAAATTCTGAGAGAGAGAGAGACAGAAAGACAGACAGACAGTGACAGGACTTGAAACTTAATTTAATGCAGGCCCTAGCTTCTTCTGAGGGGGTGTGGGGGGTGGAGGGGGGTATACAGTAGATAAGAATAGTTTATGAATACGAATTTGCAGACTAGCTCATTTTAAACATTTAACTACACAGTGACAGAAAAGCAAAAACACAATGAACGTACTTTGTAAATGATAATTCAATTCATCTGAGCCTAACAGTGCACAGCTTAACTCACTCAGTACGGCCAGTCCTCTCTTCTCCTCTACACAGACCCCTCGGATGTCCAGTGGGTGTCTGAATGGCCCAACCTTTAACTTCCGTCGTCAGAATTGTGGTATTTTTTGTCAACATGCACGTCTTCAGTATAAGAGCCTTCCGCTTGCAATATTTTGATGATGGTAATTGGGGTGAAACGCTGTTAACGTCGTCTCTTTCGCCGTTCGTATGGAAAGAGTTAAAGGCTTTTATCAATACATACAGCCATACTCAGAAAGTATTCGTTGTTAACTAGACATACGTAAAGCAGTCCGGAACAAACAAGGTTTTCGCATTATTTTTGCTGAATATAATTCTTGAAGTTGGGAGTCAGCAAACACGGGGCAACAAAATCACGGAAAGGTTGTGCACCTACATTTTTGATTCTCATTATCACATAAAGGAGATGCCAAAACACATCTGGAGAATGTTTATATCGGTGATGATACACAGCGATGTCTGGTGCTCCACTTCCGAATTTTATCTTCTTTTTTGTTGTTGTTGTTGTTGTTGCTGCTGCTGCTGTGTTGTTGTTGTTGTTTTTTTGTGTGTGTGTTTTTGGTTTGTTTTGGGGTTGTTGTTTTTTTGTTGTTGTTTTTTTGTTTGTTTGTTTTGTTTTTGGGGGGAGGGGGTGCGGGGGAGTGGGAGAGGGTGCGGGGAGGGGGGTGGCGGGGAGGGGGGGGGGCTGTCAATTACATGCAAAAGATGCTTTTGACAAATTGTGTTCTTTTAAAACAACATGCCCCAGTTTCGCCGTCTCTTATCATTCATGCTTCTTAAAAAAAAATTTTTTTTTTAAATTAAGTTGAAAAACAATAACTGAAAAAAAACACTTAAGTTAGGTATGTTCGAAATCTCGATTCACCCGAATACAATAATAGTCATTTTGAAACGAAACACACCTCACACCAAAAACAAAACATTTTATTTTTACCTTGTAATTTAAAATCTGCTTGCATTTTATTCGCTTTTTCGTCGCCCATGCGAATGCCATATAATTCATTCTTAACCAGTATCTTGCAAAGAGACATATATATGTGGTAACGAACTGTTTCTGGGAAGATTTTTTTTAATCATTGTGTGATTTTTTTTTTTTCTTTTACTTTCTTTTTTTTTTAAACTCCCAACAATTGCTTCACGACGATTCTTTTCTCTATTTTTTTTCGTGTACATTGCATTACTATCTAAACTCCATAATTCGAGGAGAGGGGAGGAAGAAAGAGAGAGAGGGGAGGAAGAGACAGAGGGGAGGAAGAGACAGAGGGAGAGGACGTTGGGGGAGGGGGTGCCTAGGACTGATAGACACACAGAGACAGGGGCAGAGACAGAGACCTGGAGAGAATATAAGCACTTCCAGTTGGAAATGAATATCTTTAAAAAAAAAATCAAATTGCATGATGGCATCTTCTACAAAATCTCTCTCTCTCTCTCTCTCTCTCTCTCGATATATATATATATATATTTACATATAATATATATATACTTATTTATCTGTCTGTCTATATCTTTCTGTCTCTGAAAGAGAGAGAGAGAGAGAGGCATGTAGTATATGTCAGATAAAAACTATATTTCATACGCCTTATTTCACGTTACGTCATTCAGTTTTGACAAAGATCTATGGACCGAAAATTTGGACACTTCTCTGCTAGTTTTGTGTTTTTGTTCAAACATCTCTCGTTGTTCTCTTGGAATTTGTGCTAAAAATAAAAATATTAAAAAAATAAATAATTTTTTTTTTTTTTTTAAACATGACAAAGAGCATGCTTTTAATAGAAATAAATGCGAAAGACTTCCCACACTTTTTCACACACTGCGAAAGAGCGTGGAGTCACCACCACCACCCCCACCCCCCTTCACCCCCGACAGTATCTAACAAAGAGACATATATATGTGTGTGTTTCTGAGAAGATTTTTTTTTTTAATCATAATGTGATTTTTTTTTTCTTTCTTTTTTTTTTTTAAAACTCCCAACAATTGCTTCACGCGATTCTTTTCTCTATTTGTCCGTGTACATTGCATTACTATCTAAACTCCGTAATTCCAGGAGAGGGGAGGAAGAGGGAGAGGGGGTTGGGGGAGGGGGTGTCTGGGACTGATAGACACACAGAGACAGGGGTAGAGACACAGAGAGAGAGAGAGAGAAGCGTGTAGTATACGTCAAATAGAAACTAGATCATATTTCATACGTCTTATTTCACGTTACGTCATTCAGTTTTGACAAAGATCTATGGACCGAAAATTTGGACACTTTTCTGCTGGTTTTGTGCTTTTGTTCAAACATCTCTCGTTGTTCTCTTGGAATTTGTGCTAAAAATAAAATTAATAAAAAAAAAAAAAACATGACAAAGAGCATGCTTTCAATAGAAATAAATACGAAAGACTTCCCACACTTTCTCACACACTGCGAAAGAGCGTGGAGTCACCACTCCCCCCTTCACCCCCGACTTCCCCACCTAAACCCCCTTCCCCACTCTCCGCAAGGCCCCATCTCTCTCTCCACGCCTTTTCTCAACGTGAGAGAAAGCGTGGGACTGCGAGAGAGCGGGGGGAAAGCGTCACAGCCTCAGGCAATGATAGAACTCGGCTGCTTTGAGATCTGAACTGTCACGCAGTGCGTTAACTCTCTCCATACGAACGGCGAAAGAGACGACGTTAACAGCGTTTCACCCCAATTACCATCATCAAAACATTGCAAGCGAAAGTCTCTTATACTGAAGAGGTGAATGTTGACAAAGAATACCACAATTCTGACGACGGAAGCTAAAGGTTGGGTCATTCAGACACCCACTGGACATCCGAGGGGTCTGTGTAGAGGAGAAGAGAGGACTGGCCGTACTGAGTGAGTTAAGCAAATAATTGTATCAGGCCCGCTGGTTAGTTGACTCTAGTTAGTTAAGTAGGTAGCTGGCTAGTAATTAGTAGCAAACGAGATCCAATGGATGTGGTGACGAATGGAAAATTAAGGAAGGGGGATCTGCATAAAACGGCAGAAGAAGAATGGGGAAAAGAGGGCTGAAAAAGAAGAAGAAGGAAAAAGAAGAAGAATGAGGAGAAAGATTAAATAAAACAAAAGAAGAAGATGATCATGATGATGACGGCAATGATGATGATGATATTGATGACGACGATTATGATGATGAAGACGACGACGATCATGATGATGAGCATGATGAAACAGCCACGATATAGTTGTTTTTGACTCACTTGTGTAAACAAAGTGAGTCTATGTTTTAACCCGGTGTTCGGTTGTCTGTGTGTGTGTGTGTCCGTGTGTCTGTGTGTCCGTGGTAAACTTTAACATTGACATTTTCTCTGCAAATACTTTGTCAGCTGACACCAAATTTGGCATAAAAATAGAAAAGTTCAGTTCTTTCCAGTCATCTTGTTTAAAACAATATTGCACCTATGGGATCGGCACACAAAAAAATTAAAAAGAAGCCTAATTATATGCAAACTGCATTTACTGTTATATTTATATTTTTTGTATTCTCTAAACTTGGCACTTTGACCTCTTATTCTGACACAACAACAAGAGGAGTCATTATTATCATTTTTTGTTCAAACAGGAACATCTTTTGCTAAGCATGGAAGTTTTATTTATTTTGCAAACGTTTTGGTGCAGATAGTAAAGAAGGGAAATTACTCTGTAATTAATGCTAGGGGACTTAATTTTTCACAAGTGAGTCTTGAAGGCCTTGCCTCTCTTGTTTTTTTTGTTGTTTTTTTTTACTCGTGATCACTTCCATAAAATATGTGTTGGACTGGATGCTGAACTACGCCAGAGGAGATCGATAAGACATTTTGCCACGTGATGTTATGATTGTAATGAAACATGGAAAGAATGGCTCGTTTCAAGTTAATGCCTTAAAGTGTGTGTGTGTGTGTGTGCGCGCGCGCGCGTACGTGTGTATGTGAGAGAGAATGTGTGTGTGTGTGTGTGTGTGTGTGTGTGTGTGTGTGTGTGCCTGTCTCGAAACAATGTTTGCCTGATACGATTGAAAACAGCCCAAGCGGAACAATCATGTGGCTACTGTTGAATACGTTTTGTTTTGAAGAGCGGTTTAAAAGAAAGGACAGACAATCATATATAACTGACCTAAATATATACATATAATATATATATATATATATGTGTGTGTGTGTGTGTGTACATAACACATATATTGTAATTCATTTATGATGACTATGTGAATGCCATCTTATTTAAAGCCCCGTCCTGATAAAATACGCATAAAACAATAACTCTGTCAAATCATGTTGCCCAACCGGCTACAAAGGGGTCATTTCCATCTGGGTTGAACAAAGTGAAAGACGTCCAAGAGAAGAAAGAAAGAAAGAAAGAAGGAAAGAAAGAAAAGAAAAGGGATACACCTCCTGGAATCCCTGGCAACCTAGTATCATCTTCCCCTTCATTTCTGTGCGTGTTTTCCGTATTTCGCTTTCCTGATCAGTAGATTTATTCTAAGGGGGCGGGGGAGGGGGGGGAGGCAGGGCGGGGAGGGGGGGGGTCTCACCCGAAGAAACGGATATCAGCGTCCATCTGGGGGGATAGAACACACTCAGACTGCGGACATTGGCGATTGTTACTCATCTGTTGGGAGCTGTGAAAGTAAAGGGTTAAGCATAATGCACTGGTGTAAATTTGCGCCGTGGAGGGGTACAGGACTGCTCCAGACTATCGTAGGGCTCCCATGGTGGCGGCGAGAAAGGCGAATTTAGAGGTCCATGGGAAAGGCCTGCTGTGCTGATGATAAGAAGTAACTTTGCTGGAGTGCTGGGAAACGGTGAGAGGGATGCGGGTGCGGGTGGGGGCGGGGAGGTGGAGTGCAGAGACGTGTGTGGTCTGTGTGTGGTCGATTCATGTGGACATGACTTTGTGGGTGAATCTACTGGTGGTGTGGGCATGGTGAAAGAGAAAGAGGGACAGGGGACGGGAGGGAGGGGACAGATGGGGGGTAGAGGAGGCGAGAACAGAGAGAGAGAGAAATGGGATGCAAGAAATACAGATAAACACAGTGGGACAAAAGACAGAGAGAGACATACAGACGGACATATAGAGACAGACAGACTTAGACACGGACTAAAAAGGCAGACGAGAGAGACAGAGGCAGAAACAACGACAGACATTTGCAGAGAAGCAGAAGAATAAGAACGATCAGTACAAGAACGTGGAGAAGCACGTTCCAAATCTCCAGATTTATATACGCATATCCAAACGTGGATTGCCCACATGGTTGCAGTTTGTGAGATTCTGGTTCTGAACTGTATGGGCAGTACCTGGTTGTTGTTGTTGTTGTCGCTGTTGTTGTTGCTGTTGTTGTTGCTGATTCAACAATGTGGTGACAACAAAAGCTTCAATATGCGATGCAACGTACACACCTATCCAAAGAGACCTCTCCTTCAAGTCTGCACTAATCTGTAGCCCGTGGAACATTACACTCACACTCATACCTCCCTCATCTCCAGGTCTGTGCTGGTCTGTTCGATGCATACACTGTCCACCCAAAAAATTACCGCTTCATCCCGAAGTTTGAGTACATGAAGAGAACAGTGCGCGGTTCTTGTTAATTGAGTTCAACGACCCACAGGCTTACGGCCTTGGTTAAGGTCGTGTTGTTCATGATGCTTGGTTCTAGCTTTTGGATTGGGGCACCATTGCTCGAAAGAGTGGAGTCCTGAGATGTAAGTGATTTTGAGGCACAATACGTATAATGTATTGCCTTGTCCATTTTGACGCTTACCACAACTCACTCCCCACGAACAACGAAACGTTCACCAGAGCGATCACATTCATTGAAAGTATCAAGTTAGGTTTCAAACCACGTCACAACGGAACACATTCACAAACATGTATCATTTGGAAGGCTCTGAGAGCCTGGACGGTACTTGTTCAGTTTATGCATTGGCCAGGCATATATATATGTGTGTGTGTGTGTGTGTGTGTGTGTGTGTGTGTGAAGAGAGAAAGAGAGAGAATTAATGAATGAATGACGGGCGCAATAGCCGAGTGGTTAAAGCGTTGGACTGTCAATCTGAGGGTCCCGGGTTCGAATCACGGTGACGGCGCCTGGTGGGTAAAGGGTGGAGATTTTTACGATCTCCCAGGTCAACATATGTGCAGACCTGCTTGTGCCTGAACCCCCTTCGTGTGTATATGCAAGCAGAAGATCAAATACGCACGTTAAAGATCCTGTAATCCATGTCAGCGTTCGGTGGGTTATGGAAACAAGAACATACCCAGCATGCACACCCCGAAAACGGAGTATAGATGCCTACATGGCGGGGTAAAAACGGTCATACTCGTAAAGGCCCACTCGTGTGCATACGAGTGAATGTGGGAATTGCAGCCCACGAACGCAGAAGAAGAAGAAGAATGAATGAATGATTTTATTTTCTGAATGTTATCATCCAGCCCTCGAAGGGGAAACATCCGAAATGAAACAAAGGGGGAAATCATTATATCAATACGGCATGCACATTATAATCATGGTTACCGCTGAAAACGGAGTGTGGCTCCCTGGGGTTGGTGGGTAGGAGCAAATTCCAGTTACATTGTATATTGACCGTGTAGTGAGCACATCCATCTATGTCACTACTACTAAACATTTTCAAAATATAGCAGACTGAAAATGATAAATTGAAAAACGAGGGAAAGCTTTCTGAGTGTTTGTAACAGCGGGAATTGTTCTATATTTATTGGAAAAGATGGGAAAATAATGTTTTTGAAATCGTCATGTTTTTGTGTTTGTACTGGGAGTGAATTCCAGATTCTTGCACCAGAATAAACAAAGCTGGATTTATATGAGTCTATTCTGGGAATTGGGACATTTAATTTGTTTGCTTTCGGTTGTCATTTATGGAACATTTATTCAATAGGTAGTCTGGAGCACGACCTGTCACTATTTTGTGCTGTAGATTGTAAGTCAGTCTTTGGTGTAGCGGTCGAATGTTAAGTTTTCTCTAGTCAGATTTTGTCAAGGATGAGGTTTTGTTTAGAACAATTTTAAGCGCACATTTGAGTAAGGTTGAGAAGTGACTTAAAGGCCTTGGCGATTGCAGTACCCCACAGGGTTGATGCATAATCAACGGTGAATTGGATAAAGACCTTTTTTTTTTCTTTTTTCTTTTTTTTTTTTTTGCTGCCCCATCATCTGCGCCGTTTCAGTGGCATTACTCCCACGCCGCTCATTTAGATTCCCCCATACACTGCCACACCCGGGTTCGTCCGTCACAGTTCCAGGGTCGGCAGTCCGCAGAGAACCATCGATGTTAGTTCGCCAGGAGGCCACATACCAGAGGAGACCCTGCACTGCTGCTGAGTCACTTCGGTGGTGTTCAGTGGTGCCTGTTCTGATTTAACGTACTTAGGACACCACCTTGGATAAAGACCTGTAAAAAACATTCATTTTCTTGAGTGGTAATTAATGAAGTATTTGATTTTTGAGAGTTGGTGTGTTTTTATGGAAATATGCTTGCAATTGTTACTTATCCGATGAGTCCAAGTGTCCAAGAAAGATTGCTGTCAATTGTTATTCCAGGGACCCTGTGGCTGTTAACTTCATAAATGGCTTGGCCATTTATTAGAATGGAGGGAAAACGCATATGTGAGGATTTGTCTTTTTTTGTCTGGTCGTTGTCAACATAAACTTGGTTTTGTGAGGGTGGATTGTCATGTGATTATGATCAGTCCATCCGGTTAGGTTGTTTACATAATGTTGCAGAGACAGCATAAGCTGTTTTATGCAGCTATGGCTCGTGTGTAATGTTGTGTCATCTGCAAAAAGTTCACATGATATTTGAATATGAAGAGGGAGATCATCGATATATAATGTGAAAAGCAAAGAACCCAGGACAGAACCCTGTGGAACTCCATATTTAGTGTTTGTAAAGACGAGGAAGATGTATTAACAATTACATAGTGTTGTATGTTTGTAATATATGAATGAAGGAGATTCAAGGTACTGGTGGAGAGACAGTACAGTGATAGTTTTCTGATAAGAAGGTCGTGATTAATTACGTCAAATGCTGTCTTGAAACCTATAAATAGGTTACCACAGTATTCATTGTTATTGACGTTGTTAAGCCATTGATCAACAAGATTAATTAGTGCAGTATGACAAGAGCGACCTTCTCTAAATCCAGATTGTTTGCGTGAAGGAGTTTATTGCTATCCAAATGTTTAAGAATTTATTTGTTTATATGTTTTTTCTAGCGCTTTCAATAAAATGGACAGTTTTGATATTGGTCTGTAGTTACATGGATCATTGGTATATCCACATTTAAGAACTGGGATAACTTTCGAGGCATAAAATGAATGTGTACGTTAGTGTGTCTGTTATCACAGGTGCTGAGATTTTAAGACATTTGCTGTCACGTCCATCAAGATCCCGGGATTTTGACTGCTTAAAGTATGTTAAGTAATTGTAAACATCAAATACCGTGATGAAAGGGATATCTAGATCAGAAGTTATGTTTCTTTCTGAACTTTCAGTGATTCCAAGTTGTTAGATTTAGTGTGGTTTGTGGAAATCATTTTATCAGCTGTCGATAAAAAATGTGTGTTGAGTTCGTCTGCAGATATGTCTTTTCTACTACTGGATTTTGGCAGATTGTTTGTTGGTAATTGGATTTATTGCCGTCCTGTTAGATTTAGCATTATTTTTGTCAGACAGTAAGTCTTGAAGTGTCTCTTCCGTTCTTTTCACTTTTAGGAGTTAATGGCATTTCTTAGTCTGTCTGATTCTTCATGATATCCATGCTGTTTTAAGACGTCCCGGAGATAACCAGTCTCCTGTAATTCTTTTGTTATCCATGGTTTTTTCGTGGTATGTTTTACTCTCTTTGTTTTGAGTGGAGCATGTTTGTTATATATTTCAGTGAAAGTATTCAACCAGTGTTCGATGACTTAATCAGGGTCGGTGATGTTATAAATCCACGATAGATTGGAATTCCTCACATCTGTTAAAAAAAAAAGTATTTTCATCGAACCTGGGGAAGCAGCCATAAGTGATTGTTTTGTGTCCAGCTTTAGGTGCCTTCACTTCTGATTTGGACCACTTTACACAAATAGGATAGTCATCACTACATGCTGAAACAGGAACGCGGATTTCTATATTGTTTCTATTTGATACATAAATATGATCGATTAGTGTTTGAGATAATGCTGTGACTCTGGTGAGTGTTTGTACTAGTTGGTGCAAGTTAGGCAGGGTTGTTAAAGTTGTCCATTGGTTGTTCACTTTTATAAGATCAATATTAAAGTCCCCCAGGAGAATTATTTCTTTAGCTTCCAGTGAGACAGCATCCATCACTGATACAAAATCATCCATCCAATTCATACTTTTAGACGGAATTCTGTAACATAATCCTATTAGTATTGGATGACATTTTTTTTAGTCTGACCCCAGTCCATAGCGATTCTACAGCATACTTTTCTATGTATTTGTATTTGTATTTCTTTTTATCACAACAGATTTCTCTGTGTGGAATTCGGGCTGCTCTCCCAAGGGAGAGCGCGTCGCCACCCAATTTTTGTATTTTTTCCTGCGTGCAGTTTTATTTGTTTTTCCTATCAAAGTGGATTTTTCTACATAATTTTGCCAGGAACAACCCTTTTGTTGCCGTGGGTTCTTTTACGTGCGCTAAGTGCATGCTGCACACGGGACCTCGGTTTATCGTCTCATCCGAATGACTAGCGTCCAGCCTACCACTCAAGGTCTAGTGGAGGGGGAGAAAATATAGGCGGCTGAGCCGTGATTCGAACCAGCGCGCTCAGATTCTCTCGCTTCCTAGGCGGACGCGTTACCTCTAGGCCATCACTCCACGTTAGTCCATTAGTTGTGAGCGATTCGCTGACGTAGAGCAGCAGACCTGTTTCTTTGGACCAACTTGGATCTTTTCGAATGATATTATATCCAGGGATAGAAATGTCTTGGTCTGTTATATGCTTGTTTGGTCTAGATTCTGGCACACCAAATACATGAAAATGTTTGCCATGATTTGAAACGAGAGAGAGAGAGAGAGAGAGAGTATCTTTTTGTTTTCAGATTTTTTTTTTTTTTTTTTTTAGTCTCTCATTTATGTATGTGTAATTGTGTGGCGGAAGAGGGCGAAGGGTGGGAGCTGTTCTTTGTTAGAAAAAGGACTTGTTCAAAGTGGTCACCGTGAACTTACTTTACGCTCGATGATGTGCTTTGCGATTTTTTAACCACACCTGTATGTCGAAGTCGGAGAGTATCAAAAACTTTGACAGATATGTATTACGATCATAAAATATTTAATGCCGATCGATGTTCTCCGCTTAACATACAATTGTCCGATTTTAAGCAAGCAGTTGTCGGTTAGACGAACATTAATTTTGTTTCTGGTAGTGAGCTCCGGCGTTTTCCGTTGTCGTATGAAGGCTTGGCCTTTTTTTCCGAACTGTAAGTTCTTCCAGTGTGTTTACGTGTTTTCTGAGTCTGACATCGAAATGAATGGAACGTCATCCGCGATGAAATTTTTTATATTGACGTCACTTCTAGCCAGCCTTGCCTGAGTGTGTGAACAATAGTGTGACGTTTTTGAGCGAATACCAGTGTTGACAAGAGTGAAACGCTTTGGTCTTCCGCCTCAACGATGGCTGCCTTGTTTAAGTTGTTAACACGGGATTTCAGTTGGTCAGCACTTATTTGGATCATCTCCATCAGTTACGTCCAAAGTAAGATTTCTGTATGAAAATATAATATGACAATATGACAGACTAAAAATTATGAAAATTTGAATAAAAGGTTCATGATAACCGTAATTAATTTCTGGCTCATGGTTGTTTACACTGTAACACGCACACCTTGTTTCTATATTTTGGTGGATCGTCCGATCTTTTGTTTAACGTTTATCCACAGTTGTGATTGTAGACGATATACGTGCGTGTGTGTGTGTGTGTGTTCGTTCGTTCTTTAGTTTAACGTCTTTTCACTATAAGTGATATTAGACGAGGGAAGGAAAAAAATCGAGGGGGAGGGGGGGGAATTACTGTGTACGCATACGAGTAAGTGAAAGTGTGTGTGTGTGTGTGTGTGTGAAAATTACTGATTTAAGTTTTTTTTTTAAAACAAAACAAAACAAAAAACACATAACAACATAACATATTTCTAATGAAAAACTAACAACTATAACAGCGAACCAACAGGACTATTTAACAAGGAGTTGAAAAAGTCATACATTAGCAATGGACTGCTGAAGATCGTCAACACTGAAGATGATTGTGTGTGTGTGTGTGTGTGTGTGTGTGCTGGTGGGGGCGGGGGGGGGGGGGTATAGTGTTAAACTTTAACACATTCATTTTCTCTAGAATTATTTTGTCAACAACAAATTCGGTTTAATGATAGGAATAATGTATGCTCTTTCCATATATTATAATTGAACTGATAATGCACTTCACTGAATGGCATAAACATTTTATGGAGACCATAAAATTTTTCTGCAGTTACATTGTTGTCACATTTGTTTTGTTGGGTTTTTTTCTAATTAAAAAAAACTTTCACATGCACTTTTATCTGACATGTTGCCACTCTGATTAGTTAAGCAGACTTTTTTTAAATTTTAGATTCAGTGACTTCTGCATTGTTTGGAAGTTGCATTGAACATACATCTGCCAGGAGAAGCCAAATTCAGTCAAATAATGGAACATCAATCTAGTTATACTGAGATAGTATGATGCAAAAGAAGGTGGCAGAATGGCTAAGACACTCCTCTGCCAAAATACTGTCCATGGGGGGTCTGGATTCGATTCCCGCTCCCGACCTTTCTCTCAAGTTTGATTGTAAAATAAAACTGCGCGTCCAGTCATTCGGATGAAACAAGTCGAAGATCCGCCTATTTGCCAATGACACCCTGTGCAGCAAGACCATCATGAAGAAAAAGGACGAGCAAGTTCTGCAAGAAGATCTACACTCCCTTACCACCTGGGAGGAGAAGTGGTCCATGGAGTTCCATCCACAGAAGTGCTCAACGCTGAGAGTTTCCCGGAAAAGGGACAAGACCGCCCCTGCGTATGAGTTGCATGGTCAGAAGATTGAAAACGTCAGCACCACTAAGTACCTGGGCGTCAACATTCAGGAAAATATGCAGTGGGAATCCCACATTGACTCCATCACCAAGAAAGCCAGCAAGACCCTAGGCTTCGTCCGGCGCAACCTCAAGATCGGCAACAAGAAGACAAAGGAAACTGCGTACAAAGCCCTCGTTCGCCCACTTCTTGAGTACGCAGCCACCGTCTGGGATCCCTACACTGCAAACGAATTTGAGGCCCTCGAGAAGATCCAACGAAGAGCAGCAAGATGGGTCTCAAATCGCCAACGCCAAACATCATCCGTGGACTCCATCCTCGATTCACTCAATTGGCCTCCCCTACAACAGCGCCGTAAGAAAGCCCGCTTGGAGATGTTCTACAAATTCCACCATGGTATCATCTCCATCAACTCCAAGTACCTGCCCAAGCCATCTAAGAGCAGGCTGAGCTGTAGAACGAACAACAGCCTGAGCTACGACATTCCCTCCAGCACAACACTGTACAGGGAGATGGCATTCTTCCCGAGGACCATACCAGAATGGAACAAGCTGCCTCAAAAGTTGTGACAGCCGAGTCACTGGACTGCTTCAAGTCCAGACTGGCCTCTCATCTCTAAATCCTCACAACAGCGCAATCCTCAGCAACCTCCCCAAACTACAACAGAATCATCAATATAATGATGTTGGTTGTATAAAGGAAGAAGAAGAAGAAGAAACTGAGGTCCCGTGTGGAGCACGCACCTCGCGCACTGAAAGAGAACGCATGGGCAACAAAAGCGTTATTCTCTGACAACATCCTGTAAAAGAAATCCACTCTGATAAATGCGTAAATATACACGTATGCACTCAAGGCCCGACAAGCGCGCTGGGCCATGCTGCTGTCAGGCTTCTGCCTAGCAGATGTTGTGTAGCGTATATGGATTTGGCCGAATGCAGTGACCCCACCTTGAGAAACTGAAATTGAGATGGAGTCCGGGGTAAGGGTAAGTTGGAGTAGCGCGGAGCAGGGGTATCTAGGGCAGGGTAGAAGAGTGCAGCAATGTAGTCGAGGATTTAAGAGATAACAGATTTAAATGGATTCTCACGCACGCAGTTTCAGTTTCAGTTTCACGCATGCACACAGAAACGTACGAAAGCGATGAGAGAGAAAGTGGTTCTATTATGAAAGCTGAAACAGCAAAACAGTGGCTGTGGACACAAACAAATGATGTCATAAGTACAACGTCAGAAATGCAAGTGGATAGCAAAGCACATACATCTTTTGCAATGGAAAGTCTACCACAGGGTTTGAAGCTGGCAACAACATAACATAAATAATGCATGTGGTGAAGACCAAACAATGACATTAACTCACATTCCTCATGCGTGCAGCACAAAATGGAACCAGCACAACCACCCGTAAGTGATGCTCATGTGTATCTCTGTGTGTGTGTGTGTGTGTGTGTGTGTGTTTCCGTCTATCGTCAGGAAAAGCCCGATCGATATGTTTATTTTCCATCTTCTGTCCATGAATAATATGTTTTTAAAAACGTGTTGAGCGCGATTGATATGTCTGTTTTCCATCTTGTTGTTTAAGAATGATTTTTTAAACATATGTCGATTTCAAGTGATTATTTTGTTGTTGTTTTCGGCAAGACGGATCTCTCTCTCTCTCTCTCTCTCTCTCTCTCTCTCTCTCTCTCTCTCTCTCATTCCCCCCCTCTCTCTCTCTCTCCCATTTCTTTCTCGTTTTCTCTCTGTATGTGATTTTATATGTTTCTCCCCCTTTTTTTTATTTATTTTTCTTTCATACTCTTCCTTTCTTATCTTTTTTCTCGCCCCATCCACCCCCTTTTATTTCTTATCTAGATTTTAGATAATAATTATGAATACTACTGCAGTTGTTGCTTTGGTTGCTACGACTATGATGGCACAGGATGCCAAAGAATGAAGGGTACACTTCCATGGATCGAAGTTTCGCAAGGAATGTGAACAAAGCTGCTTAAGAAACACCTGATGTGAAATGAAAAGACGAGCATCGGACTTGTTGCCGTGGATGACCACAGACGTCCATATAGTGACACATAGCGATGTACCTACTCTCACAAGGGGTGCATCATTTCGATACACATGGTAGTGACAAACTTACCGACAAAATAAAAACACAAAACACTGCACATTCTCTGTTCCATGACAGTTCTTGAAATCTGTACTGTGGAATTCATCGTTATGCGTTACTTAGTTATTATTCGTTTGGTGTTGTTGTTTTTTGGGTTTTTAGGGGGGTGGTGGGGTTTTTTTTGTTTTGTTTTGTTTTTTTGTGTGTGTGTGGGTTTTTTGTTTTGTTTGTTTTTGTTTTTTGTTTCGGTGTTTTTTTGTTTTTTGTTTTTGTTTTTTGGGTGTGTTTTTTTTTTTACCCTGATGTACCCGCATGCCGTTGGGCATAATCAGAGCGGTTTATACGAGCAATGTGAAAATTCGCTAAACATTCCTCGAATGATTAACTTGTACTGGTTTACAACACTGAATGTGTGCTTCGTCTGATCTAGATGTTTTATCTGTGGACTTAAAGACGTTACTTCAAGTTACTTTTTTGATACATTGCATGCTTGTGATAAAGATCATTGGAACAGTCCAGCTGTTTAGACTTGTCACTTATATGATCCTTTTATTACGTTGGTCAACGGCTGCTGTGGAATCTGACCTCCGATGCTTCACTATACTTCATGTTCTTCCCTGATGCTTCCCAGAAAAAGCGGCTACCACCGTCAGCGGATGTAAGTTGGATAACGTCGAGGGGGGTGTATGTGTCGGGAGGGGGCGGGGGGGGGGGTGAGAGGGGGGTGGAGGTTCGTACGTTGTACGTGCCGCGCAGCAATGGGTGTGGTCTTTCCACTCAGATGCGCGAAGGGGATTTTTTGTTTGGATGAACGAAGGGCTGTTATCTATGTTATGATTAATTGTTCTTTTATGGTTTGTAAATTATGCTCAGCGATGTCGAACGATGTCTGAAAAGCAAGATGATGGAAAGACGATGAGCTGCTTGTAGTGATGATGAACGGCGATGATTCGGCACAGCTATTGAGATGTGTGTGTTTGAATGTGTGTGTGTGTGTGTGTGTGTGTGTACTTGCGCACGAAGACCGGAGATACTGCATTGAAGTCGCAAAAGATGCGATGATGATACAGAATTGGAGCGATGAGACTGGCATTGGATAACCGCTCAGAAGTACAGGGTTTTGTCAATCAGTTCGGCAACCCTTAGCACAAACTGAAAGACACTGGTAATACACTGGTAGGATTTCCTCTGCCCTCTCCCAACTTACGAAGTTCAGATGACTAAGTAAAGGGTTTAACAGACCAAGACCAGGGGAGGTCGAAGAAGTCGTAGAAGGTGGTTGGTGGTGATGGCAGACCAGGCCGTCAACTACAAACCACCTCGAGGTACGTCTGGTCCGAAAGACAGCATGGTGGCCTGTAGCTGCGGAGATGGACCAATAAAAAGTTGGAGAGATGGCGAGGTGGCCAGTGTTCCAAAGGATGTGAACAGAGCTGCAAAAGAAACACCTGATGGTGGACTGTGGAGGCGAGTATTAGGCTCGCTGCCATGGACGACTACAGACGCCCTCACGGTGACACATAGTGACACACTTACCCTTGTTCCCATAGAAAAAGACGTCCTCGTATTGACTATTTAGCCATGTTGCCGTGGATGACTACAGACGTCCACGCAGTGACACATAGTGAAATGCTTCGCCTTGTTGGCATGGACAACTACAGACTTCTTCGTAGTGACACATAGTGATACACTTAGCCTTGTTCCGATGGTTGACTACAGACTTCTTCGTAGTGAAACGCTTGGCCTTGTTGCCATGAATGACTACAGACGTCCTCGTAGTGACATGCTTCGTCTTGTTGCCATGGATGACTACGGACGTCCTCACAGTGACACATAGTAACACACTAAGCCATGTTGCCATGGACGACTACATACGTCTTCATAGTAACACATAGTGGCATACTTAGCCTTGTTGCCATGGACGACTACTGATGTCCTCACAGTGACACACTTAGCCATGTCGCCATAGATGACTACAGACGTCCTCGTAGTGACACATTGTGACACACATAGCCTTGTTGCCATGGACGACTACAGACGTCCTCGTAGTGACACTCTTAGTCATGTTGCCATGTGTGACCACAGACGTCCTCGTAGTGACACATTGTGACACATTTAGCCTTGTTAGCATGGATGACAACAGACGTCCTCGTACTCGTAGTGACACATTTACCCTTGTTGCCATGGATGACTACAGACGTCCTCGTAGTGACACATAGTGACACACTTAGCCTTGTTGCCATAGATGACTACAGACATCCTCGTACTGACACGAAGTGAAATACTCTCACAAGAGAGAGCTTCATGTCGACAAATACAATAACACAAAACATAGTTATATATTTATCGAAAAATCATAACACAGAATATTGATAGATGTGTGAGATATGAAAGAGAATGACCATAAGAGCACAGCAAGACATGGACATTTGGAGTTGACGATAGAATAGGAGAGGCAATGACGAACAAACCCTTTCGGGGATGGTGAAAACGTTTGGCGAACTTAACATTGTGCAGTGTCTAAAGCCAGTTTGTGGCAGAGAAGGTGTTGACTTGTAGAGTTTACATTAGTTTCTCTATTCCACAAGAATATATCTCTTTGACAGTTTGTAAAATCTGTACTGTGTAATTCATCGTCTTGATATCCGTGATGTATCTGTGCTGTGTACAGTTTCAGTTTCAGTAGCTCAAGGAGGCGTCACTGCGTTCGGACAAATCCATATACGCTACACCACATCTGCCAAGCAGATGCCTGACCAGCAGCGTAACCCAACGCGCTTAGTCAGACCTTGAGAAGAAAAAAAAGTGAATAAATAATAGATAAGCGTACATAAATAAGTAAATAAATAAAAATTATAATATATAAAAAAAAGGGGGTAGTAGTAGTAATAATAATAATAATAAATAAATAAATAGATAAATTAATAAGTCAACAATGATGATAAAACACAATTCAATTTCAGACAATACTAAGTCAAACTGCCGCATTCACTCAACTCAAGCTCACACTGCAGGAAAACATGCACACAACACTCGCAGTCTTTACCAGGGATAAACCACAGGACCAGACAAATACGCTCCCTTCTCATCATCAAACAAGTCAAAGAAAAATAAACGAACATGTCCACATTTTCCGTCTGGGGATAAATCGTATCAACTGTGACGCTGTTGGAGACGCAATCACAAATGGTCCAGTCTCCCGTGCAATTTCAAGTTCGACTTTAACAGTGTTCATTGATCTTCACATGTAAAATGCCATTTGTTTTCTCGCACGATTGCGTCGTCCTTCTGTACATGCTAATAATACTCGTGGCGCGACTAATCAGCTGAATAACTAATCAGATGATGCTGTAACATCCTCAGAACCCACCTTTAGCTAACTAGCAAAACTAGGAGAAGAAAAAAAAGATTATTTACATGCACTTTCACCTTGTCGAAATGTTGTCTAACCTAACCAGTATTCACAAATGTAAATGATAAAGAAAATTCCGAAATTGGTAAAATTCAGAAGAAACGATTGCAATGAATCTAACATTATCAAACACTAGGAGAACAATGAATTTACCACTACTTCAGCATCAGCTTTCCCAAAACTCAACAGTCCTAACGTCAAGGATCTGCATTCCCTCTTACAACATAAAGTGTCACCATGACACTTATGAGCCCAAGGTCTGTCTATCCACCAGGTCACTTCTGTCATCTACACCACTGTGCGCCCAGAGTAGAAGGACAATAAAATCGATGCACCACAATACATCAATTCGTGAACACATATTCACCTCAGCGCCTAAAGTTCGTGCACCACCAGAATTTCTCCACAATTCAATTTCAGACAAAACTGCAGTCACATTGCAAAACCATACAATAAATCATACCTTCACAAAAAAGCAACACTGTACTGACATCGACCCAAAAACTCGATGTCATGACACTAACAAAGAACAAAGTCTGCTTATATATCCCGCTAACCATTGTCCCAGCTCATCATGCATTAATATGCCCGCCTGCATACTTTGCACACTGAAAATATGCAGGTGACAAAGTTTATTAATTATGTTGGCACATCAACAAAATTCTGTTGAGGAATCTGGCCACTATTGCTTTATCTATGCTTCAAGTTCTTCTCTGATGCCTTCCTGTATACAGACGCTCCGCGAATAACTGTTGAAGACTCCGTGGTCGGCAAAAAATCGGAAGATGTCACCCTCTCTTGCACCGTGGACGCCAAACCAGCAGCCACGTCCATCACGTGGTTAAAAGATAACAGTTTGTTTAACACTTCCGACACTTCGAGATACTCTGGGTCCACCCCAGCTATACCCAGTCTGACCATCATCAAAGCGGATATGAAGGACGCTGGCAAATACCAGTGCCAGGCCCAGAACGCTGTGGGCACCTCCACCAGCAACACCACCACCCTCCAAATCGAATGTAAGTACAGTAAAATAACGTAGGGGTGTGTGTGGGAGGGCGTGTGTGTTTTGTACACCACTGGGTTTTTGGGTGAGTTTGGGCGCAGTCTTTCAACTCGGATGTTTCGTTGTTTCTAGCTTTGGGAACGTTGTTGACAAGCTGAACACTCCTTTGCTTTCTTTGTGTTTGGCTATGCCACACCAGTCCATCTCTTGCCATGAAATGCCAAAATGATTTTTTTTTTACCATATTTAGTATTGAAGGCTGTTAAATGCCTTTGTTTTTATGACATAGTAAGTCGCAGATGTACGTAACTAGTTATAATGGTCATTATTATTATCTATGTGTGTGTGCGTGTGTGTGTGAAATGACGATGGAAAACAATGATGATGCGGCAAAGCTAATAAGATGTGTGAGAGAGAGCGTGTGTGCGTGTGTGCGCTCGCACACTGAAAAACACTGGGGATGCTGAAATGAAGTTTCAGAAGATGTGATGATGACACAGCATTGGAGAGATAATGGCGACGACAGAGTTGTGGAGGATGAAAGTGAAGAGCAACGACGATGACATAAAGTAGAAGCGACGAGTAAGGAGGCGTAAAATAATGGAGACCAGCAGTGGAGAATCCTTGAGAAGTGCTGGGTTGTTTCAATCAGTTGGGCAACCCTTAACAGGGGCATTGCAACAATGCATGACATCTGTGACCCAACTGGTAGGATTCTCCCCTGCCCACCACACCCCTCCAACCACCCCCAACAAACGTACAATGTTCAGTTGACTGGGCATAAGATTTAACAGACCAAAACCAAAGAAGGTTGAAACCGCCAGGAGGTTATAGTGATGGCAGGCAAAGCCATCAACCACAAACCACCTCGAGGAAAGTCTGCTTCAACAGATAGCAAGGTGGCCATTGGCCCCGGAGACATAAAAAACAGGCAGAGAGATAGTAAGGTGACCATTGGCCCCGGAGACAGATCGAAAACAGGCAGAGAGATAGCAAGGTGACCATTGGCCCTGGAGACAGATTGAAAACAGGCAGAGAGATAGCAAGGTAGCCACTGGCCCCACAAACAGATAAAAAAAAAAGGCAGAGAGATAGAAAGGTGGCAATTGGCCCCAGAGACAGATTGAACGCAGGAACGCAATAATTTTAATGTAAGGTCACTGACCTGTATACATTTTGGGTGCACGTGTTGCACACACATCTTAACTAAAATTAAAATAGGAAGAACGAAACAATCCACTTAATACCCAGTGGGCTCACTGAGAACAAGTAAACTTAATGAAAAGCACACAGCTGATATTTTTGTTTAGGGCTGACAGCGCTCTTCTCTCAGTCTTAATGCATAAAAAAGAAACATTGCAACATCTCTGGTCACATTGCAACTTTCGTTTTGCAGCAGAAATGGTAATGATAGATTTCTAACATTTTGCATATGCTTGTGCAAATATTTCTTTCTGAGATAATTATATAATGAACAGGCTGTTAAAACATGCAAATCGTCCTCTATTTTACCACCACATGGACAATTTTTCAAAACATCATGATATCGCAGATTTACTTTTAGTTCATTTGTACCAAAACGGAACATAATGAAACCCGATCTAAATTCACTAATGGTAAAAAGAGATGAGTATGTTTCAGGTTAAAATAAAGATTTGAAAGACATATGTTTCATAACGATTACTGCCGTTGAGTTTGCTTGCCCAATCCTGTTTAAAGCCATCTATCATGCGTTTTTTTACATCCCCAACCCCGCCATTTATCCAAATTTCTGAAAACCCATAAATGTCTAAGCAATGTTTCAGTCTGTCTGCCCAGTTTCTTGAAGACATATCAGCATTGTATGTCATCTTGTTTATGCTTATTAGGTACGCTTGTTTCGGAATTCTCGACAAAGACATCTGATTTAGCTTAAACCAGTATTGCAAAGTACTGATGCAACTATCAATGTGCGATGGATATCTACCAACATCACCATAAATCATTACATTTGGTGTTTTGGGACTTACACTCAAAAATCGTTTACAGGCAAACAAATGGACAGACTCGACTGCTTTGAAACGCGTTCCCCACATTTCAGATGCATATAATAACATAGGTTTTATCTGCGCATCAAAGAGTTTAAAAAACACGGTTCTGTCCATATTGCCAAGACCACATTGTTATCATAATTTCAACCACCCTCCCTTTGCCCTGCCAGCGAACTCTTCAAGTGCAGAAACAAAAGATAACTTGGTAGACAGCATAAAACCCGGATATCTATAACTGTTAACAACTTCAATTTCTTCTCCAACTTAATACCATTTTTCTACTTTAGACAGACGGCCACCCTTTCTGCAAACCATTATTTTCGTTTTGCTTAAATTTACTGTTAGTCCAAGAGATTTAGATGCTTTGTTAAGATTATCTAATTGATTTTGTAAACCAGCTGGGGACGAGGAAAGCAAGACAATATCATCTGCAAACAATAACAGAAATATTTCTTGTAAGTCTGGCAAAAACTGAAAACCGTGTTTTCCACTCTTAGTCACCTCGTCAGCAACTTCAGAAATCAAAAGTGAGAAAAGCAAGGAAGATAACAAACATGCTTGTTTAAAAAAAAGAAGAAAAAGATTATCTTCCTGATGTGCAAAGTAAACCCAGTAATTTCATTATATATATATGTGTGTGTGTGTGTGTGTTTTCACTTCATGCACACACACACACACACACACACACACACACACACACACCAAGAAGCAGTTGTGTCGTAATCTGTGTGTAAGATGGCTGATCTGAGACTACCGCTCGTGCTTCTCACCTGTGTTCTGTAGGAATCATGAGAGTGGGAGCCACTTTTGGGTGTGTTTTTTTGTTTTGTTTTTTTTTGTTTTGTTTTGTTTTTGTGTTTTTTGTTTTTGAAAATGTATTGGAGTGCGGGACATGGTTTCACTATTGTGTTTAGATTGTATGATTGATCCATGGTGTTTGGATGTCTATCCCACAAACCAGCCCTCCCAGTTCTTCTCAAAGTTATGACTCACCCCTGGTCCGAATAACAAACAAATCTTTTTAAAACTATAATGTTCATTACTTTTGTTTGTTTGTTTTTTCTCACATTTGTAAAATAAGTTTTTAAATGTTAGACGGCCAAATCATTTCATGCTTGTCGTTTCATGTTTGTAGTTTGGAGTCTGTAAGACGATATTGCGATGACTAGGTACTTACCATGTGTTAAAGAATGATTTTGTGGATACAAATGAGCAAGCGGGTAGGTGCGAATATTGCTCACATGGACAAACTTGTATGTACACTGAGTTTTTTATCTTCGGTCCACTCACACAAAATCACTCCCCGCGCTCCCCGCCCCACACCTCCCCCCTCCTGTCCCCACCCCTTTCCCCAATATTTCAGTTCCTTCCCCGAGAATCTTTTTTCCACGCAAGTCTGTCCTTACACATGAACACACACGCGTGAGTGTGCGCACGTTCGTGCAAATATATTCACTTGTTTACAACTCCATTTGGGGGTTGTAGGTTGAGAGGTGAATGGAAAGCGGTTTTTTTTGTTTGTTTGTTTTTTTTAATCCTTCTCTACACCCCCACCTCAATGAGCATATTTAGTGTACATTTTTCTCGTGAATGTTTATTCTAAATTGTTGGCTTTCGTGCGGTCCGGTTTCGTGTCGCCTGGCAAGTGATGAACAGTTATCGAGTACTGAGCATATCTCGGTTGATGATATTT
This sequence comes from Babylonia areolata, assembly GCF_041734735.1. Lineage (NCBI taxonomy): Eukaryota > Metazoa > Mollusca > Gastropoda > Neogastropoda > Buccinidae > Babylonia > Babylonia areolata. The sequence goes on along the minus strand of NC_134886.1, from coordinate 27,642,491 downwards.
TTTTCTTTTTCTCTTTTTTCCTTAGTTTTCGTTATTTTTTTATCATTGGATTCGCATTGTGTGTGTGTAGGCGGGACCCAAGAAGTTACATTTCATGTCATGAAATTCACAACTCCTGTGTGTGTGTGTACTAGGGTTCTGGAGTGCAAAAGGATTATGTGAAGAATTATCAGACACTGTGCACTTCGTATGTAACTGTGGTGTTGTCGTTTTTTAGTTAGATAAAATGGTTAGTATCTTTATTGCCTCCCTATATTGTCAGGGCCTTAGAAATGCACAAAAGAGGCGTGACGTTTTTCAGTATTTGAAAGAAAAATCTTTTTCTATATATTGCTTACAAAATACGCATTTTGATAGCAAAATGGAACATTTAGTTTAATCTGAGTGGGGCTTCAAGTGCTATTTTGCATCTTATAAATCAAATGCTAGAGGTGTGTGTATTCTTTTCAATAATAATTTTGAATTTAAGATTAAGAAAGTTCAGTAGGATGAAGTGGGTCAGGTCAGGGGCATAGCCCTTGCTACTGGTACCATGTAACCCAGTACTACCTGCCGCATGTCATGTCTCCCAACGACAGACCAGGCGGAGGAGGAAACCTTTCCCAACGGAGACGGCAGACCAGAAAGGCGCACAGCGCTCATTGCTAGAATGCTTGATCGCTACCAGGTGGACATAGCCGCCCTGAACGAAACCAGGTTTGTCGGTGAAACCCAGCTGGAGGAAGTTGGAGGGGGCTACACCTTCTACTGCATTGGAAGCGAGATGGCACTCCAAGAACCTCAGGCGTGGGCTTTGCCATTCGAACCAAACTTGCACGACAGCTTTACATCCTTCCACGTGGGATAAACGATAAGCTGATGACCCTGCGTCTGAAGCTGTCCGAGGATCGCTTCTCCACAGTCATCAGCTGCTATGCCCCGACAATGACCAATCCTAATGACATCAAAGAAGCTTTCTACGAGGAGCTCAGCCGCACCATTTCAGCGGTAGACAGAAAGGACAGGCTGATCATCCTTGGGGATTTCAGTGCCCGTGGCGGCGTGGACTTCTCCTCGTGGCCAAAAGTCCTAGGACAGCACGGCACTGGCAAGTGCAACTCCAACGGACTGTTTTTGCTCTCGCTCTGCGCGCAGCATGGACTGACCATCACCAACACCCTTTTCCAACAAGCGGACAAGTACAAGAACACATGGATGCACCCCCGCTCCAAGCAATGGCACATGCTGGACTATGTGATTGTCCGGCAGAGGGACAGAGGTGATGTTTCCATTACACGCTGCATGGGAGGAGCAGTCTGTTGGTCGGACCATCTCCTGGTTCGCAGCAAGATGAACATCAGACTTGCACGCAAGCTCCAACCAGCCAGGCAGAAACCCCCTAGGAAGCTGAACATCCACCGCCTCCCTATCACCAAAAACGTGCAGCAGCAAGTCCAAGCAGCTCTCCAAGAAATTCCTGCATCGACTTATGTAGAAGAGATATGAAGAACCTTTAGAGATGCTGTGTACACAGCAGCAGCTGACACACTCGGCTTTCTACAGAGGAGCCACAAAGACTGGTTTGACGAGAACGACCCTGGAATCTCCAAGCTCCTGAACACATTGCATATACGGCATGAAGATCACATTTCCGATAAAGACTGCAAGAGGAAGAAGGACGAGTTCTTGCAAACCAGGCAACCCGTACAGAAGTGGCTGCGTGCGATGAAGAACACCTGGTGGGAGAGAAAGTCCGAAGAGCTTCAGTCCGCTGCTGATGCTCACGACATGAAGACCTTCCATGATGGTCTCCGAGCTGTGTATGGGCTGAGAGTCACAGGATCAAACACTATCCGAGCATTGGACCAGACCACCCTCCTAACAGACAAGAAAGACATCCTTGCCCGCTTGGCAGAGCATTTCAACACCCTCCTCAACAGGACCTCGTCTGTATCTGACGAGGTAATTGCAGCCCTCCCACAGCTACCAGTCAATGAATCGCTAGCTGCCCCTCCCACCAAGGCCGAGACCCGGAAGGCCCTGAAGCTGACAACGTCAGGAAAAGCACCAGAAGCGGATGGAATCCAGGCTGACATCTACAAGTGTGGAGGCGAGGTGCTGACAGACAAGCTGACCGCCCTGTTCCAGTCTATCTGGAAGAGAGGGGAGGTCCCCCAGGATTTCAATGATGCTTCAGTTGTCCACATTTACAAACGGAAGGGAGACAAAATATCCTGCAATAACCACCGTGGAATCTCTCTCCTCTGCATCACCGGCAAGATCTTTGTCCGCATCATACTGAACAGACTGGTTGACCAGTAGGCTTAGGAGTCCCTTCTATCAAACATTTTGTTCAGTCATTGACAATTTCATGGATAAGAAAATTGTTGGTGGGAGGACACAAATGGACATCTATAATAAACGAAGTATGTCCAGTTACTAAAGATTTAGACAAATATGGTTCAAGCCTTCCAATTAACAAACTTAGATTAAATAATTTCTGGAAAGATACATCCGAAGCATATAAAGAATACGGTAGCAAAGTCAGCTTAAAAGAGTCTGCTGATGTAATGGCTGAACGTATTTTCTATAATGATAAATTTAAAATTGATAAGAAGACAATAATATTCAACAAGTGGATGGAAAAGGATGTGTCGTGTGGCAGACTTAGTGTGTCCAGATGGTAAACTAATGAGATATCAACAATTTAGATCTAAATATGAAATTCAGACACATTTCTTAGAGTTCTCAGGTTGCGTGCATGCAATAAAAGAGTACTGTCTAAAAGCAGGCTTTAATTTACAAGGAAGTAAAATACGAAATATGCCAAGATCAGTTAATATCATCCAGGATACCAAAAGAGGGACACGTGTATTCTACAACACTTTAATAACAGATAAACACCAACCAAACTGCTGTGATAAATGGAATAGAGAAATGTTAAATCAGATTAACTGGAATTCTACTTTCTATAAAATACAGAAAATAAGGGAAATCAAACTTAGGTGGTTTCAAGTTAGACTTGTTCATAGAATCATTGCAACAAACATCACGTAGCAGAAGATGCACATAACTAACAATGACAAATGCGCATTCTTCAAAACTGTCGGGGAAACGATTGGACATCTTTTCTGGTCTTGCAACGTGGTTCTAGATTTCTGGAAGGAACTACAAGGTCTTCTAAATAACTGTGACAATGTAGTTAACTTTAGAATTACAAAAGAACTAGTAATGCTTGGTAACGACAAGGAATGTGAGATTGATGACATTCAAGACTTTATCATACTTTGTGCCAAATTTTTCCTTTATAAATGTAAAATGCAAAATGTCACTCCAGAGTTTGTGGTTTTTAGACAATATCTAAGAAATAAATATTTAACAGAAGGGTATACAGCTGGGATGAAATAAACCATCCTTGTTTTACTCCAACAGGGCAATAAAAAAAAAATCTGAAACATAGGGCCCTCATCGGACACAGGACTGAACTGTACTGTACATTGCTTTTGAAATGCGGATCATTTTGTTGTTCTTATCTTGTGAAGTACTGCCCAAAGACAATTTCAATCAACTGAGTCGAAAGCCTTCTGGTAATGTACAAAAGCAACATAGAGCTTACTCTTCCTTGCTCCATATAATCATTTCTGGATAATACTACAGAGGGTAAAAATTTTCCTAAAACCAGCTTGCTTTTCGAGATTTTACCTTCACTTTCAGCCCACTCATACAACTTCCTGATGGGAAATAGCCTATATTAAAAAGATGATTGAAAAAGTTTGTCAAAAAAGGTGCTATTATATTTTCAGATGCTTTTAAAAACTCTCCTGCAAGATCATCTAAACCAGCAGTTTTCCGTGTTTTAATCTTCGTTGTGCACATTTTACCTCATCAATAGTTATGTCATCGTCCAAACTTTGGATTTCAAATTCACCTGCATTTTCATTTGATATCGATATTTCTTCATCGTGGACAGGGGAGTGGACTTCACTATTTTTGTTCAGCTGATTTTGCTGTCCCAAGATACGCTCAAAATGTTCTTTCCAGGTATCAACTGGAATGCTGGGTTGATTTCTGCGTTTTCACCTGACTGATTTTACAGTAGACCAGAATGAAGTACTATCTGTTCTGTTTTCCAACAAAGATTCCCTTAAGGTTTTTCTATAACTTTTCTTTTTATCTTCAAGCACAGACTCATAGTACGCTTTGTGTTGTCGATAAGCAGTCCCATGCGTTGCCTCCCCTGAGTATCCTATAACAGTCAACAGATTCGCTCCACTGCAGGACGATGATGCTGACATGGACACGTCAGCAATTTTTAATTCATTGTGAATAAAATATTTCATTGGAACGTTTGAGATGTGAACGCAAGCTACCCAGAGCTGCAGCTTCTCTGCAGTGCAGCCCAGCCTTCGGTGCTGGCGATCCAGGAAAGTCTAATAAAAGAAGGCAAACGTATTCCGTTGATGGCTTTCTCTATCTTCCAGAAACCTACCCAACTCACAGAATATGTGATGTGCCTCTTCTGTTTCACATATCTTTAAATTTGCAGCAGAGGTTAACTGAACAACTCTTCAGGCAGCAACTGCTGAAGTTACAGTAAAAAGCTATCACTGTCTGCTGTTTACATCTGCCATCAACTTCCGTTGTCTCCAAACAAGATTTGATATCCCTTAGATCTGTACCTCTCGTATCGATCAGCTGCCTTGGCATTTTCTGCTGAGTGATTTCACTGGCCATCCTGTCCTTTGTGGAAGCGATCTTTGTGGAAGGGGTCTCCTTAAAGACGTCTTTTTCTGAACTGGACCTGTGTGCCTTAAGAAACAGAACTACAACCTACTTTCACTCTGCCACTAGCTCGTTCTCATGATTGAATCAGTTGGTGTGTAATCCCGCTTTGGCTCTGGACTTTGGGAGGAGAGTCCACGACGATCTGCACGGGAGCAACCACTTTCCGGTAGTTCTGACACGGAGTGCAGTGGTGCCCGAATCTGTCTTTCAGATTCAAGGTGTCAAAGCGTGCGGACTGATCCATGTACGCCACATCACATCTGCTGTAAAAAAAAAAAATTAAAAAGAAAAGGAAAGAAAAAAATGAATGAGCATATGGCTAATGATCGTCCCACGAACGCGCTGACACTGGTTTTGTATAAAAAGTTTCTTCTTTTTTTCTTCTTCTTCTTTTTTTTCCCCCCACACACAGCGCAAACGTGGATCTTATCAATGAAAACGTCGAGTTAAAACTGACTGATTCTTACCCCCATCATTTTGAAATCCACTATATCTGCAATCTCGAAAAGCAACAGCAAACCGCGGCTACCTGAAACCCTCCGATTTAATGCACCGTCAACAAGCTCGAAGGAAGAGGAAAAGGCTCAGCAGCTTGTCTTTCAAAGACCGCATCCAAACAACATGATGGCATATCAAATGCTTCCAAATAAATCTTGCTGTATGTTGTTGTTTTTTGTTGTTGTTGTTGTTTCGTTGTTGTTTTGTTGTGTGTACTTTTTTTAAACCAACACACGCCTTTCATGGAAGCTCTGTTTAACACTCACTTCTAAACATCCAGAAACAGCGTGGGAAATAATGAAGAAAATCAAAGGGGGAAAATATATCCTTCCATGCACCACCTACTGGCAAACAACCCGTTGCAAATCTATTGGGTTTCAGTATCTAGAAAAATAATCCGCACCTTCGAAAAGGTCTAACACTTTCCTTGAAATCAAAGCCCTAAAAGAGAAGACGCCTTGTGATTTTAACTGCGAAATCCGAATAGAACAGCATGCCCTTTACTCTGGACGAATCAGTATCAGTTCTTCAACCATGCAATGATTCTGCCCTTGGCCCTAATCAGATCCACCCCATTTCACTTGAACACCTTCCAGATGTACGTCGATAGACTGTCCTAAAACTTAAAGCACACATATGGAAATTTTCTTTCCGCCTCCTGTCAGAAAGTTTTTTTATAACTGTTCCTTAAGCTGGGACAAAATCCCTCCAACTCTACAAATTATCGACCCATTGCACTGGCCGGCTGTCTTTGCAAAGTGATGAATAATTCAATTCAAGACTAAACTGTAAACTCGAACCTGATGGACTCCTGTCCCAAGAACAGTCCGGTTTCAGGACGTACCACTGAACCATGGAGACTACCATCCGCAACAACAAACCTGTTGTAGCCATCTTTTCTTCTTTTTTTTTTTACTTGGAAAGACTCATGGAAGATCAGCATTCTCTCGGACCTTCACGAACTGGGTTTTCAAGGTTGTCTCTCGAACTTTATCCAGAAGTGTCTAGTGGGTCGACAGTTCCAGCTTTGTGTTGGCTGTAGTCTTCCTGATGTCCAAGGGAAGAAGATGGGTATCCCACAAGGGAGCATGCTGTCTCCTACTCTTCAACATCAAAATCAATGATATTCTCAACTCCGTACACGGCTTTGAGTCCCCTCTGTTCTTACATCAGTCATACCTTCACTTGTCCTGAAGTTAGCTGATCAGATATTATGATGCCTGCATCAACGGGTAATATACACACTACATACACACAGGCAAAAGCAAAACCCAGCATCGTCCTCAAATTACCATACATAGAAAATGTTAATTAGTATTCCTTGCTGTCCATAAATTAAATCGGCCAGTTAAGGTGTGTGGAATGCTGTTGAGGTGTTCAAAACCAATTTTATTGGTGTTTTGTTTGGTTGTTATTGTTGTTTGCTTGAACACTTCCGTTCATGACGTGATTATTTTCGATATTTTCTGTTGACAGCTACTGAAGGAGGAGAAGGCGAAGAAGGAGGAGGAGGAGGTGCGTATTTGAAAATAATTGAATGATGTTTTGCATTTGTTTTCTTGTGTTTTCGTGCGTTACGCTGTATTTTCTGGATGCAAATTGACGACAGTATGTTGCAGGCGTCCAGTTGGTTCTTTGCACCTGTGAAGTTATGGTGGTTTCGTCGAAGCATGTAAAGCATGTGGGCTGCATATAAATGAGATATGAGAGATAAATCTGTTTGGGTGATTGAACACCGTGAGCTTAAAACAGCGGTTTGTACAGTCACAAGATAAACTGGGTCGAAAGACTGCATTGATCAATAGTCATTTTTGACTTGACAACCCCTAGGCTGCCTATATGACGAGATAACTCGTCATGGAAAGCATGTACGCTTCGCTGCCACAATGACAGATAACTCGTCATCGAAATATTCTGACTTTTCCCTGCTTTGCATTCAGTTCGTTGACAAAAATGCTGGTAGCTTTAGCTTGGGGAATCTTTCTAGATTCTATTCATAGCTAGAAACACCATCTGCGTCATAAGGCAGTCCTTTATTTGAACGTTTTGTTTGGGTTATTGGCCGCAGTCTTTGCCTGGCTCCTCTCCTCGCTCGCTCAACAAAATGTCCGACTGACTCCGTGCTCAAGACATGCGATCGTGGCGAACTAAATCAACCAAGATTACTTTCTTTAGCTGATGCTCAGAAAGAATTGAAGCATAAATTCGAAGGAGAAGACAGTGGTGAACATTTATAGGACGATTTGATAGAAAATAAAGGGAGCAATCAAGAGAGTGGCCAAGATTCGACTATCAGTGAGTGATGCCGTCTGTTCAGCTCTAGCAGGCGACAGAAGCCGAATTTTTAGCAGTGTGAGCTATTTTCTTGGCACTCAGCCATCGCGGTCTGATGAGAACTGGATAAAGTGACTGTGTGAGAGGGGTGAAGAGGAGGGGGGTGGCGACTGAGGGGGCGTGGCCTCACATCCATATTATCACTTGCAGAAGTCACAATGCATTATGTATCTATTTCTTTTTCAGTTTTTTATATTGTGGTTTGTTCTTGTATGATTTTGTGTGTGCAGATATCCATTTGTCCAGAAAATATGATATTTTAGTGCAAATTACCTGACTAATTTTTGTAATGAACAAGTTGAAAATGTGACAAAATACAAAACACTGATTTCAAAACAACAGCATGTCACTAAAAATACATAAAATGGGAAAACATCATGTGTTTTGTATTTTTTATTCATTTCCCTTTCAGAAAATATATACTTTTATGGGTCTTTCTCCAATAACAAAGAGCACAGAATTTTTTGAAAACTTATAACCGTTTTTTTGTGAAAAAACCCTGGCAAATAGATTTCACTTAAATCTTATTTTCCTGGCAGCGAAAGGGTCTTTAACTAGTTTTGAATCTGTGTGTGTGTGTGTGTGTGTGTGTGTGTGTGTGTGTGTGTGTGTGTGTGCTTGGAGAGGTGGATTATCAAGTTTGCCTTGAAAGAGGACAGCGTTGGTAAGTGACAGAGATCCAAAGGAAGAGAACTCCTGTCAGAAGGTGCTTGATATTGAAAAGCCTTTTGGCCAAAGGTCTTTTAAGAGGTTTTGGGGACTCGAAAGAGATTTTCAATAGAAGACCTGAGAGAACGGGAAGGGGGGAAGTATTAAGGACAGAAGATACGTACGATGGGAGATATTACAAATGGTGATAAGCCAATATGTCAATGTACTGATTTCTGTAATGGGTGAGTAACCAGTGAAGTTGACGTAAGAGTAGAGTAATGTGATCCTTTTTTCCTCTGAAAATGATTATTGAGGCATTGTTCAAAATCATCTGAAGGCGTGACAACCAGTTAGAAGCAAACCAGCATGTAGTGAATTGCAGTTGTCAGTACGCCATAGGATCAAGGAACAGACGGTTTAAGTGGTTACTTCAACAGTCAAATACGGTCAAATGGGACGGAGTTTCCCCAGTTGGAAGTTTACAGTTTTACATAGATTACTGACATAGTCGTTCAAGGACAGAGCTGAATAAAAAAAAATCAATAAATAAACGCACCCAGGTTTCAGACAGAATTCTGAAAGTTGATATCAGCATTGCAGACAGTCAAAGTATGGCCTGACATGTGACTAAGTGCAGACTTAGAACCCATGACTTCTGTCTTGACGTCATTCAGTTTAAGCTTGTCAGCCTTCACTCATACACAGCAACAATGCACATCTCTATGTCTTGTTTTCGAGGTGTGTTTTTTTGTTGTTGTTTTTTGTTTGTTTTTTGTTGTTGTTGTTTTTGTTTTGTTTTTGTGTGTGTGTGTGGTTTTTGTTGTTGTTGTTTTGCGGAGGATAGCAAAATATTTTGGGGAAGAAGTTTTAGTGAGTTTGGTGTTATCTGCAAACTTCTGAAAATCATATCGATGATGTCTGATGTCAGACAATGGCTAAGTGTACAGAGTAAATAATATCGGACCAAGAACTGAACATTGGGGAACACCATATTGAACAGGAAAAGGTATGATTTCAGAATGATAACTGGAAATGAATACCCTTGAGTATGGTTGGAGAGGTAAGAATATTAACCAATCGAGAGCTGTTCCAGAGATTCCAAAAAGTATGAAGTATGATCTTTTCCAGCAACAGTAATTTTACTGTGATGGTGTCGGTATGATCTGGTTCCAAATGTATGTTTTATGGTGGGGAAGCCGTTTGCCATTTCTGTGTGGCGGAGTGCTTGTGAGTGTCTGTGGATTCGTGTGTGCGTGCTTACGTGAGTGCATGTTACAGGGATGTGTTTTCTAGAGGGCATCACGTGTTGTTTTCAATGTTCAATTGCGCGAGTGTGTTCTGGCACGTTTTCGCTGTGGGGATGGTGGTAGACATTCACGGGCATGGGGAAGGGGAGAAGTGCAACGATATGTAAAGCTATTTGAGTGGTATATCTGGAAGAAAAAAGCGCTATATAGATGTCCATTGCTATCATTATTATCATTATCATTATGACAATGCTTGCTTTACTAAATTTACCTCGATGACAAGACGTGATTACTTAACACGTTACTGCACTTATCATCTGTTTACTACAAGGTGATTTAGACACATACATTTTCATTCATTCGAACACACACACACACACACACACACACACGCACACACACACACACACTGGTACAGACCTACTGAAATAGTACTGGAGCAATTACATGACACATTTTGTATATTTTGTATTCCAAGCATTCAAACGCCAGTTAAAGCCTCGATGGCTTCAGTATTCCGTGTACAGGAGACCTTTTTTGGAAAGTTTTTTTGTTGTTGTTTTGTTTTTGTTGTTTTAAGAGTGCTGTGTTTACAAGAGTCGTATTCTTCTCATGGAATGTTAAGCTTAACAGGTGTTGGGGGAGGGGGGTGGGGGCTAGGGGGGGGGGGGGGTCTATCACGTCACTGAAATGTTCTGTAGTGGTGTGGTGGCCTACATCGTCCGCATCGGAAGCAGAGAATCTAAGCGTGTTCGGTCCGGTCGATTCCCACACTTGCCAGATTTGTCTCCCCCTCCGCTAGTTCTTGACTGTTTGAACGTTAGTCAATCGGATGAGAGTACAAACCGATATCCCTTGTTTAGCATGCGCGTTGCCCACGTAAAAGTCTAGCCCACGGCAACAATCCACATTAATGTACACTACATGTGTGTGTGTGTGTGTGTGTGTGTGTGTGACCGACTGAAGCCTGAATGAACTACATAGGAAACGAGTGATCAGCGCGTAACGAAAGCTGCCAGTCGGCTCTTCCCAGGTAGGCAGAGACTGTTGTTCAAGTGCCTTCCTGTTAGTAAAGCGCTTAGATCTCTGACAGAGAATAGGTGCTATGTAAGTATCCCTTTTAACTCTCTCCATACGAACGGCGAAAGAGACGACGTTAACAGCGTTTCACCCCAATTACCATCATCAAAATATTGCAAGCGGAAGGCTCTTATACTGAAGAGGTGAATGTTGACAAAGAATACCACAATTCTGACGACGGAAGCTAAAGGTTGGGTCATTCAGACACCCACTGGACATCCGAGGGGTCGTCTGTGTAGAGGAGAAGAGAGGACTGGCCGTACTGAGTGAGTTAATCGATCAATCAGTTTAGCAAAATGGGTCCGTTTACTTATTCCAAAACATATCTCAGCGTGAGGGGACCCCACAAAAAGTGTCCAGTCAGACAAAATGTATTGTGTCAAAGAAAAAAACAACAACCATACTTCAAATATAATCATATTCCTCATATCTGCAATGCCAGTGTATCATTTCTTTCATAAATTTGTCCGTATGATTGATAGATGGCAACCTCAGCATTGACTTCTAATTAATAATGGTGAAAGAGACGCATGTGACAGTTCAGTTTTAACCTGCCTTGTGAAAAAAATAACACGACTGCCTGACGTTAAAAAATTTAACGTTTCGACTGGGAAAGTATACAGTCTTCAGTTTATACTGCCATAACTTGATATTTCTGACAACTTTTTTTTTCATGTGGAGAGAATAGACAGTAAGCAAATCTCTTTCTCTTACATTGTCAGGACTTCTATGACATCATGCACATGATAACATTGCCGGTGTAATCCCCCGAATGACCCCACTCCCAAGTTAACACCCTGGCGTTGTTCTGGGGAGGGTCTGAAATATCTCCAGTGGGAAGTTTGCCCGGGAAAACTCCAACCCTTGCCCTGCAATAACTCCACGTCCTGAAAATCGAAAATTGTATTATAACAAAAAATCAGAAAGCCCGGATTAGTATATTACAAGTGGAAAAAAAAACAAAACAGAATGGAGTTAATTTTGGGCCGCCCGCAATACACTCTGGTCCTGGCCCCGAAAGTACTCCTATGACGAGTTATTGTAGATTGGAATCTTTTTTTATTCCTATCCTTCAAGGGTAATGCAAGATTACCAGATTAACACCTCACGTAAAAAGAGTGGGGTGTATTTAGGGCCTGCACACAAAATAAGGAAAGAAAATACATGGGGAGTCATTTTGGGTAGTACTTCTGTCCCCAACATAACTCCGTTGGAGTCATGGAGGTTTTTTTTGTTTTTGTTTTTTTGTTTTTTGTTTTTTTGTTTGTTTTGTTTTGTTTAACATGGTGTAGAACCATTGTTGTTCTCCCTCAAAAATACCCCTCCGGATTTGTCTTGATGTAAAAAAAAAAATATATATATATATATTATACATACGTATATATGAGCATGTCATGATGTACATTTAGAAAAGTAAACAAATAAAGGATATTCCGATGGAAAACGGTGTGGAGTTAAAATGGAGCATGAGGTGGACCTCTTTTTTTTTTTACGTCTCTCCCGAAATAACTCCAAGGGGAGTGTTTCTGTTTCTGGGGTGACTCCGATGGGGTCAAAACCTTGCTTCGGGTCATTTCCAGGCACTACATCGGCATGGTACGGAGGAATAATGATGCCTGATGAAGTGTAGTGAAGACCGTGAACTGTGTGTGCGAGGGTGAGTCTGGTAGTACTCCGTTACCACCAGCCGCCGTGGCGAAGTGGTTCGTGTCGCGGACTAACGGCTGGGAGGACGCGGGTACGATTCCCAGCGGAAGTGGCTTTTTTTCGGCACGCGGCCGATCCCTACCCGAAGTTGAGTGTGCTATGGGCTTAAATGGGAAGACTAGAACCACACAGTAGAGTATCATCCCACTTCACGGATGCTCAAAATTCCTGACTAGTACTGCAAGTGTATGTTTCTCTCAGGCCTGGTTAACACCAGAATGATTGTTATGAAATGAAGCGTAATTGCAGCATTATCACGTATTCCCAAACTTAAAATGGACCTCCATAGTAGCATCACCATCATCCTTCATCGTCAAAAAAAACAAACAAACAAACAAACACAAGTCCAAACTTACGTGGCCCTGCATGCCCTGCTTTCATGGTGACCTCAGTTTTGATCCCCCTCAACCATGCTAGGGGTGAGTGCTGTCATGGTCTCGAGCGTAGGCAGATCTATAGGGGACTGTCGTTGGAGGTACGTGGTGGCGCTCTCCACTCAGTCTGGCTCCGCGACTAAATGATCATTGTCGTCGGTGGGGGCGGGGGGAGGAGGGGGGGGGGAGGGGAGAGCTTAGTAGGTGGTGTCCTATCAGAACAGTCACTGCTGAACACCACCGATATGACTCAGCAACACTGCAGTTCTCCTCTGATGTTTTCTTTTTTGTTGTTGTTGTTGTTGTTGGGTTTTTTTGTGTGTGCTTGTTTGTTTGCTTGGGGGTTTTTGTTTGTTTTGTTTTTGTTTTTTTGTTTCTTTTCCTGGCGACTGAACATCGACAGTTCCCTGTGGACTACCGACCCAGTTTGTGGCTGTATATGGATGACTCGGATTGAGCTACGTGGGAGTAATACCTCTGAAATTGTGGAGATTAGGGAGCAGCGCAAGAAAAAGAACGTCACCAGTCAACACCCCGGACTTATGTTGAACTGTGTATAAGCGCACGCAATAGCCGAATGGTTAAAGCGTTGGACTTTCAATCTGAGGGTCCCGGGTTGAGAGTCTCGGAAACGGCGCCTGGTGGATAAAGGGTGGAGATTTTTCCGATCTCCCAAGTCAACATGTGTGCAGACCTGCTAGTGCCTGAACCCCCTTCGTGTGTATACACACGCAGAAAATCAAATGCGCACGTTAACGATCCTGTAATCCATGTCTGTGTTCGGTGGGTTATGGAAACAAGAACATACCCAGCATGCACACCCCCGAAAACGGAGTATGGCTACCTACATGGCGGGGTAAAAACGGTCATACACGTAAAAGCCTACTCGTGTTCATACGACTGAACGTGGGAGTTGCAGCATACGAACGCAGAAGAAGAAACGTTTCTTTTGTGGTCAGGAAGAACTGTGTGTGTGGAGAAACAGTCTTGTGTTTCGGTACTCCGCCATTGTCAGTGATGGTATCCAGATTCAGATATCGGACAATTCCAACATTTTGACCACTTTTCCATTGCTAATTGATTTTCCCCCACCGAGTAATCTGTGCAAAACTTTGGTAAGAGTTTTTTGTGGTTCAGTCAAAAGCATAACTTTAAGCCTTTACTTCAAGCTATACGCACGTGGCACCTTCCTGTGCCAGGGCACTGACTGCTCCACGTGGAACACAGATGAGTGTGAGCAACTTAAAACCTGTGTCACTACTTTTGTGAACAACAAAGACGTTCAGCAACTGGCGATGTCCCTGTTGGAAACTCCCGTCACCTTTATCCAGTCTTTGCCAGACGTTGTGTGTCTGACGCCACCGGACGACGTGTCACTGCCCCCCTTCGCAGCATGCCCCACACCTCCCTCTTCCCATCCTGAAGGCAGCCTGTTGCACTGTGACCATGCTACAGAGAGCGGTGTTGTCGTTCTTCCTCCCACACCTGTCATCACTTTACACAGTCCCGACACCATAAGTCGGGATATGGTCCCCAACCATGTCACACCTGTCTTCGCTTCATACAGCCCTGTCTCTGTGAGTCAGGATACAGTCCTCAAAGACGTCACCACATCTGTCATCGCTTCACACAGCCCTGACAACGTGAGTCTGGATACAGTCCCCAACGACGTCACACCACGCAGCCATGTGTCACCCAGTAAACAAACAATCAAGAAACACCGCCGACGAACTTTCTGTTACACACCAAAGTGGCACAGAAAGAAATCCTCCAACACACGTGCCCGTTCTCGCCTGATAAGAGATGAACTACAGTATCTTGAGACTACCATGGATAATGTCACTGAAACACAACGTGGATCTGAGTGTGCAATCATTTCACTGATAAATGACGAAAAATGTGCGATTAAAAATGAACTACGTGCACTAATCAAAAACAAGATAGACTTGCTTTGTGACTCTGTTGAAACATTAAATGAAAAAATAGTGACTTTATAACAAACGACTGGCATCCTTTCAAAAGAAAACCACTCTCTGAAAACACAGCTTGGGAACCTGCAGTCAGACTTAAAGAAAATGAAACGTTCCACTGTGACTTTAGCTAACCATGCTTGTACATAGGTTTCACTAGACGATAATACTTCCCATTGACCCAAAGATGAAACACCAACCAAAAGCTGTTCTGTTATTTTACTGACACATCACCATCTTGTGAGAAACCTACCGACCCTAGTGATGAACAGGTAAAAGAAAAACAGACATCAGCTGACCCCCACTCTACCCAAAAAGACTGACAAAGATCTTCCCGATCTGCATTTACATACATCACCAAAATGTAATGCACAGATTTTATCATATGATGTTCCAACATTCAACTCTTTTCAAACTCTAGTGGGTAGTGAAGTAAATGAGAAAGATGATATAAAAATGCAAACAAAACCACAAAAGATTACAACACCAAATCATTCATTCATTCATTCATTTTGCCCATCGCTCCTGGTGGAGCATAGGCCATCGACGACCCCTCGCCATCGCACTCTGTTCTGGGCTGTTCTGGCCATTCCAGTCCAGTTGGTCCCTTGCTGCTTCAGCTCTGCCTCGGTATCTCGCCTCCAGCTGTTGCGAGGCCGGCCTCTCTTCCTCTTTCCCTGCAGGTTCCAGGTCAGGGCTTGGCGTGGACGTTGGCTTCCTGAGGGTGTGTCCGATCCAACCCCACTTCCTCCGCAGTATCTGCTTGGCCACTGGTTCCTGTCCCGCTCGCTCCCACAGATCTTCGTTTCGGATCTTCTCCTGCCATCGGATCTTGTAGATGCGCCTCAGACAGGTGTTGAAGAATGTCTGAATCTTCTGCTGCATCGTCTGTGTTGTCCGCCATGTCTCGCATCTGTAGAGCAGAATGGACTTCACATTGGAGTTGAAGATGCGGAGTTTGGTTTTCATACTGATTGCTCCAGATGCCCATATGTTCTTGAGCATGATGAAAGCTGTTCTTGCCTTGTCGATTCTGGCTGTGACGTCTCGGTCCGTGCCTCCCTGTCGGTCAACCACGCTTCCCAAGTAGACGAAAGACTCCACCTCCCTGATGGGCTCTCCACCGACTGTGACTTAAGTGTTGGCAGTGGTGTTGATCTTCATCAGCTCGGTCTTCTTCTTGTTGATCTTGAGCCCTGTCCTGGCTGACGTGGTCTCCAGGCGAGTGGTCTTGTCCTGCATCTGGCTGTGGTTGTGTGACAGGAGCGCCAGGTCGTCAGCGAAGTCGAGATCGTCCAGCTGTGTCCAGAGTGTCCACTGTATACCGTTGTTCCTGCCTGTTGTAGTGGTCTTCATGATCCAGTCGATGACCAGGAGGAAGAGGAACGGTGACAGCAGGCACCCTTGACGAACTCCGGTCTTCACCTCGAAACTTTCGGACAGCTGGCCTGCGTGGGCAATCCTGCAGCTCATGTCCTGGTAGGTGCACCGGATGAGGGAGATGATCTTCTCTGGGACTCTGTAGTGCCTCAGCAGCTTCCACAGCGTCTCTCTGTCCACACTGTCGAAGGCCTTCTCATAATCTATGAAGTTGATGTAGAGGGGGGGGAGTTCCACTCCAGCGACTGCTCCACGATGATGCGCAGGTTGGCGATCTGGTCGGCACAGGATTTGTTCCGCCGGAAGCCTGCCTGCTGGTCTCGGAGCTTGGGGTCGACGGCCTCTTTCATCCTTTCCAGTAGAACCCTGTTGAGAACCTTGCCTGGCGTTGACAGGAGCATGATCCCTCGGTATTTGCTGCAGTCCCTGAGGTCTCCTTTCTTCGGCAGCTTGATGATGATTCCTTCTTTCCACTGGGCCGGTACCTCCTCCTTCTCCCAGATCTTGCTGAAGAGGCTGTATAGCATGTTGACAGCTATTTCCGTTTCTGCTTTGATGGCTTCTGCTGGTATCTCGTCCGGCCCTGCAGCCTTCCCATTTCTCAGAGTCATGATGGCCTTCTTGATCTCTACTTTTGAGGGTTTGTCGCAGCTGATGGGCAGTTCTGTCTCTGCAGGTGGAATGTCTGGTGGTGCATCAGGGGCGGGGCGGTTCAGCAGCTCCCTGAAGTGTTCTGCCCATCGTTTCAGCTGTTCCTCGGTTGTTGTCAGTGGGTTCCCGTTCTTATCCTTCACTGGCTTGTCGGTCTGCTGGAACTTGCCTGTCAACTTTTTGGTCACCAGGTACAGGTCCTTCAGGTTCCCCTGTCCGGCTGCTGCCTCTGCTTGACTGGCCAGGTCGTCGATGTAGTCCCTCTTGTCCTTCTTGATGCTCCTCTTTACATCTCTGTCCACTGCTGTGTACTCTTCCTGTGCCTTTGCCTTAGTTGCTCTTGTTCTGCTCGTGTTCAGCAAACTTTTCTTCTCTTTCCTTGTTTCCAGCTTGTGGATGGTGTTGGCAGAGATCCATTCCTTGTGCTGAGTTTTCTTCTTGCCAAGGACCTCTTCACATGTGTCGTGCCAGAGCTTCTTGCTGTGTTCCCATTGTGTCTCGATGTCCATCTCACCGTCTTCTATCAGCTTTTGTAGTGGCTGGAACCTGTTGGAAAGGCTGGTCTGGAATGCTGCTTGTGTGTCTTTGCTTCTGAGCAGTCCAACATTGTACCTTGTCTGTGTGTTGTTGGCGTTGGTGAATCTCTTGAGGCGAAGTATCACTGTCGTCGTAAGAAGGTGGTGGTCTGATGACACATCAGCTCCTCTCATCACTCGTACATCCTGCCATGATCTCCTGAACTTGCGGCTAATGCAGATGTGGTCGATCTGGTTCTCCGTGACGTGGTTCGGGGATCTCCATGTGGCCTTATGGATGCGCTTGTGTGGGAAGATACTTCCTCCTATCACCAGCTGGTTCAGGGCGCACAGGTCTGCAGAGCGCTCACCATTCTCATTCATCTATCCCAGTCCGTGTGTCCCCATGGTGTCCTCGTAGCCGGTGTTGTCCCTTCCGATCTTGGCGTTGAAATCTCCCATCAGTAGGGTTATGTCTTTGGCTCCTCTTCTGTCTATAACTGTCTGTAGTTGTTGGTAGAAGTCATCTTTCTTCTCTTCTTCCACATCATTGGTGGGAGCATAGCACTGGATGATGTTCAGCCTGATGTCATTCTTCTTGGTGGTAAATTTGGCTGTGATGATGCGGGAGTTGACAGGTTCCCAGCCGATGAGTGCCCCCTGTGCCTCCTGTGCCAGCATCAGGGCCACATCCTCAGTGTGGGGGACTCCATCCTCTGTGTGTCCTGAATACAGCAGTTGCTCTCCAGATGAAAGTCTCATCTGTCCTGACTGTAGCCACCTTGTCTCACTCAATCCTAGCACTCCGATCTTGTAGTTTTTCATCTCTCTCGCTACTTGGATGGTTCTTCCTGCTTCATACATCGTCCTGATGTTCCATGTGGCTACTCGCGTTGTTGTCCTGGGTGTCAGAAGGGGAGTCAGCCTTGCAGCTTCCTTTCGGCTTTCACTGCACCGCGTTATAAGTCTCCGGGATGGAGCCCCTTCCTTGCCCAGGTGAATGTTTTGGTTCTTTGTCGTCGATGCTTCTGTAACTGGTCTTTTTTACAGGCAGGGTAGTTAACGCTACGCAAACCCCTTTAACCTCCGGGCGAGATGGTCCTGCCATAGTCGCCTCTTACGACATGCATGGCAGGGCAGTGGGTTTATTCTATCAGTGCCCAACCCACAGGGCAGACAACACCAAATAAAGACTCCAAAAATGACGAGAACAAAAATGTACCTCCTTCATTTTTACCTGCATCGGAAAACTGTACTTCTGCCATTAACTTCCCTGTGAAAACTTCTGTTCTGCTCCTTGGGGATTCTATACTGAAGTATATAAATGCTAGAAAACTGGCTCCACGAGGGGAATTTATGTACAAAGTCTGTATTCCTGGCTTAACGGTTAGCCAGTTGGCAAACTCCCTGTACACGATGAAGGTATCGCATTCTGTACACACTGTTCTGATACATGTCGGTGTTAACAGCTGTCCCGCTGGCCCTGTGTCGAAACAGTCTTGGGCAGAACTAATCACTGCCTGCCAAAATGCCTTCCCCGCTTCTTCTGTTGTGCTCAGTTCTATTATTCCTGCTAGAGGGCGTCATAACTTGAATAACGCCATCATCCCCTCAAATCGAAATCTGCATTCAGTGAGCAAAGACATGGATGTCACCTTTATTGACAACCATGAAACCTTCACAGCATCATCAGGAGCCTCACGACTCGCCCTGTACCAAAACCTGACTCATCCGAGTACAAAAGGCACAATAAGATTGGCAATGAATCTGAAGCAGGTTTTTCGACAAAGTACAGAAATGTACCATGGTCACAGACCTTATGAAACACGTGAACGACCAGAGTACTTTTACCCAGATCATCACGATCAGAATCATGAACCAAATGCTCACAATGAAGTGAATTATCACCACACCGGTGATACTACTCATGTGGCACAGAACAGAGCTGGCCCCATTCAGTTTTACCAACAGCCTATTGGTCAGGACACATGCCCACCTCCTACCTCCTCCTTTCACTTCCCCTCCCTCCACAGACATCGTTTTCAGCAAGCACCTCCCTCGTCCCACCAAGAGGCCCCTCCCAACCCATTCACGAACTCAGAAAATGTTTACCATAGACCTATGTCCCGTCAGTACATCCCTCCCTTTCAAACACCCTATTCTGAAAACACACCTGCGATGCCAGTGTCACGTCCCCACACTCAGCTAGCCTCCACATTCAATACAGATAACCAAGAACCTGACTTCATTCACTCTTCGCCTAACACACGAACGATTTATCCCACAAAAATTAATGTTCCCAGTGAACACCAATACCAAACACACAACCATGGCTCCAGACAAGCTGGCATCAAAACTGACCAGTTACATCCATTTGCTGTGCACTTAATGAATACGATGGCCTCTCAGTTCCTATCACAGCAACAAACAATTGCAAGTTGATTATGACATTGTATGTGGATTCAACTTTGTTTACTTTTGCTCGTAGCATGTCATATTTAAGTGGACTGTCTGATTCAAACCAATATCACGCCGTTCCACATAACTGTTCTAATCTACTTCACATGTATTCACATACATATATTGTATTACTGATGACATAAATTGGTCATTTTGTCTATAATTTTGAGATTATTATAATCGGTATTTTGTTTAACATAGTTTCCATACTTTTGAATTATCGATTTTCCTTTTGATTTTGGACTTTTTTCCCTAAGTCCACATTACTTCATTGTAAATTTAGATTGGCATTTTGTGCATTTGTGTGATTGTGCTTAATTGTGTTTAAATCATAATTAATCGGGTAATCTGAAATAGCTTGTTACTGAGCTGTGAAGTTTGTGCTATTTGCGTGTAACTTGATCATCTGCAAAAAATTGTTTGACATTGTTCGCGAATACATTGTCAGTTTGTATTAATATAATCTGTCAACTCGGTCAGCTGGATAATATTGTTTGTTTGTTTGTTCGTTTGTTTTCCTCAAAGGTCTATTATTTTAAATTGAGTTAAAACTGCTCGATAATCTTTATATTCCAAAATAATTTAACCATGTCGTTTACTTCTGACTTGTGGTCAAACAAGCAAGGACTCCGCATAGGTTATTTGAACATAAACAGTGCAAAGGACGATATCGCAACCATTCTTCATAACACCGGAAATCCATTTCATATATTCTGTTTTGCTGAATCCCGACTCTCTTCTAACATAACAGATGCTGATATGTACATGCCAGGGTACCAGATTATCTGCTCAGATCCCATTAAGCCCAAAACTGCTGATTTACTTTTGTATTTTGGTTCCACATTAAGATGTCAGATATTGAACAGTCTTGAGGTTTATGATGTGGAATCAGTTTGTGTAGATATTAAGATTAAATGGTAATAACACTCTTCCAGTGGGGTTTGTATATAGAAATCCGTCAGAAAATGTAGAATGGGAGGATATATTTAGTTCTGTAATGGATGAGGTGATAGTGTTAAATTATTAAACTAATATTCTAGGTGATTTCAGTATAGATTTGCTTAAACCAAAACCAAAGTGGCATCATGATTACCCTATGCATGGCTTAGAACATTTAACTGACAGACCAACACGCAATACTGAAAACACAAATACCTTAATAGATCACATTTACACAACCACAAAACAACAAATTGTAGAGGTATGTGTTCCACCTTGTGGTAGTAGTAATCAGTTCCCAGTCTGTCTCACCTGGTTTAAGAATCGTGATAAAATTCCAAAGGTAGGACATAAAACTATATTATATAAGAGTTTTAAGAACTTTAAAGATGATGATTTTCTCTCGGATTTAGCAAACTCATCTTTAGATTATGTATATCAGCTAAGAGATCCTGGTGAAGCTGTCGAATTTTGGATAAATACATTCTCTTCTGTATATAACAAACATGCACCATTTATTAGGAAAAGAGTTAGACAAGAAACAAAACCACCAGGGATAACAAAAGAAATTGACATTGAAATACATTATTGAGATTATCTGAAGATGTGTGGATCAAATGAGCAATATAAGAAACAAAGAAATAAAATAAACGCCATGAAACGTAAATCGAAATAAATTATAATTGTTTTCAGAAAATGTTTGTCAACACAAAAGATTCTCGCCTAATTTGGAAAGCCATCAACAAGTTGAATAATAAACGTGTGGGAAAAAGACAACAAAGCATCACTGATGTAACGGCAGATCAGTTAAATAATCATGTTGCAACCATTGCTGAAAAAAATTATACCAAGCGATAGGACCAGTGAAAATGACCTCTGTATTCTAAAACAGTATATTGACTCAAAGAAAATTCATGTTCCATTTAATCTTCAACCAATGACTGTCTTGGATATATGTCAAAGCCTATCACAACTAAAACAATCCGGCACACGGGATTTGGACGGTTTAGATAGATAGATATTAAAGCTTTCTTCCCCTGTTATTGTAGATATTCTGACATATCTTAATGATTTGTGTATCGATAAGAAATACTTTCCTTCTAAATTCAAGCAGGCTAGAGTCATTCCACTGTACAGATCAGATGATTCTTCTGATCCATTTAACTCTAGACCAGTTTCTGTCTTGTCTGCTCTGTCTAAACCCATTGAAAAACATTTGGAAAAATGTTTATATTCTTATCTCTTTGACAACGACCTAACCCATGAAGGCCAGTCAGGTTTCCGTAAAAATCATTCTTGTCATACAGCCCTCATACAACTCACTGACAGTCTTCTACATAGCATAAATGAAAATAAATTCACAGGTCTCCTTTTCACAGATATTGAAAAGCTTTTGATGTAATCAGTAACTCTTTGTTACTACGTAAATTAGAAGCTTATAAATTACCACCAGAGTATATTCACCTTATACAATCTGTTCTTTCTGATAGGAAACAGTTAATAAATAATCAAACCTCAAATTTTACATCTGTTCAACATGGAGTACCACAGGGATCCATCTTAGGGCCAATTTTATTCTCCACTTATGTTAATGACGTACCTTGTTATATGAAATGTAAATGTGAAATGTTTGCAGATGACACATCCTTACATTCAAGCAATTCAGACGCCAGTAAACTAATCAACTCCAAGATGATATTCTGAAACTTAATCAGTGGACACACTTAAATCACATGTCCTCGGATGCTCAGAAAACGAAGTGCATGTATGTATGTGCACGACAAAAAGGACAAAAAATGAAACATAACTTCAAACCACTATTCCTAGGCGTCAATAAAATTGAAGAGGTAGATTCACATAAAATTCTGGGTGTCATTATTGATAAAAGATAAAAAGATAAAATCTTGTGTTGATCGTACGAAGTACTTGAGTAAACGTCTCTCTAATAGAATACTTCAACTAGCAAAAATCAAAAATATCTTTATGTCCATTCACGAAAGCTCTTCTTCTGTGCACATATTCTGCCAGTAATCGATTATGCGTCAACTTTATGGGACAGCTGTAGCCTCTCAAACTTGAAGTTTATTCACCGTATGTATAAAAGAGCAATGAAAACAGTATTGTTAAAACCGAACTCCCTGACCCCAATGGACTATAAACAACTTAATATATTATCTTTTCACAACAGGCTGTACTTTATAAAAGCTGTTTGCATGCATAATGTTACGTATGGAAATGCTCCAAAAAAGATTGCAGACACTTTCAAAACTAATGAACCACATGTTCTGCATACCCAGACCAAGAAACAACCTTTACAAATCCAGCTTTCTGTATTATGGTAGAAATCTATGGAATAATCTCCCACTCACTCTGAAAAAGTATCGTGAATAAAAACGTGTTTAAGAAAAATCTGAAGAATCACCTCATTGAAAATAATTAACAGTAATACAAATTTTGATCTGTTAGTCTGATATTCCTATTATTAGTTGTGAAATGTTTTGTATATGCTTGTGTTGGTAAGGATTTTGCACTATATGAGGGAGCATGTGCATGTGGGTGGGATGGGCATGCTGCAATTGTGTCCGAAAATTTGTGTTCAGTGGTGTGTGTTTGTGTGTGTGAGAGAGAGAGAGAGAGAGAGAGAGAGAGATGGAAATGCAATCGTGTATTTCTTTATCACAATATTCTTGTATATATATATATATATATATATATATATATATATATATGCATTTTGTTGTTATTGTTGCTCTTCATCTGCTTGTTTTCTCTCTCTCTCTCTCTCTCTCTCTCTCTCTCTCTCTGTCTCCTATATTCTTTTTTTAATTCCTTTTTTCCTTTCTTTCCTTTTTTTTTTCATTGATGGCTTGATGTAAAAAAAATAAAATAAAAAAAGCAATTGTTGCTTATTCAATTTACCATCATGAAATAAAATCTTGACTTGATTTGACTTGCAGAAGAACTGTGTATATGAGGCAGACTGAGACTATTAACACGGCTGACTGATATTGATGGAGGGGCCGAGAGGGGTATATATGTATGTATGCATATATAGAGAGAGGGAGAGAGAGATGGATGGCCAACGATGATATGTGTTTTTTTGTTGTTGTTTTTTTCTAAAACAGGATCTGGACCGTTGCCGATAATCATCGGGTTGTGTGCCGCTATATTTTTCATCGTTGGAGTTGTCATAGTCGTCGTCATCCGCAGGAAAAAAAGTAAGAGAAAGAGAGGGGTGTGTGGGGTGTGTCCGGGGGGTGGGGATGGGGGCGTGGGGGGAGGGGGGTGCGGGGCGAGAGAGAGGAGAAGAGGAAAGAGAGGGAGAGAAAGGGTGCAGCCAGACGGTTCGGTGGGGTGGCGTCGAGAGACAAGAAAGTGCGTGCGTCTGTGCCTGTCTGTCCACTAATAGTGGTATTGGACGGTTAAACGAAAGAAAGCAAGAGAAAGTGATTGGTGCTTTATTGATAAATGCCACAGCTCCCTTTGAAGGGGTGAGTTCGTTTAATTTTAGAAGTACTTTATTTTGAAATTATCACAATCCAAATACAGAAAAATCAACAGGACAAGATAATCTTTCATAAAGCCCTGCAGTATTACATCTATAAAAACAAAAGACTTGTGGCAAATGTCTCTGCATGCAGAAGTTTTACATTGTACCATTATCTACTAACAAAAGAAAAGTAAGAACAATACAACTGACAGATATTTAACGTGATATGAACGAGGACTATGAATCCTTTATCTAAAACTTCCCCCATTACTCAGTGAACAATCATTGTGGCGCCGCAGAGACGAATTGTTCGCCAAATTTCTCCAAGTCCATCGATTGCGTGTCAAAGCCTGGGTCTCTGTAAATGGTTTTCCCGTCCATTCTGCAGTATTGTCAGTCCATCGTTTTTCGTTCTTCCTTTCCATCTCAATCTTTCAACAGTTCTTTGAAGGATCTTTATCAAGGCCATAGGATCTTACTACATGGCCATCCAACGCAGATTTCTTTTCATAAATGATGTTCTTAATATGGTTTGGCGCACTCACCCACTCTATTCCAAATCTGCCGTGAGGGACCGTATCTCGCATTCGTCCAGGATCCATTGGTAACTGAAGTGTTGAGTAATTCCTAGCTTCAGTTCCCTGACAGTTGCATCAGCAGTGGTGGTGGTGGTGGTGTAGCTGGCCATAAGCCTGTTCTTTTCGGTGAGGAATTTCATGCTATGTCTTGTCGATGTTTTAACCAGTAATTTAAGACGCTTTTGCTCACTGCCTGCTAAGACCACTGATGTCAATCTTCGAAGTAAAGGTTCGTGATGGTTCTCCAACCAGTGCTGAGTTTGGTGACATGATCTTCAAATGTGTCAATAGAGATGCATTCAAGCAATATGTAGAATAGTGTGGGGAACAGAAGACAGCCCTGACAAGGTCCAACAGAAGTGGAACCACTCTCCAGTAGCACCCTCTGGGAGTATAATTATGCTGGTCGCTTTGGCGTATAATTGCTGGATGGTGTTGATAATGCTTTGTCCGATAATAATCTTTTCACTGAGGCCCGTAGTGCCTTCTGCCAGACCCAGTCAAACACCTTCTTGAAGTCTGTGAAGATTGGCGTTTGTTATTCACAGTGGATACGCAGGTTTAAAGATTTGTTCCATGGTACTTCCTTCCTTTAGTTTTAGTTTTATGGAGTATAATCATAATAAACATTGCACCATAGGTGTGTGAACAACAATAATAAAGGAATGAAGATAAACAAACAAAATGCAGGATGAAGAAGATCCGGAAAAAAGTAAACAAAAGGGAGATATTGCACACGTTTTCGTCGGGAACATTTTGTCGGGAACATTTCGTCGGGATTCCCCGGTTATCTTTAGCGAAAACCACGTGCGCATGCGCGTCTCCATTGCCGGTTTTTCTTGGTCACGGAAATGCTAAAATATGGAAGTGGAAATCGCCTGTTCCGACAAAAGGATTTTGAACTATTTCATTGAATATGTTTGCAAGTTTACAGGTTATTTTTCGTTTTATAATTACACCAGCTGTTTGCTTTGATCTTCTGTTTTTACTTTGATCGTGTTTCTTGTCAAATCTATGTCATTCAAGAAATCGAACTGATTAAAGACTCAACACTGAGCCTCATCTGGCTTCAACTTTGGAGAGACTTAACACACCGAATATCAGTTTGAAGCATCATTTTATCCACAGCACGCATTCTTTTTTATGTCTTTGTGAAATTGAGGGAAGGAGAATTTGTTGTTTTGAACATATGTCGACGGGATCTATTTTTCATATTCCGTTTCAAGGCAAAGGTTCCAAGCCGATTACGTGATCTGCTTTCCGTCATGTGTTTACGCCAGCTTTCGATCGGAGAATCTTTTTTTCTTTTTTCTTTTTTTTCTCCCTTTTCTTTTTTTTTTTCTTTAATAAAAATTTTGTTAAGTAATAAACTTATTGCGTTGCTTTATATATATATATATATATATATATATATATATATATATATTATGCTGTGTATGTCTTGAGTTCTAAAGACCTTTTTGACGACAGTTTTTGTTGTATGGTTCAGTCAGTGCAAATGAAATGATGTGATAGATCTCTGCCGAAAAATGTATCCGAAGAAAAGCTAGTTACAGAGGTGGGCTGCCCATGATGTCATATGACTTCCTCCCCCCCCCCCCCCCCCCCCCCCCCCGCCGCTCAGCAAGCTACGAAAGGTTTCCGACGAAAGCGTGTGCACTATCTCCCTAATAAGAGCGCTTCCACCATATAAAGAGACAACCAACGTAGTTATGATCTGTTTCATAGAGGCACCTCTTTCTTTACCTGTTCGTCAGCAAAAAATAGTGTCGGTTTGCGGCTGTAATCTGTTCTAAATGATTCTGAGCATGTCTTTCTTTGTGTGGCCGATCAAATGGTTGGTGCGGTAAATGCTAGCGGAACTGGACATTTCTTTTCTTGGGAAGGGTGACGATCAGTGATTAGGTCCAATAGTGTGATTCATTTGCCTATGTGCCGGATTTTGCTGCAGATAGCAGTTGTTTTCATAACGGATGCTGTCGGCAGAGACTTCGTATGAGCGATTTGAATTATGACCTTTAAATCGACATACATTGAATGATCTGTCCTGTATCTGCAGTTATCCCTACGAAATGGTTGAGTACGTTCTTTTGCACTGTCTAAATCATGAGTTACACCGGACACTATATCCACAACCGCCCACCAGATCTCACCTCTGTTCAGTATCTTCTGTTTGGCAACAGCTCACTCACTGTCCAAGACATTATTTACCTTCTTTGAAAATGTTGACAAATTTGTCTCATAACCAAAATGCTTAGACCCTATAAAAAAAACAAACTTGTTAATGCTTTTGTAAATGATAACATAAATACCGGTCATAAAACTTTTCTTCTTCTTTTTCTCCTTTTTTTCCCCTTTGAATGTCCTACGTTAATGTAGGCGGTGATGGACAATCTGCATTGCTGGCAGCGAGGGGACGCATCCGATCCGCTGATCCAAATTCTACTAAAATAACTGGACTTCTCCAGAGTGATTAACGTGTAACATTAGATCCGAAAATACGTTTGGGTCAATTTTGTTACGATTTATCGAAGCTGGAGAGTCGTGGGGAAGACAAGGAAAGTTTGAGACTTATAAACTGTATTATGATCACACAATAATTAAATGCCTATTGATGGGGGCTGCTTTAAAGTAGAATTGATCCGTTTCCAGCACATAACTTACGCTCATTTGTGATGTTGAGCAAAAAACATTATTTGGATTGTGATATGTTTGTACTGGTAATTCCCTGTCTCCCTCTTCTACTCCTTTCTCTACACCTGGCGTTTCCGGATTTGTTGTTTGTTGTACGGCAGGAATCACACTGGAGCTATAAAGGTTTTGTTGTTGATGTAGAGCAGGAATCACATCTGAGCCATGAAGGTACTCTTGTTTGTTGTAGAGCAGGAATCACACGTGAGCCATAAAGGTTTTGTTGTTGATGTAGAGCAGGAATCACATCTGAGCCATAAAGGTTTTGTTGTTGATGTAGAGCAGGAATCACATCTGAGCCATGAAGGTACTCTTTGTTGTAGAGCAGGAATCACACGTGAGCCATAAAGGTTTAGTTGTTAAATGTACGGTAGGAATCACACTTGAGCCTTGAAGATTTTGTTAATCGTTGCTTGCCAGGAATCACACCTTAGCTATGAAGATGTTGTTTTTTCATTTGTTATAGGCAGCAATCACACGTGAACCATGAATGTTTTTTGTTGTTTTCTGTATACTAGGAATCACACGTGAGCTATGAATGTTTTGTTGTTTTTTGTACACCAGGGATCACACGTGAGCCATGAAGGTGTTTGTTGTACACCATGAATCACTCCTGAGCTATGAAGGTCTTGTTGTTTGTTGTACAGCAGGAATCACACGTGAACCATGAAAGTTTTGTTGTTTGTTGTACAGCAGGAATCACACGTGAACCATGAAGGCGTTTCCTCTCCTTGTTTTTCTGTTTTTCCTCAGGACTTTTCTCTACTTGAAGTGAACTGTTGCCACTGTTTCTTTTCTTCTAGTAGTGAACTACTACAGCCACTGTTTCTTCTTCTTCGTCGTCGTCTTCTTCTTCTTCTCTTCCTTCTCCTCCTCTTATCTTTCTTCTCCTTCTCCGTCTTTTCCTTCAATTTCACCTTTCTCTTTCTCCTTCTTCTATTTTTGACTCACTTGTGTAAACAAAGAGTCTATGTTTTAACCCGGTGTTCGGTTGTCACTGTGTGTGTGTCTGTGTGTGTGTCTCTGTGTGTGTGTGTGTGTGTGTGTGTGTGTGTGTGTGTGTGTCAGTGGTAAACTTTAACATTGTCATTTTCTCTGCAAATACTTTGTCAGTTGACACCAAATTTGGCATAAAAATCGGAAAAATTCAGTTCTTTCCAGTCATCTTGTTTTAAACAATATTTCACATCTGGGATGGGCACAAAGTTTTGTTGTTGTTTTTTAAAGAAGCCAAATTATATGCAAAATGAATTTACTGTTATACTTCTATTTTTTTATTCACAAAACTTGGCACTTTGATCTGATATTCTGACACACAATCAATAGCAGTCATTTTTATCATTTTTTGTTCAAAAACAACACATATGCACACACGCACAGACACAGACAAACACACACACACACACACACACACACACACACACACACACCTCAGCAAAGGAAACAAAGTGTAAAGTCTTTGACATTCAGAGACATCAAGCATGACAGAAAGATCTTGCATACCACTTGTATGTGAGAAATACACAGCTGACATAGTATATACACCTTCCAACTTTCAATACACACACACACACACACACACACACACACACACACACATTCTCATTCTATGAACGGCATTACATTATACAGTGTATAATTATATATATCAGATCTATACAGATCTGCATATGTGTGCATGTGTACCAACATGTGCGTGCACAGAGAGAGATCTTTCTCTCCCTCCATATATCTATATGTATATGAAATTGGTGGTCAAACACACACACACACACACACACACACACACACACACACACACACACACACACATTCCTGTTCTATGAAATGCATTACAAGATCTCTCTGTCTGGTTGTCTGTCTCTCTGTTTGTATATGTATATATAGATATATAGATAGATATATATACACACACATACATATCTATTTATCTATCTATCCATCTGTCTATCTATCCATATTCATGCATAATCTCTCTTTCTCTGTTTAGATGTCACATGACATGCACACACACAACCACACTGACAAAACACACTCTGACTGTCTCCCCTCCTCCTCCCTCCCCACACAGATAAACACTCCCCAGAATGTGTCAGTGTGCTTGTGTATATGTTTGTGTTGTGAATGGTGTCATTTCAACATGTATCAGTTTTTATGCTACGAACTGAAAACATGTTTTTTTTTAATTAGAAAATTCTCTCTCTCTCTCTCTCTCTCTCTCTCTCTCTCTCTCTCTCTCTCTCTCTCCCCACCCCTCCCCCGCCCCCCTCTCTCTTCTCTTTCCCTCTCTCTGTCACACAAGTGAGAGTTGTCCTCTGGCAAATTTATGTTTAAAAAAAAAGGAAAAAAAATCCAGTGATAGATACACAAATATATAAGCATGCACTCAAGGCTTGACAAGCATGTTGGGTTATGCTGCTGTCAGGCATCTGCCTAGCAGATGTGGTGTAGCATATATGGATTTGTCCGAACGCAGTGATGTCTCCTTGAGAAGCTGAAACTAAAACTGAAACTCCTGTCACATGTATGCTGCATGTGAGTACAAGCCAAAATGCTTATTACTCCAAACATACTATTCATATTGTATACTGTATTACATTACAGGGAGACAGAGAGAGGGTGAGAGGACACACACACACACACACACACACACACACACACACACACACACACACACATATCTCTCTATATATAGGAGAAGAGGCCGATTCTGGATGCGCAGCTCTTCCCACAGGTGTTGCAAGGGAAAACGTCTCCAGAAGTTGAGCCATGCTTCCTTCGCTTACGCTTCTCCTTAATGGCCAGCGTTCTCTTGTTTTCAAACGTCTTTATGCCACTGGAGCACAGCATCCTCCAGCGAGAGCGGTCAAAGGCATCGGTTTCCCAGTAAGCGATGTCTGTGTCACAGGCTTTGAGGTTTGTCTTCAAGGTGTCCTTGCAGGGTCTTCCAAGTTCACGGTGGCCTTCCTTCAGTTGGCCATACAAAAGCATCTTCGGGATCCTGCTGTCTGTCATGCGGAGAATGTATCCTGTCCAGCGTAGCTGGCACTGGATCAGCAGGCTTTCGATGCTGGGCAGGCCTCTCCTCTCTAGGACCTGGAGGTTGGAGACCCTGTCTTGCCACTTATGTCGAGGATCTTCTGTAGGCAACTCTGGTGAAACTGTTTTTGTTGAATGTGACGGCGATACGTCGTCCATGTTTCACAATAGTGCAACAAGGTGGTCACCACAACAGCTCTGTAGGTTTTGATTTTGGTGCTGAGCCTGATGCCTTTGTTGTTCCACAGCCTGCTGTTGAGTTTGCCAAAGGCGGAGCTGACCTTGGCGACGCGCACCGTCACTTCTGCATCAAGGGCTCCGTTGCTGCATAGGGTGCTGCCCAGGTAGCAAAACTTGTCGACTGACTTCTGTGTCATCGATCTTGGGAGGCACTGGCGTTCTGTGAGCTAGCCGGTTGGTACATGGACTCGGTATTGCTGAGGCTGGTGGTGAGTCCAAAGCGCCTGCAGGAGGCTGAGAGCCTGTCCATAATGAACTGCATGTCCTCATGGGTGTGTGCAGCAAACGCGCAGTCATCAGCGAAGAGGAATTCTCTCAACAGTGCCTCAAACACGCTGGACCTGGCATGGAGTCGCCGCAAGTTGGAAACTTTGCCATCTGTGCGAAACTGAATGTAGTCACAGTCTTGGAAGGCGTCAGTCAGCATGGCAGAGAAGAGAAAGGAGAACAGTGTGGGTGCCAGGACGGAGCCCTGCTTCACTCCATTTACCACAGGGAACGGATCCGACATGTCAGTATTTTCCCGTACTTTCGCCTGCATGCCATCGTAGAATGATGCAATCAGCTGGATTAGGCTCTCTGGGCAGCCGAACTTTAGGAGGATCTTCCACAGACCACAGCGGTTTACCCTGTCGAAGGCCTTAGTCAGGTCTACAAAGACCATGTGGAGCTCTTTGTTCTGCTCACGGCACTTCCCTTGCATCTGGCGTACGGCAAACACCATGTCACATGTTCCCCTGCCTGAGCGGAAGCCGCACTGTGCTTCAGGGATGACTGTGTTGGAGACATGGTCAGCCAGTCTGTTCAGTATGATGCGGGCGAAGATCTTGCCGGCGATGCAGGGGAGAGAGATTCCACGCTGGTTATCGCAAGATGTTTTGTCTCTCTTCCGTTTGTAAATGTAATTGATATATCTATATATATATATCTCAGTCTATCTATCTATGTGTGTGTGTATATATGTTTAATATAAAAAGACATGCCAAGTCTACTGTTGTTGATATATGTAATGATATATCTAATATTACATCTATTTATCTATCTATCTATATTATATATATACAGAGAGAGATGATAGATAGATAGATAGATATAGATACACTGATAGATATATATATATATATACATTTTTACCGGTCAGGGTATTTTTTACATGGAGCAGACCCCAAAATACCAAGAGAATGTGACCTAATTGTGTGTATATATATGTGTGTGTTTCTATATATTATTATGTTTATGCATGTATGCTATGAAATTTGCAATCACCATATTAGAAGCTATAGATCAGATGCATTTTATTGTGTTTGAACTCAGTTTTAATTAGCCTTGGCCTTGTGACAGGTTATTGATGCAGCATAATCCCTTAAAAAATTCAAATCAGAGGTTAAGGGTCAAGGTATACCTGGCATACCATATTGATAGGAAACGTTTCTGCATGCAAGAGAGAGAAGTTCTTTTATAGATATTCTTCAGCAAACTTGGTACAATGATTGGTCATTGTGACACCTATGAAAAGAAGCAAAGTCAAAGATCAAGGTCACAACATAGCCTATTCGGAAAAAGGATAATAGAACTTTGTTTCTTCCATCCTGTTTTCATTGGTATACCATGTTGTTTGTTTTGGCCGTAACATCAATGCAATGAAAATTTAGACGTCTAAGTTTAAGGTCACACCGATGAGTCTTTTTGCCAGATTATCCCTTTCACATGTTTTTTCTCTCCATAATTCTTCTGTTTGATAAAGTGCATATCACAAGTGAGTCTTGAAGGCCTTGCCTCTCTTGTTTCTTCTTCGTCTCCACCTTCTTCCTGTCGTCTTATCGTCTCACTGGTGTTACAGAGCCCGATGAAGAAGAGAATGAGAAGGGAAAGTCCAAGGAGAATAAAAAGGATGATGGTGAGAAACACACACACACACACACACACACACACACACACACACACACACACAGAGAGAGAGAGAGAGAGAGAGAGAGAGAGAGAGAGAGACCGGCACAAGCTAGCGTAAAAACATACAAACATTCGAATACACACACATACACACACACGCGCGCGCACGCGCGCGCGCGCATTTACGTTAGTTGGGATCCCCCGAGGAAAATGTCACCAACGTTAATATTAATAATTTTGAAGAAAAGAAAATAATTCAAAATTTTGTGTCACGGTGCATTCCAGGAATATGTTGAACAGAGTCGGAAACAGAAGACAGCTCTGACAAAGTCCAACTGAAGTGTGGAACCACTTTCCAGTAGCACCCTATGGGAGTACGTGCTGGTAGCTTTGACATAATATTATAGTTGCTGGATGGTGTTGAAAAATTGTTGTCTGATAATAATCTTTTCGTTGAGGCCCATAGTGCCTCCTGCCAGACTCTGTCAAACGCCTTCTTGAAGTCTGTGAAGACTGGCGTTTGTTATTCACAATAAATATGCAGGCTAAAGATTTGTCCGATGGTATTTTTCTTCCTTTTATTTCATGGAGCATAATAGGAATGAATATTACATCATACGTGTGTTAAAAACAACAATAGAGGGATTAAATCAAACAAAATAATAAACAAAACACAGCATAGAGAAAGTCCCAAATAAGTAAACGATGACAGGACTTCCATCATAAAAAGACAACCAACGTAGTTATAGAAGTACCTCTTCCTTTGCCTGTTCATCAGCAAAAAATTGGTATCAGCTTGCGGCTGTAATCTGTTCTCAATGATTCTGAGCATTATTTTGCATAAAGGTGTTGCTGTTGTTGTTGTTGTACGGCAGGAACCATGCGTGAACCATGAAGGTTTTGCTTTCGTAGTACAGCACGAATCACACGCAAGCCATGAACGTTTTGTTGTTTTGTACAGCAGGAATCACACTTAAGCCATGAAGGTTTTTCTTCTCTTTGATTTTGCTCAGGACTCGTACTCTGCTTATAATGTACTACTGCCACTGTTTCTTCTTCTTCTTCTTCTTCTTCTTCTTCTTCTTCTCTGTCTTTTCATTCAACCTCAGCTTTCCTTTCCCCTTCTCCTTCTACTGCTTGTTCTTTTTCTCCACCTTCTCCAAGTCGTGTAATCGTCACATGGGTGTTACAGCTGAAGGTAAAGAGGGAGACAAGGACAAGACCAAAAAGGATAAAGGTGAGACACACACACGTGCACGCGCGCGCACACACACACACACACACAGACGTACGAACGCACGCACGCAGTCCTCTCAATACCCAACAAATGCAACAGAAGTAAAGTTAATAATTTTGAAGAAAAAAAAACACTTTAAAAATTTGTCAGTTTCGATGCATTCCAGGAATATGTTGAGCAGAGTGGGAAACAGAAGTCGGCCCTGACAAAGTCCCACTGAAGTGTGGAACCACTCTCTAGTGGCACCCTATGGGAGTACGTGCTGGTCGCTTTGACGAATAGTTGCATGATGTTGTTGAAAAAATTTTGCCCGATAGTCTTTTCAGTGAGGCACATAGTGCCTCCTGCCAGACTGTCGAACACTTTCTTGAAGTCCAGGAGCTCTATTCAAAAGAAAACATTGTCGCAGACGCAGCAGTGGAGAGCACTGCTAACCTGCCTGTCATGGAAGAACTCGACATCCCGGCCTCTAAAAAGGAACTCAGCAAGGCCATCAACTCCTACGCCTGTGGCAAAGCTCCAGGAAAAGATGGCATCCTGCCTGAAGTCATCAAGGTTGGAAAAAGTTGAGCCATGCTTCCTTCGCTCACGCTTCTCCTTAATGGCCAGCGTTCTCTTGTTTTCAAACGTCTTTATGCCACTGGAGCACAGCATCCTCCAGCGAGAGCAGTCAAAGGCATCAGTTTCCCAGTAAGCGATGTCTGTGTCACAGGCTTTGAGGTTTGTCTTCAAGGTGTCCTTGCAGGGTCTTCCAAGTTCATGGTGGCCTTCCTTCAGCTGGCCATACAAAAGCATCTTCGGGATCCTGCTGTCTGTCATGCGGACAATGTGTCCTGTCCAGCGTAGCTGGCACTGGATCAGCAGGCTTTCGATGCTGGGCAGGCTTCTCCTCTCTAGGACCTGGAGGTTGGAGACCCTGTCTTGCCACTTATGTCGAGGATCTTCCATAAGCATCTCTGGTGAAACTGCTTTTGTTGAATGTGACGGCGATACGTCGTCCATGTTTCACAATAGTACAACAAGGTGGTCACCACAACAGCTCTGTAGGTTTTGATTTTGGTGCTGAGCCTGATGCCTTTGTTGTTCCACAGCCTGCTGTTGAGTTTGCCAAAGGCGGAGCTGACCTTGGCAATGCGCACCGTCACTTCTGCATCAAGGGCTCCGTTGCTGCATAGGGTGCTGCCCAGGTAGCAAAACTTGTCGACTGACTCCTGTGTCATCGATCTTGGGAGGCACTGGCGTTCTGTGAGCTAGCCGGTTGGTACATGGACTCAGTCTTGCTGAGGCTGATGGTGAGTCCAAAGCGCCTGCAGGAGGCTGAGAGCCTGTCCATAATGAACTGCATGTCCTCATGGGTGTGTGCAGCAAACGCGCAGTCATCAGCGAAGAGGAATTCTCTCAACAGTGCCTCAAACACCCTGGACCTGGCATGGAGTCGCCGCAAGTTGAAAACTTTGCCATCTGTGCGAAACTGAATGTAGTCAGTCTTGGAAGGCGTCAATCAGCATGGCAGAGAAGAGAAAGGAGAACAGTGTGGGTGCCAGGACGGAGCCCTGCTTCACTCCATTTACCACAGGGAACGGATCCGACATGTCAGTATTTTCCCGTACTTTCGCCTGCATGCCATCGTAGAATGATGCAATCAGCTGGATTAGGCTCTCTGGGCAGCCGAACTTTAGGAGGATCTTCCACAGACCACAGCGGTTTACCCTGTCGAAGGCCTTAGTCAGGTCTACAAAGACCATGTGGAGCTCTTTGTTCTGCTCACGGCACTTCCCTTGCATCTGGCGTACGGCAAACACCATGTCACATGTTCCCCTGCCTGAGCGGAAGCCGCACTGTGCTTCAGGGATGACTGTGTTGGAGACATGGTCAGCCAGTCTGTTCAGTATGATGCGGGCGAAGATCTTGCCGGCGATGCAGAGGAGAGAGATTCCACGCTGGTTATCGCAAGATGTTTTGTCTCTCTTCCGTTTGTAAATGTAAATGATATATCTATAATTATATCTCAGTCTATCTATCTATCTATGTGTGTGTGTATATGTATAATATAAAAAGACATGCCAAGTCTACTGTCAAACGCCTTCTTGAAGTCTGTGAAGACTGGCGTTTGTTATTCACAATAAATATGCAGGCTAAAGATTTGTCTGATGGTATTTTTCTTCCTTTTATTTTATGGAGCATAATCAGAATGAATATTACATCATACGTATGTTAAAAACAACAATAGAGGGATTAAATCAAACAAAATAAACAAAACACAGCATAGAGAAAGTCCCAAATAAGTAAACGATGACAGGACTTCCATCATAAAAAGACAACCAACGTAGTTATAGAAGTACCTCTTTTGCCTGTTCATCAGCAAAAAATTGGTATCAGCTTGCGGCTGTAATCTGTTCTCAATGATTCTGAGCATTACTTTGCATAAAGGTTTTGTTGTTGTTGTTGTTGTTGTACGGCAGAAACCTTGCGTGAACCATGAAGGTTTTGCTTTCGTAGTACAGCACAAATCACACGCAAGCCATGAAGGTTTTTGTTCTCTTTGATTTTGCTCAGGACTCGTACTCTGCTTATAATGTACTACTGCCACTGTTTCTTCTTCTTCTTCTTCTTCTTCTTCTTCTTCTACTACTACTACTACTACTACTACTTCTTCTTCTTCTCTGTCTTTTCATTCAACATCAGCTTTCCTTTCCACTTCTCCTTCTACTGCTTGTTCTTTTTCTCCACCTTCTCCAAGTCGTGTAATCGTCACATGGGTGTTACAGCTGAAGGTAAAGAGGGAGACAAGGACAAGACCAAAAAGGATGAAGGTGAGACACACACACGTGCACGCGGGCGCACACACACACAGACACGTACAAACGCACGCACGCAGTCCTCTCAATACCCAACAAATGCAACAGAAGTAAAGTTAATAATTTTGAAGAAAAAAAACACTTTAAAAATTTGTCAGTTTCGATGCATTCCAGGAATATGTTGAACAGAGTGGGAAACAGAAGTCGGCCCTGACAAAGTCCCACTGAAGTGTGGAACCACTCTCTAGTGGCACCCTATGGGAGTGCGTGCTGGTCACTTTGACGAATAGTTGCTGGATGTTGTTGAAAAAAAATTGCCCGATAGTCTTTTCAGTGAGGCACATAGTGCCTCCTGCCAGACTGTCGAACACTTTCTTGAAGTCCAGGAGCTCTATTCAAAAGAAAACATTGTCGCAGACGCAGCAGTGGAGAGCACTGCTAACCTCCCTGTCATGGAAGAACTCGACATCCCGGCCTCTGAAAAGGAACTCAGCAAGGCCATCGACTCCTACGCCTGTGGCAAAGCTCCAGGAAAAGATGGCATCCTGCCTAAAGTCATCAAGGCTGGAAAAAGGACTGTGCTACTCCACCACCTGCACCAGTTGCTACTGCAGTGCTGGGAAGAAGGGACTGTGCTCTAGGAGATGCGTGATGCTAACATCATCACTATGTACAAGAACAAGGGTGTTCGCAGTGACTGCAACAACTACCATGGAATCTCCCCCCTCAGTATCGTTGGGAAAACCTTTGTCCGTGTTGTCCTGAGCAGACTGTAGTTACTTGCTGAACGTGTATACCCTGAGGCACAGTGCGGATTCAGAGCTGGAAGATCAACAATCGACATGGTCTTCTCCTTGCAACAGCTGCAGGAGAAATGCTGGGAGCAGAGACAGCCACTATACGTTGCATTCATCGACCTCACCAAGGCCTTTGACCTGATCAGCAGAAAAGGCCTTTTCACACAGCTTCAGAGCTAGGTGAAGCTTCTTCTTCTTCTGCGTTCACTCGTATGCACACGAGTGGGCTTTTACGTGTATGACCGTTTTTACCCCGCCATGTAGGCAGCCATACTCCGTTTTCGGGGGTGTGCATGCTGGGTATGTTCTTGTTTCCATAACCCACCGAACGCTGACATGGATTACAGGATCTTTAACGTGCGTATTTGATCTGCTTGCATATACACACGAAGGGGGTTCAGGCACTAGCAGGTCTGCACATATGTTGACCTGGGAGATCGTAAAAATCTCCACCCTTTGCCCACCAGGCACCGTCACCGTGATTCGAACCCGGGACCCTCAGATTGACAGTCCAACGCTTTAACCACTCGGCTATTGCGCCCGTCAGCTAGGTGAAGCAAGGCTGTGTGCTGGCCCCAACACTCTTCGGTGTCAACAATCTCGCTGCTGCAGTCCTATGCCTTCAGCCAGTCGGAGGATGGAGTGTATCTCCACACCAGAAGTGATGACAGTCTCTTCAACCTGGCCTGCTTTCGCACTAAAACCAAAGTGCGACAGGTTCTCGTACGTGAGATGCTTTTCGCAGACGACGCAGCTCTGACAACACGCTCTGAGGAGGCACTCCAGCAACTCATCAACTGCTTCACCCAAGCATGCAGAGTTTGGCTTGACTATCAGCCTAAAGAAGACAAACATCATGGGCCAGGACGTGAGCAGCACCCCAAGCATCTCCATTGTTGACTTCACACTCGAGATCATCGAGGACTTCACTTACCTCGGCTCCACCATCTCCAGTAACCTCTCCCTGGATGCCGAACTCAACAAGCAGATTGGAAAAGCAGCTACAGCCATGGCCCGCCTGGAAAAGAGGGTTTGGGACAATCCCACCATGCTGACCATCAACACCAAGATGCAGGTGTACCAAGCATGTGTGCTCAGCACTCTGCTCTGTGGCAGCGAGACATGGCCTCTCTACTCTCGCCAAGAATGCAGACTCAACTCCTTTCACCTGTGCAACCTCAGGAGAATTATGGGCATCACGTCGCAAGACCGTGTGCCAACAAGAAAGTCCTTGACAAGGCAGGCATCTCCAGCATGTTTGCACTCCTGACCTGGCATCGTCTGCGGTGGCTCGGCCACGTCAGACGAATGGATGACGGGCGAA
This sequence comes from Babylonia areolata, assembly GCF_041734735.1. Classification (NCBI taxonomy): domain Eukaryota; kingdom Metazoa; phylum Mollusca; class Gastropoda; order Neogastropoda; family Buccinidae; genus Babylonia; species Babylonia areolata. Next base: position 27,603,837 of record NC_134886.1, on the reverse strand, counting down.
TCCCCAAGGACATCCTTTATGGCGAGCTCGCCACTGGATCCAAACCTGCAGGAAGACGTGTCCTACGCTACAGGGACGTCTGCAAACGAGATATGAGGGCAGGCGACATGGACCCACCAGGTTGGGAGGTGGTGGCTGAAGACCGTAACAGCTGGAAAAGGACCGTAAAGGCATGCGTCCAGAGGAGCGAGGAGAAGAGGGAACAGCACTGGGAACAGGGGAGAGAGCACAGACTGCAGAGGGCAGAATCCATACCCTCTGATCCAGGCGCGATTTTCACCTGCGGCAACTGCAACAGAGCCTGCCGATCAAGAATGGGACTGTACAGCCACAGCAGGCGCTGCAACTCAACAACTTGACCGAACAAGGCGCAGAGTTCCATTGTTTCCCGAGACAGACGGATGCCAACAGTCAGAATGAATATTGCACTATACGTGTGTTAAAACAACAAAGGAATTAAATGAAGCAAAATGATAGACAAAACATAGCATAGAGAAGGTCCCAAATAAGTAAACAATAACAGTACTTCCATCATAAAAAAGACAACCAACTTAGTAATAGAATCACTTCTTCCATTGCCTGTGGAATCACGTCTGTGCCATGAAGGTTTTGTTGTCTGTTGTACGGCAAGAATCACGTGAGTCATGAAGGTTTTGTTGTTTATTGTACACCAGGAATGATGCGTGAACCATGAAGGTTTTGTTGTTTGTTGTGCAGCAAGAATCACACGTGAGCCATGAAAGTTTTTGTTTGTTGTACAGCAGGAATCACACGTGAGCCATGAAAGTTGTTGTTTGTTGTACAGCAGGAATCACACGTGAGCCATGAAAGTTGTTGTTTGTTGTACAGCAGGAATCACACGTGAGCCGTGAAAGTTGTTGTTTGTTGTACAGCAGGAATCACACGTGAGCCGTGAAAGTTGTTGTTTGTTGTGCAGCAGGAATCACACGTGAGCCATGAAAGTTGTTGTTTGTTGTACAGCAGGAATCACACGTGAGCCATGAAAGTTGTTGTTTGTTGTACAGCAGGAATCACACGTGAGCCATGAAAGTTGTTTGTTGTACAGCAGGAATCACACGTGAGCCATGAAAGTTGTTTGTTGTACAGCAGGAATCACACGTGAGCCAAGGTTTCGGTATTTGTTGCACAGCAGGAATCACACTTGAGGAAGGAAGATTTGTTTTTATTTGTTGTACGGCAAGAATCACACCTGAGCCATGAACATTTGGTTTTTGTTGTACAGCAGGAATCACACGTGAGCCATTGAAGGGTTTCCTTTTTTTTTGTTTTTCATCAGAACTCTTACTCAAGTAGCAGTATACTACTGCTACAGATTCTTCTTCTTCTTCTTCGTCTTCGTCTTCTCTTCGTTCTCCTCCTTCTCCTCCTCTTTATCCTTCTTCTCCTTCTCCGTCTTTTCCTTCAACATCAGCTTTCCATTCCCCTTATCCTTCTACTGCTTGTTCTTCTTCTCCACCTTCTCCAAGTTGTGCAATCGTCACATGGGTGTTACAGATGAAAGTAAAGAGGAAGACAAGGACAAGCCCAAAAAGGATGAAGGTGAGACACACACACGCACGTGCACACGCACACGCACACACACGCACACACACATTGGCACAAGCACAAGCACGCGCATATACATACGGACTTTCGAGTACACGCACACACACACACACACACACACACACACACACACACACACACACACACACACCAAGAACGCAAGTATATGATACTTTTGATAAAACTGTATAACACTGTGTAGTTATCATTTCACCTTTAAGTTAACTTCTAATTGGTAATAGGATAACTCCCATTTAATTTCCTTCACACACACACACACACACACACACACACACACACACACACACACAATCTGACGTGAATCTGGATCCCTCGAGTCAACTGTCACAAAAGTTAATGTAGATGATTTTGAGAGAGAAAAAAGACATCCATCAAAAATTCATTAGGCTAAGTTCAGGTAAGTGCGATTTTTTGCCTTTGATCCAGAAGCCTGGTGCAGAAGTTTTTTGCCACACGACTGGATGCCACTAAACTACCACAATTAAAGCTTCCGAACTAGTTGTAGGTTAAAGGTTTCACTCCTAACTAGTTGTAGGTTAAAGGTTTCACATCCTATTATGGCCGCAAGAGCAGTGAATTAATATTCATCGTGTCCAGGGCTCGGCATAGGTAGGCGGATCCCCGTTCTTTCCTTACTTTAACAAATAGTAAAGAGTGGTAACTCTCTCTATTACACAAGGTACACAACTTCAAGTCACTGATGCTTACGCTACCGATTCAGCTAGCACACAGGTAAATAAAAGGTACATTGGAACAAACCCAGACACTTCCACAAAAAAGGAAGCGCCGGGCCTGTCCTTATACCAATCATTTGACATGTGCACACAGCAGCAAAGACAGAAGAAATGTGCAAACACAAATTAGCTTTTATTCAAGACTGGCATAGCCTCTTTAATCCTGAACAAGCCACACAGAACACATGGACAATACAGAACAAATACATGGTTGCCTCGGTAGTTTATCCACTGTGTGCTAACTGAATCGGTAGCGTAAGCATCACTGAGTTAAGTTGTGTACCTTGTGTAATGGAGAGAGTTACCACTCTTTACTATTTGTTAATCATATCGTCTCCTGGCCTCATTATTTGTTAACTTACACCCTTTAATTAACCACCCCAGCCGAAGTCTAGTACCCATACCTCTGGGTGGAGTGAGGAAAATTGAGTAAATTCCCTTTCAGTGCCAAACTGAAGCAGACAAAAACAAAACCCCAAAGATTCATCAGCAGATTTTGCAAACTAGTTTCAGGTCAGTATTATTTGTTTTACAGAGTAGTGAGGCATTACAGAAAGACTAGATGTCCAGTCTGATCTTCCAGTCAAAATTCGGAGAAAGAGCGAGAGCCGGATTCGAACATAGACCCTCATGGAAAATTGTAGCAGTGTAAAAGAATATGTTTTAGAACCGAGTGAGAGACGCTTGACTTTTTGAGACCCTGTACCAAGGGATACTTATCAAATATACCACAATAAGATACTAAGAAAAATCCTCAGAGATTAGACTCTGACCCAAATAATGAATTATCAATGTTAAAATCTTTCGTGTGTGTGTGTGTGTTTCAGATGAAGAATCAGAGAAGGGGGAGAATGAGGAAGTCTTATCAGATGGTAACCATTTCATTTTTATTTCTAAAACGAGTTAAAAGTTTGCTTGGTAAACTGTATGTATTATGCAAATATAACATAGATGGGTATGAGGAATCAGGATGGTGATAATGGTGATGGTGATGTTGATTTTAACAATGGTGATAGATAACAATCATGGTGATAATGGTTTTGATATGAGTTGATGATTAAAAACGAGTTAGGTATGACATACAGTGGGTATATACAGCATTTTTACCGCAACGTTAATGCAAAACGTTCCTGTTCTAATATTGGCTGAAGCCAGTTTGTTGTTGTTGTTTTTTTGTTGTTGTTTTTCGTTTTTTGTTGTTGTTGTAGTTTTTTTGTTTTGTTTTTTTGTTGTTTTTTTAATATCGGCGAGCAAAGTTCAGAAATGTTGTGAAAGTGTTTGGGAGCATTCCGAAATAGGGGCGAGAGCTTTCTCCAGCCGTTTTGAGGTCAGATATCAAATGATGTTTTCCAGATACACTTCTTTGCATATAAATCCAGTACTTTCTTTTCCTCAAAAAGAATTATTTGCCTCAGAAATGACAAATGTTCTGACAGCTCACAAAGCAGATGATACCAGGGTTTTGTTCTTTTGTACGCGCGCACGTGTGTGTGTGTGTGTGTGTTGATGGGATACGTAATTCGAAGGGGGAGTTTCTTTATTCACAGTCGAAACACACATATAATTGTATGGTGGTTAATGACAGCTGGTGAAGACTCAGAGTTGAAGTACGTCATATGTTTGGTATGAAGTATTTCACGTCATTGATTGCAAGCAGTGGTAAAGCTGAACCTTGACTTAGGAATTGTGAAATATTAGATATTTCTTTGTTTGTTATATCAGTCTATCACTGCAATGATTCCGGCGTATGGTTTGATGATAATTATGGTGTTTGCCCTGGAGTTTTGCGTAAGGGTTCCAGGTTTGCTGCCAACTGGCAGACGCTGTTAATTAGTGTTCAGAAACACCACACAAAGTAAACCTTGTTTGCCTATGACTTCTCACAATCCCACGCTTTCTCTCACATTGAGAGAAAACAAGGGTGGACGCCTTTACGTTTTCTCTCACTTTGCGATAAAACGTGGTATCGTTTCCTTTGTCATCGTGATTGGTTTCTTCTCTTTTCGTAACACAAAAGCTTTATAATGAAATATAAGTAAATGAAATAAATAGAATATGCATATTTTTTCTCATGTGCATTCTTCTCGCGTTTGACCTCAGTTATTAATACACCTGCCATTCTTTTTGTCTCGTATTGTTTTCATCTCCTCGTTCTTTTCCTGTAACTCTTGGAAATTGATTTCTGTTTTATTCTGCGACCTTTCAAGAGCCTTTTGTCTCTTTTTCATGGGCTTTTTATTTGCTATTCCAAGCATTTCACATGAGACGGATCACGGCAATGCACCAACCTCAAATTCAACGTCGGAATTACAGCAAACGACAATGGAATGAAACAACTTCGTCCATAAATGTCATTGAAAAGGAGTACGCTTTGGTGTTGGTTGTGGAGCAACCTATTCTGTCACATTTATTCTTACATTTCACACTTGGTCATACGTTCACCTGTTTGTATTAGTTTGTTAACACCGTATCCATTCGCATGCAACGTCTCATTCAAATTACTGTCTCGATGTCTTAGAAAACAAGATTTTTCTTAAACGAGTCAAAGAACAAGTCAAACAAATAAACAAAAGGAAACACACACAGACACACACACACGCACGCACACACACGCACGTACGCACACACACGCACGCACGCACACACACACACACACAAACACACACACACACACACACACACACACACACACAAACAAACACATACATACACGCACGCATACACACACAAACAAACAAACAAACAAACACATACATCCACGCACGCACGCACGCACGCTCGCACGCACCCTCCCTATTTGTGTTGGAAAAGGACAAGAAACTGACCGTATTACAAGATTTGTGTTGGGAAAAGGACAAGAAATAAACCAGATGACAATATTTGTTTGGGGAAAAGGACAAGAAGTAAACCAGATTACAATATTTGTGTTGAGAAAGGGCATGAAATTAACCATATGGCAATATTTGTGTTGGGAAAGGACAAGACATTAACCAGATGACAAGATTTGTGTGGGCAAAGGACAAGAAATAAACCAGATGACAAGATTTGTGTTGGCAAAGGACAAGAAATAAACCAGATGACAAGATCTGTGTTGGCAAAGGACAAGAAATTAACCAGATGACAATATTTGTGTTGGAAAATGACAAGAAATTAACCAGATTACAGGGTTTGTGTTGGAAAAGTACAAAAAATTAACCAGATTACAGGATTTGTGTTGGAAAAGGACAAGAAATAAACCAGATTACAAGATCTGTGTTGGCAAAGGACAAGAAATTAACCAGATGACAATATTTGTGTTGGAAAATGACAAGAAATTAACCAGATTACAGGATTTGTGTTGGAAAGGACAAGAAATAAACCAGATGACAATATTTGTGTTGGAAAAGGACAAGAAATTAACCAGATTACAGGATTTGTGTTGGAAAGGACAAGAAATAAACCAGATGACAATATTTGTGTTGGAAAAGGACAAGAAATTAACCAGATTACAGGATTTGTGTTGGGAAAGGACAAGAAATTAACCAGATTACAGGATTTGTGTTGGGAAAGGACAAGAAATTTACCATATCACAAGATTCGTCTGGGGAAAGGACAAGAAATTAACCAGATCACAAGATTTGTGTTGGGGAAGGACAAGAAATTAACCACATTACAAGATTTGTTTTGGGAAAGGACAAAAAATGAACCAGATGACAAAGGAAATGTTTGGGTTTATGCATATATATATATATATATATATATATATATTATACATACATATATATATATTATAAAAATACAAATGGCGACTTCATAAGCGTTCTCACACACTGCGAGAAAGCGTGATGGTGCCACCAACACGTGGCATGGGAAAGACCACACTCAAAGTAAGAGAAAACGTGGAAATGCGAGAAAGCGTGGGCTAACAACCCTACTTGTGTACGAGAAGAGAGTATATCAATGTTTAAAATATTTCCTTTTTATCTACTTTTTTTTTTTAGTTGATCCAGCGGAAGGAGAGGAAAAGGATGAAGATGAAATGGAAGGTGAGCATTTAAAAGCTTGTTTGATACACTGTATGTCTTATACAAATATGCTATAGATGGTTTTTAGGAATCAGGATGATGATCATGACGTTAATGGTGATAGTAATGTAGATTTTGACGATGATATTATAGAGTTAACTATCATGGTGATAATGGCTGTGTGTGGATTAAAATATTATTTTTAGGATTGAATATTCACAACAATGTTACCACCGCAAAGGATGATTTTTTTTTCTCCAAATGCACATCTTTGCATATTGATATGATCGATCCAGTGATTTCTTTCCTCAAAAAGAATAGTTTGCCATAGAAATGATAAATGTTCTGACAGGTTACAAAGCAGGTGACACCTCCTTTGTGGTGTGTGTGTGTGTGTGTGTGTGTGTGTGTGTGTGTGTGTGTGTGTGTGCTGATGGGATACGAAGTACGAAGCGGAAACTTGTTCATTCAGAATGGAAATGCACATTTATGATTGTAAGGTGTTAATGACAGTTGGTAAACACTGAGGGCCCAAGTCCATCACATGTTTTGAAATGAAATATTTCATGATTTCATTAATTGCTAGCAGTGGTTATACTAAATGGAACTTGTTGTGTTTACAGTTCTCTGAGAAGGGTTTGTACTGCCGAACATTGAGTGAAGTCACGGTGAAAAATCAGATGTAATTAGGAGGAGTACACCTTTCCTCTCACCCTCTTGGTCTTTGTCCTTTACAATACAAAAGAATCAACTGATTATAATTAACTATCTACAGCTTTCATGTTCGCAAAAGCGGCCTCAGACTTACATACACATCTAAAGGGAAACAAGAACGATCAAGAGGAGGGGAGGAGAAACGCCAAAATGAATTATGAAAACCAATGTTTGTTCAGAACCAAACGAAATACTTTTGGCTTTTGGGGATCCCCGTACCAAGGGATAATGTTAATGATTATACATACCACAATAAATTAGAAAGAAAAATCTCCAGAGATCAAACGCTAACCTTAATAATTTGTAATAAATGTTTAAAAAAGTTATTTTATCTTATTTGTTTGTTTTTTTTTTAGGTGAAAGTGAGGAAGGTGAAGAGGAACCAGAAGTAGAATCGGAACGTAAGCCTCTGTTTCGTCTTTATTAATTAATGAGACAAGTTGAAAGTTTGCTTGATATACTGTATGTATTATGCGAGCGTGATACAGATGGTAGTTGGAAATAAAGATTATGATCATGGTGGTGATAATGATGATGGTAATGCTGATTTTGACGATGGCCTTACATAGTAATCACGGTGACAATGGCTATCTGATTAAAGACAGGAGTTGGGAATGACATACAGTGATACGAATGATGATATTTTCCAAATACACTTCTTCGCATATCAATATGATCGACCAGCACTTTCTTATCCTCAAAAAGAATTTTGCCTTAGAAATAGCAAAAGTCTTGACAGCTCACAAATCAAACGATACCAGCACCGAAACCACTCTGCTCCACATTCTGAACAATCTACTGATAGCGTCCGACTCAGGAAAAAAATCCCTTCTTACTCTTCTCGACTTGTCAGCCGCCTTTGACACGATAGACCATTCAATCCTTCTTTCCCGTCTTCTTTTTACATTTGGTATCAACGGCACTGTTCTAAACTGGTTCAAATCTTATCTTACTATCGATTCCAGTCTGTCATTGTTGATCATTTCCAATCTGAACCCGTTAAAATCGAACATGGAGTCCCACAGGGATCTGTTTTAGGCCCTGTGCTCTTCACACTGTACACTGCTCCTCTCGCTGAAATTATCAACCGCCATAATATCAGTCATCATTTTTTATGCTGATGACACTCATCTCCAGAAGAGTGATACCCCTGAAAAATTGTTGTCGCTCTTGAAAGAAACATCCAACTGCTTCCTGGACATTCAAAACTGGATGACTCGAAATAAGTTACAATTGAACGCGGACAAAACTGAAGCAATGATCATAGGAACTAAACAAAAACTGTCTTCCATCACAATTGACACAATCAAACTTGGCAGTACATCCATCCCTCTTTCCACGTCAGTCAGGAACCTCGGTGTTGTCCTTGACAATACACTGTCCATGCAAAAATTTATCAGTCAGACATGTCAGTCCTGCTACTGTCAACTGCGGCGCATCAGTGCCGTCCGGAAATATCTGTCCACTGACGCAACATCTGGACTTGTCGTTTCTCTCATTCTCTCTCGCCTTGACTACTGTAACTCTCTATTGTCTGCTTTGCCTGCTTCATCCATTCAGTCCCTTCAGCGCATACAAAACTCTGCTGCCCGACTCGTGCTCAGAAAGAAAAGATCTGAGCACATCACTCCTCTTTTGCAACATCTCCACTGGCTCCCTGTCTCCCACCGAATAAATTACAAGATCAGCACTCTATGTTATAGATGCATTCACAAAAATGCCCCTTCCTATCTCTGCGGCTGCCTTCACCTCTACACTCCATCTCGCTTACTACGATCAGCTTCGGATCCACTCTGTTTACGCATACCCAGATTCAAACACTCGACTGTTGGCTGCCGTTCTTTCTCTGTCTCTGGACCTTGCGATTGGAATGAACTCCTCTTTCGCTTCGTCAAGTCTCCACACTCAGCTCTTTCAAGTCTGGCCTTAAACCCCACCTCTTCCCAAAATAGCCTCCCTTGCCTGCCCTTCCTTGTCTTTAGTTTCTACAGTAATAGAGTTATGCATGCGTGTGAATGACTGGTGCGAAAGCGCTTTGATTTGTCTCTGCACAAGATCCAGCGCTATATAAATACCGTTATTATTATTATTGTTTTGTTTGTGTGTGTGTGTGTGTGTGTGTGTGTGTGCGTGCGTGCGCGCGCGCGCGCGCGCGCGGTGATGGAATACTTAATTAGAAGGGGGGATTTCTTTATTAACAGTCGAAATACACATAATTGTGTGGTTGTTAATGACGGCTGGTAAAGACTCTGAGAGCTGAAGAACGTCATATGTTTGGTATGATCGACCCAGTACCTTCTTTCCTGAAAAAGAGTATCTTGCCATATACATATATATAGAAATGGTAATTGTTTTGACAAATCACAAAGCAGATTATACCTCGTTTTTGGTATCTGTGTGTGTGCGTGTGTGTGTGTGTGTGTGTGTGTGTGTGTGTGTGTGTGTGTGTGTGTGTGTGTGTGTGAAAGCAGGCGGGATGTTTAGTTCGAACTGGAGACTTCTTCATTCATAGTGGAAATACACATTCATAATTGTGTGGTGGTTTTTAGCACTTCCTAAAACACTGTAAGAGCATAAGTCGATGATTCGTTGCTGTGAAGTAATTTATGTCATGGATTGCTGGCAGTGGCAGTGGTTGCTGTGGTTACATTTCTTTTAGAAGACTGTGGCATTGAGTGAAGTCACGGTGTGAAATTTGTTATGCCTGGCAGAGTCCTATCTATACTGTACCTCCTCGCTTGGTCTTTATCCTTTACAATGCAAGCGAACCAGCTGCCCACAGTTAACTGTCTACATTTTGCAGATCAAAACGGCCCCAGACCTGCAAATACATCTGAAGGAAAATAGCGTAAGAGAGGAGGGAAGGAATACCATAACAACGTTATAAAGTATATTTTGGAAACTGATGAGAGATGTTTGGCTTTGGGGATTCTGCACTAAAGGATGATAATTACACATACCACAATCAGTTACTAAGAAAAATACTCAGGGATCAGACGATGGCCGTGATAATCAATTATTGCTGGAAAAAAAAAATCCTTCTTGTGTTTGTTTGTTTCAGATGAGGATGAAGATTGACAGTGAATCGGAAACGGGTAGAATTATCTTGGTCGTTTAAAGATCCCGATATTCTCGCTGGTGATGATGGTGATGATGACGATTCCTCGTGATTTCACTTCTTCTGACATAAGAGACCATTTTAGTCGACTATACGCTCATGCGCCGACAAAGTGAAGCATGTGTGGGCGTGTGTGCACGTATAATTAGCATACATATTCTCGGACGCATACACATACGTGCTCTCTCTCTCTCTCTCTCTCTCTCTCTCTCTCTCTCTCTCCTGCAGCATGGGCTGGCTCACTGTACAACGCATATGTTTGCGGTAGTCCTTGATGTAGAAATCATATGCGTGAGCTCGCTTGCATCTTCACTCCACCAGCAAACCAAAGAAACTGAAACGGACGATAGTACATACGATGCATATAGGTATGAGTCAGAAAAATGTGAAATAGCATGAAAAAAAAGCATGAATTGTTTTTGTTGTTGTTTTTTTAACATTTTATTCAATGTTTTATATTTTTTACATAATAACAGACATATACACATGAATTTCTTTCTTTATGAAAGTGCAAACACTGGTGATACTTATAGGCACGTAGGGACACACACACACACACACACACACACACACACACACACACACACACGCACGCACAGGCACATCTATATATATATATATATATATATATATGAATATGTATATATATATATATATATATATATATATATATATATATATATATATATGAGTGTGTGTGTGTGCATACACATACATGCATATATATATATGTATGTGTGTGTGTGTGTGTGTGTGTGCGTGTGTGTGAACACTTAGAAAGGAAAATAACAAAAAACAGACCAGAAAGCCTGTAAATAATACAGAAGGAACACAAACAAGAGCTCAGATGCTGGATAGAGAGTACACCCTGAAAGGGATTTCGCCTGATTTACGAATGCCCCACAATACAGTAGAGGTGTATACAGTCGCATCAACTGAACTGGCAGATATTGACTGCAAATGATTAACTGAATTAACATATCAAGGTACCGTAAAATATGTAGCTTTCTGTGGCGTGGAAATGTATGTTCAACGAGATTTAGACCTACGTTTTATCAGATATATATGGCGACCATTTAGATTTAAAATCATGTAGTGTGCAGTTTACTTTTGCATTACTTTCCTCTAAATCATATCTTACACAAGGACAGTTTCCAAAAGACAAAATGGTTGGCAAGCATTTATCCAGTTTACTCTTGTAAATAAATCTTTTACCAAAAGGAATAATCAAACCAAACACTGAATCGGTCTCTAAATTTTTAACCCACATCAAACAGTACCATATTTTGTGTTGAAATAATGTTGGTGCATTTGATGCATTCTGATATGAGCAGCTCTTCAACTTCGTTCCAAAAACGTTGAGAGCGAGAGTGCATGTAAAACAAAAGCCATGTTCAATGCTTTCTTTTCGTTCAAGACAAAAGCCTCAATTACTATTTTTATTTTGTGCAACACCCATTTTCTTTAAAATTGTATTTGTTCCAATATACCGATAAATTATTCACATCTGGAGCCATTTTATTTCAACCCATTCAACCCTAGGGAGAAAGTAGCCTCAGCAGGCTTACAATCCAGGTAAAGTGTGATAGTCGTGTCCGACTATGGCCATCAGAACAGCACAGGAGGCAACTGCTGTCCCAACTATCTGGGCTAGAATTCAGTTATAGTAGAGAGTGTCTTGCCCAAGTTACATCCCCACTCTCTCAGCCAAGAGAGTTTAGGACAGTCGGTTTTAGGATGGTTCCCAAAGGCCAACAAGCCCCCAAGGCTGCAGCACTAAGAGCCGGTGCAATCCTGTCTCCTAGTTTGAGAGTCATAGCCCTTCACAAAACACTAAGCTGTAATGACTTCCCACTGCAAAGTAGGACCATTGATCATACAGCTCTCCGCTGTTGGCCCAGCTGCAAGCTTATGTCAATCTGTGATATAAACTGAGCGTTTGGCCGGGGGTACAAGGTGGAGGGACGATCACCCACATGCGGATATAATACCAAGGAAGGCAATTACATGACCGCATTTTTGACATGGCGTTTCTAGAATTTGAGCTTTCGGTCTGCTTGTCGAAACAGGCCTCCATCGCAATCTTTCGGCATCTTGCTCACCATCAATCAACGTTTTGAAATAGCTGCAGCTCGAGTTTCCAGTTTGAGTATGTGGTATTATAGCCTCGAATCATGAATGGTGACAGCCAAATGATTCCATTTAAAAGCCACGAGGCTTCAACGCAAGTGACTGTTCATAAGCATAATCGGTTCGTTTCAATGAAAACAAAAGGGGGGATTCGAAAGTGATCGTCTTCTTGTAACCATATCATTCCAGTGATTTGCAAATGTTGACACTTTTATTTCAACATGAGACGGGTGTCTATGTTCACCTGCATCGTGTGTGTTTGTGTGTGAATGAATGTGTGAATTTCTCTTGTTGAGATAATAAAGTATTCTGTATTCTATGTGTGTTTGTGTACATGAGTGCCTAAGCACATGTGTGTGCATGTGAAATTTAGCTTCGTCGAATGAGCATCGCTCAATTCATCACTCTGGCTCCACTGTAGACGGACAAGGGCACAAGAGAAGTGAGCACAGTCCTCCAGGATTCTCGGGCAAGCAGGACAGTTTTTGCATAGATGTCCAGACTATGCATTTCCTTACAACTTCTGTTGTTGTTATGTTTTGTTTTTTGTTCTTTTGTTTTTCTTTCTTTGTTTCGTTTTTTTTTCTGTCGTTCTTCCCTTCATTGCTTTCATCATTCTTTTTTTTTTTCCTGTAATAACACTATTCCAACTGAAAACAAAGTGATGGAACTGACTTACAAGCGTTGCTCATAAAATTATATGCGCACTGGGCGTGGTACTGTGTTGGCATTTTGGTACAGTGATGATAACACGCCGAAGGCATGGAGGTGAACACTGGTAAGTTCACTGCTCTGTAGGTTAATCTGTCCCCAACTCATACACAGATCAGACCGCAAGATTGCATCACATGTTCGTAACAAGAGACTTGGAACTCTTCAAGCTCGTAGCAGTCGTTGTTTTACTATGACAGGGAGCTAAAAAAAAAAACCAAAAAACGAACAACAAAAACAAGGAAACAAAACTATTATCATTAACAGTCAGACGTGGCTGCTAACCAGTGACAAAGTGGCCCGTGCATGGTTCTGTTTGAAGCAGTTGCCATCTCTTCTTTCTTTTTTGTGTGTGTGTGTGGCCTCAGTTGCATGCGAGTCAAGGAGCACTTTTTTCTCTACTTTTTTTCTGTCTCTGTCTCTCTCTCTCTCTCTCTCTCTCTCTATCTTAGTGCTCTACACGCGGCTTTCTTCATTGGCCGAAAAGAAAAGAAAGAATAATAAATAATGATATTAATAATAACAATAATAAAGCGAAATATTCCAATTGAAAAGAACACACTGGAAAATGAAGAAAAAGGAGACAGAAGCAGACCCATTCATGCTTCTTTTGTGTGTCGTGCAGTCGCCATCTTTGCGGAAGTGCAGAATTTGATGCTGAGATGAGAAAACGGAAGAGACTAAATGAGGAACTTGAAAACTCAACGAAGATTAAACAAGAAACAACAACAACAAAATTCTTCCGTTCTCATTCCTTTGCAGCAAAAGAAAAACAAAAATCCCGTGCGGCGTGGCTACACAGGCACGCCACATGTGGCAACAAGTTTCCCCTGTATCCAACTCTCCACTCAACGTGAAATTACTGGCAGAAAACACGAAACCGTTCAAGCCGGGTGTCGACCCAAATTTGCATGCCCGTACACTTATCCACAGGCGGGATTGAAGCACCAATATACCCGCCGAAGTGTGCCATGAACTCCCTGGTGTTGTGATTGTCTTTCACGCTGAGTTACCCACCGTGGAACGATCTGGTTACTTGGGACAGGGGAGATAAGTCTTTTATACCACAAGGAGGTGGCCATCATCGATATGTCGCTAAGAGAGTGACGAATGCTCGAGTGACTGATGGTGGAGTCGGGTTTACATGTTTATCATATGTATGCACATTTTTACTTGAATGCTCTCTCTCTCTCTCTCTCTCTCTCTCTCTCTCTCTCTCTCAAAGTGCATCACTTTCAGACATATCTGTTGACACACACTTTTGCAATGTAGCAACTTCAACCATTAAATTCGTCCGCAAGGCCAAAGGGGTTACCGTGCACACACCCCACCCCCTTCCCTCCCCCAGGAATGAAGTAGACTAGTCTTAAAATGTGCGTTGGTGTCTGCTGAACTCAATTTTACATGTTCCCAAGAAAAAAAAATTGGGACGCACTCAGAGTTACTGCCCTTGGCACAAGGGTACCCTCTCCCGACCCGGTCAATGAAATTAAAACAAGCTCAACTTCAAACCCTCATTAATCATACTTATATAAAAGAAACCACCACCACATATTATGTTTTCTTTTTCAATCTGGTCTTTTCTATCCGAATAAATATCCAGAATTGAAACATCTTCATTCATTTTTTCACAGTTAAGGCTTGTATTGGCCAACTATCAAATCTTCGACGAATTAACGTAAAATTGTCCTGTCGTTTTATTTCAGCACTTCAATATCACTCTTTTTGAAATCATTTGGTCGAGTTTCTTACCCTACCCCCAAAATGCTCTTTTGCCAAGAATCGCCTTTCAGTAGCAAAATCATGAGTTTTTTGTGGCTAACATTTACATATGTCATGTTCCCCTGCTTCAGAATACAACAAATACTGATTTGAAGAATTTTCGTTCAAAACACATTGTGTGCAAATAAGCGATATTAGTCAAGAAAATAAAGTTTACCCACCGACCACCGACCACCTCCCCCCTAACACTCACAGGAATAAAGCAGGTATGTTTTAAACGTATTTACAATGTTCTGTGGTGATTTACAATTGTTTTCCACACGAAGCTACACCATTTAGCATCTTGGAAGTGATTGTGAGGCCAGCCTGATGTTTATGAATGTAACAAGATTTTGTCCAACTCTCCTATCCTCAAACAGCAAATATTTCAAGAATGTGATTTTGTTGGGGCGATAATTCTATAGTGTCTTCTTGTTTGCTGTTGATGATTAATTAGTGGACAGTTTTGGGTATCTTTATTCACATTTACATTTGTTTTGTGTATCTGTTAAAGTGGACCTGGTGATGGTAAAAGAAGATAGAAGAAATGGCGTAAGAAAAGAGCGAACATGAAACAATAAACAATCTCATATCAAAAGTAGAAGTTCCAGACTGCATTATAAATGTTGAAAAATCAACTGGAGAGCCTTTTCTCTGTTTTTTTAATTACAAACGGCTGCAGTTTCAGTTAGAGAAGCTTTCAATCAAGACAAAGTCAGACGGAGACTGGTGAAACCTGCAGACTCCCTGTATCACATGGACATATCTGCCAATCTTTTTAGGACCTGTGCTCAGAGCATAGGTATCACAGAGATTACTATAATCGCTTCAGAACTAAACAAAACAACATTCTGCCGTTTAAAGACCTCAACAAAAGATGATGAAGTTGTTCAACAGCAGCCAAAAACTTTTGGCATTCCTCTGAGACATTGAAAAAAAAGCATTTTTCAAGCCTGACTGCAAAAGATTTGCAACTGAAAAGTGAGAAAGGAAACTAATTACAAACAACTGTAGTTGGAGAAGCTATAAGAGAAACTGAAAGATATAGCCAAACGGAAACTGCTGGAATCTGTAACCCCCCCATATAGTATGGAAAATGTGTTTGCGAGTTCCTGAAAACCAAAGCTACCTTTGTTCACAAAGAACCTTTGTCGTTGAAGGACTTCCACAGAATATGGAGAACCTGCTCAGTAGCCAATGACGTCTAGGTTTCTGGGTGTTCCTCTACTTTATTTCTTTTTCTTATCGAGGTGGAATTTTCTACATAATTTTGCCGGGAACAACCCTTTTGTTGCCGTGGGTTCTTTTTCGTGCGCTAAATGCATGCTGCACACGGGACCTCGGTTTATCGTCTCATCCGAATGACTAGCGTCCAGACCACCACTCAAGGTCTAGTGGAGGGGGAGAAAATATCGGCGGCTGAGCCGTGATTCGAACCAGATTCTCTTGCTTCCTAGGCGGACGCGTTTCCTCTAGGCCATCATTCCACAGGAACAAAAATACGCACCTTCAATTCCAACGTGAAGTCCATTCTTCTCTATGGATCAGAGACTTGGAGAATGACCGAAAAGATGCTGCAGAAAATCCAGACATTTATCAAGAATTGTCTGAGGCGCATTTTGTTTAGATCAGTTGGCCAGACAAAATTAGAAACGAGGAACTGTGACAGAGGGGGGCAGGAATCAGTGGAGAAACAGATCCTGAGACGAAAGTGGAGATGGACTGGCATTACCTTCAGAAAATCCCCGTCCAGCACTACACGCCAGGCCCTGGCCTGGAACCCCCAGGTGAAAAGGAAGAGAGGCCAGCCCAAGAACAAGTGGAGGCGGGACACTGAAGTAGAGCTAAAGAGGTTGGGATCCAGATGGAGAGATGCAGAAAGGACTGCCCAAAGTCGAGTTCGGTAGAGAAACGTTGTCGATGGCCTATGCTCCACAGGGAGCGAATGGCTAAAGTAAGTAAGTTCCTCTGAGACACTGGAGAAAGCAGTTTTCAAACCAGACTGCATAGTTTTCAACAAAGGAGGAAGAAAGAAAATTAATCAAAGAAAAAGGAACGTGGACAACAGAAGAAACTACAGTATTCGAATATGAAGGCTGGAAACGGTGCTTCAAGCTGCAGAACAGAGAAAAGGGACGAAAGGCTCTTACGGAGAATAAGGTGCCGTGACCTTCTGGCATGGAAAACAAAATCTCCCTACAACTGCTGCAGGCAATATCTTGGAGGTCCAGAGTCATCCGAAAAAAACACAAAATACTCGATCATTACAAGACAAAAGCGTCAAAATCTGCCTGTATACTGCTCGTCTATCCATATCAATGGCGTAGACCACCATAAAATTCTAGACAACCCATCATGGTTACATCGCATTTCGTCATTGTGCAAACAAATACCAAAAAGTATCTAAATATCTATCTACAACTATCTAAAATAAAACACTTTTTGAATCATCATTGTCACAAGTTATTTTTAATCCTTATGTCGAATCCCACATTAATTACGCATCATCATTATGGGATTCAGCTAGTGAAAATGCTCTAAGACCTCTTTTGAGCCTCCATAGGTGAGCATTAAGATTAATTCTTCTAAAATCATCATCACTAAATCCTTATGATTACAGAGATCTGGATAGTCTTCCACTAACAACAAAACTTAAATACATTAAGGCGCTATTTTTGTTTAAAATCATGTCGTTTTTTTCTCCTTCTTTACTTCTCATCAAAATAGATTTGCTATTAACACTCACCGTCATGTACACAAAATTTCTGTACCGCTTCCAAGGAATTGATCTATTCAAGTCTAGTCTTTCTTACTCAGGGTTTTGCTTATGGAATGAAATGTAATCATGTATAAGAGTGAACACGATTAAAAGCATCTTTATGTTTAAAAACACATATCGTGCATATCTCATGAAAAATCTGTAAACGTGCTTCACGTTACTATAATATCATCCACAATTTTAAATTGATTATAAATAATTATTGCGTTTACGTCTCTCTGTCTGTCTCTGCATCTGTTTGTCTGCCTGTCTCTATTTCTTCACCCAGTCTTTCCTCTTTTATTTCTTCTTTTTTTTCTTCCTTCATTCTTACTTTCTCTCTCCTCCATTGACTATATAATTTGTGCATGTCTTTGTATTATGCATATAAGTTATTGATGTATATAGTCATGTGATGTACATGCTTTTTTAAGAATTTGCTTTTGTGCTTGCACTTTTTCTTCCCCTTGTTCTTGTTCTTCGTCCTGTTTTTCCTCTGGACTCTTACTCCACTAGAAGTGTACTACAGCCACTGTTTCTTCTTGTTGTTGTTGTTCTTCTTCTTGTTTTTCCTCTGTCTCTTACTCCACTAGAAGTGTGCTACAGTCACTGTTTCTTCTTCTTATTGTTCTTCTTGTTTTTCCTCTGTCTCTTACTCCACTAGAAGTGTGCTACAGTCACTGTTTCTTCTTCTTGTTGTTCTTCTTGTTTTTCCTCTGGACTCTTACTCCACTAGAAGTGTGCTACAGCCACTGTTTCTTCTTCTTCTTGTTCTTCTTGTTTTTCCTCTGTCTCTTACTCCACTAGAAGTGTGCTACAGCCACTGTTTCTTCTTCTTCTTCTTCTTCTTCTTGTTTTTCCTTTGGACTCTTACTCCACTAGAAGTGTGCTACAGTCACTGTTTCTTCTTCTTGTTGTTCTTGTTGTTTTTCCTCTGGACTCTTACTCCACTAGAAGTGTGCTACAGCCACTGTTTCTTGTTCTTCTTGTTCTTCTTGTTCTTCCTCTGACTCTTACTCCACTAGAAGTGTGCTACAGCCACTGTTTCTTCTTCTTCTTGTTCTTCTTCTTCTTCTTGTTCTTCCTCTGACTCTTACTCCACTAGAAGTGTGCTACAGCCACTGTTTCTTCTTCTTCTTGTTCTTCTTCTTCTTCTTGTTCTTCCTCTGACTCTTACTCCACTAGAAGTGTGCTACAGCCACTGTTTCTTCTTCTTCTTGTTCTTCTTGTTTTTCCTTTGGACTCTTACTCCACTAGAAGTGTGCTACAGCCACTGTTTCTTCTTCTTCTTGTTCTTCTTCTTCTTGTTTTTCCTCTGTCTCTTACTCCACTAGAAGTGTGCTACAGCCACTGTTTCTTCTTCTTGTTGTTCTTCTTCTTCTTCTTCTTCTTGTTTTTCCTCTGTCTCTTACTCCACTAGAAGTGTGCTACAGCCACTGTTTCTTCTTCTTCTTGTTCTTCTTGTTCTTCTTCTTCTTGTTTTTCCTCTGTCTCTTACTCCACTAGAAGTGTGCTACAGCCACTGTTTCTTCTTCTTCTTGTTCTTCTTCTTCTTGTTTTTCCTCTGTCTCTTACTCCACTAGAAGTGTGCTACAGCCACTGTTTCTTCTTCGTCTTCTTCTTCTTTCTGTCTTTTATCTTCTTCTTTTTTCTATATATTCGTCTTCCTGTGTTTCTTTCTTTCTAACTTCCTTGTAGTTCCTTCTTTGAGAGATGGCATAAAGGGAAACGCCAAAGGTCTTTCCATAAAGAATGTCAGATTCAGACACAAAGACGTGTACGGTTTCGTAGACATGCGCGTGTGCGCACACACACACACACACACACACACACACACACACACACACACACACACACACACACACACACACACACACACACACACACACACACACACACACAAATGCGCGCGGGACAAATTTACCAATACTTGGTGAAATAGGTAAATACCCCTTAAGTTTAAAAGTGATTTGTCAAGTAATAAAATTTTGGTTTCACATAACACAGGCACGAGAAAATTCGTATATCAAAATTGTGTATGATGATATGCTTACAGAGGAAACAAAACAGCGAACATGGATTAATTTCGTTGAAATTATATTACAGAAGCTTGGTTTAGGACACGTTTGAAATAATCAGTCAACATTCAATATCCATAGACTTAGCCACGTTATAATGAATAAACTAGAATATGGATATGTTTTATTCTGGAAGAGAAACAAATCTGAAAATAAATCTAAACTACTGTTCTATAATAAAGTTACTCGTGAATACAGAACCGAGCCTTATTTGCTTGAAGGATATCTTAATTATAATCAAAAACAATCATTGTGCAAGTTAAGAATATCCTGTCATGATTTAGCAATAGAAAAAGGCCGATATTTCAACATTCCAAAAGAAAGGAGACTATGTTTACAATGTCAAACAATAGAGGATGAATTTCATTTCTTAGATGACTGCGAATTATACAAAGAAATTAGAGTAGAATTCATACAAAAAATTCAAAATTACATTCCAAATATTATTAAACCCAGTCAGCTAATACTGGAAGACAAACTTGTGGGACTATTTGGGAAATTTGTCAGTAACTGCTGTCAAAAACGCCATAGCGTGCAAGAGTGATTCAATGTCTTATTCAGCATTTATCTATTTTTGTTTTGCTTTTTCTTTTTTGTGCGTGGTTTCATGTAACTTTGCATGCGTGTCTTATAAACCTTGTTCAGGTTTAATTGACATTAAAATTGATTCTGATTCTGATTCTGATTCACACATGCATACACACACATAAATGCACGCACACACATACTATACACAGATACATATATACATACATACATACAACAGCACAAAAATCAAATATTGCCGAGATCAGTTTAAAATCAAACTTTCATTCCCCTAAAAGAGCACAGTCTATTCACTCCCTCATGACTATAGGTACTTATACCTCTGGCATATTTAAAACATCAGAAGTGAACCCAAATCAAACAGCCCCTCGGTTATCATGTGCGACAATACCTAAAATTAATGGGAGATGAACAACGCAACATCTAACATTAATTACCTGGATTTAAAGAAAGCTGAAGGCCCTGCTCTCCCTGCTTTTGTTAAATCTCACATTCAAGAAAATTATCCAAATCACCTTAAAGTATAAACAGACGGTTCAGTACTTGATAACAATCAGGCAGGCCCAGGGGCAGCATTTATAATTCCGTCATTAAAAATAGAGAAGTACTATCATATCGGTAAAGATTTTTCTATATTCCCAACAAAACGTATGGCTATATTAACTAGATTAAATCACTTTACTGTATCTTCCCATTACCGTATTCCAAGTGTTATTTTATGTCGATTTTAAATCTGTATTACAAGCTTTAAAATATTTTAATTTGAAGACAAGAGGAGAACTCGTGACAGAAATTCGTCATATAATTCATGTTTTGACCATCCGTGGTACAAAGATTAATTTGTGTTGGATCCCTTCTCACGAAGGGATCGTGGGAAATGAGCGGGTGGATCGTCGTGCGAAAAAAAAGCGTAATGAACATTTACAATGCCACAGAAATTCGTATTCCATATTCGTTACAAGAAGGTTATTCTCTACTGGAGAAAACTTGCTGGAACTATGTCAGTAAACTATAGGAGTCTGAGCCTGACAGAGAAAATACTGACAATAGCTCGCGAAAAATTGATTGCATGTTTTCTTTTAAAACAAAAGTAGCAGAAGGCTCACCAGTCTAATATACAGACTACGAATGGATGCCATAAAAACAAAATAAACTTCAAATGTGACTTGCATTTGCGGCAATGAAATTACTCCCGTGCATATCATCTATTAATGTGAACAGTTAAAACCATATTTACCAATGTCATTTACAAAATCTGCAGTTCCATCTGCTTCCATTAGAAATGTCTTATATGACAATCAATATGTGTATGAAATAGTTCAGAATTTTCTACTGGTTGACTAGTTAGTTCAGTTTATTTCATTTATATTCTTCTCTCTTTTTTTTCTTCTTTTTTTAATGCAAATTGAGGACAGAGGAATAGGGAAAGTAGTGATGATTTAAGTCATAGGTGGGGTGGGGAGATAATGGATTTTCGTCTAAAATCACAAATGTGGATAGACGTTAAGCAAAAGAACGAATGATACATACACACACATACATGCATGCACACACATACTACACACGGGTACAGACATATATTCACACGCTCTCTCTCACACACACACACACACACACACACACACACACACACACACACACACACACACACACACAGCGCGTACGCGCCCACACGCAAGGAGGCCAAATTGTTCGGACAGTTACCGACACATATTGACAGCAGAACCTTGCTTGCAATAGACATCTTAAAAGTTGTCGTCTTATTTTATTGCCATTCACCTCTCGCCTCCACACGGTTTCCTTTTTTGTCATAACGCAAAACGAAAAGGAATGTAACTAGAATTTATGGGAAGTAAAGAGAGAGCGATAGAGAGAGCACAGTTGCAATACTGCAAAACTTTCCTTTAAAAAGTGTGTGTGTGTGTGCGTGCGTGCGTGCGTGCGCGTGTGTGTGTGTGCGTGTGTGTGTGTGTGTGTGTGTGTGTGCCTTTATGCGTGTGTCTGTGTGTAACTGTGTATTTTCCATTGTATTCTATTTCTGAACTCATCATCTGTGCAGAGTTTAGACAGGGACATTTGTCTTGTTGCCATCGTATCCTTAATCTGCGCTAAAAGCGCTTGTTCGATCCAATGTCTCCTTCAAGAGCCTGGCACAGAGATGAATCACTCGTGATCTGATACGGAGATGTCAAACGGGAGCAAGGGAAAGTGATTAATCCTTTCCTTTTGGGATCCAAACTTTTGGGGGGGGTTCTTTGGGATTTGTGTTTGTCTGTGACTCTGTGCGTGTGTGTGTATCTTGTGTGTGTGTGTGTGTGTGTGTGTGTGTGTGTGTGTGTGTGTGTGTGTGTTCCTGCCTTATTTCAAATATCATTGACGATGCATCTGTTCTTGCTGCTGTCCAAATCCTGACAAAGAATAAGAGATGTTCCTTGTTTTCGCTGCCAAAGTGATCCCAAAGTATACGAAGTCATTTTGTGGCGGTGATCACCCGGATTTGTGCACACACCCCACCCGCCTCCCGAAAAAAAAAAAAACTTTTCACCCTGCCATGAATATAGATGACCTATCCTCCCCAGCATCCTTGTTGATTTTGCTGTCGTTGTTTCGTGTGTGTGTGTGTGTGTGTGTGTGTGTGTCTGTGTCTGTGTGTGTGTGTGTTGTGTGAGTGTGTGTTTGTTCTATATCATGTGGAACAAAAATAAATCACAATCACTATTCTTTTCTTTTCTTTTTTTCTGTTTTCTTTTTTTATTCTTCATCTGCTTGTTTGTTTGTTTCTTCTTCTTTTTTCCCTTTGTGTCTTTCGTCGTCTATTACATTGTGTTCCTCTTCGTGTTTTCCCTTCTTCCTTCCTTTTTTTTTCTTTTCTTTCCTTTATCAGAAGAAATTTACGGTTACAGAAACCAACACTGGCGCCATTTCCATTGATGGAAGAAGAGTTGGCATTATTCATGACAGTGTTCGTGTTTTTGTTGTTCTTGTAATTTGGGAGCGCTTTTTTTTTTTTTTTTTTTTTTTTTTTTTTTTTTTTTTGCTGTTGTTGTCGTATTTTGTTTTTCCGACAGGCTGGCAACGTTCAAAGGCCAATGTTGCCTGATATTTCCCTGGCGTCTGATGTACGCCATTCGTTATATGTACTCTTTTATTGGTTTTTTGGTTTGCTTTGTTTTTTGTGCACTCTTTTTTTTTTCACCGCCACCGCTTTTGTTTAGTCTTTGTTGTTGCTGTTGTTGTGGTGGTGGTGGTGGTGGTGTGTGTGTGTGTGTGTGTGTGTGTGCGTGTGTGTGTGTGTGAGTTACATTGCACAAAAAATAAGTGGCGGGAGAGAGAGTTGGACACACACACACACACACACACACACACACACACACACACACACACACACACACACACACACACACACACACATTCCCCAAATATTCACTCACAAGGCTTAGCTGTCTTGTCACATATAAGTTAGTTGGAAAGGAACGAAGGAAGTAGGTAATTCATTGAAATAGTGGCCTTAAGATCACAACATCTGGTAAAGGAAATACACAGACGAACCACTTCGCTAATTAATGAATTGATGATTTTAATTAAGTACGTAGGCCTATGTAAGTAGTCAATCAGTAAGTCAGTCAGTCAGTAAGTGATTAAAAGTAGTGGCCAGGTGGTCAGGACACGTAACTGGATTGGTCAACCACTGCGTTAATGAACTGATAATTAAAACGTACATTAATTAATTGATAATTTAACAAATAAGTCAACAAGTAAGTAAGTGATTAAAAGTTGTGGCCAAGTTGTTAGAACACCTGGCCAAGGAAATGGATAGATGAACCACTGGCGTCAACTAACTGATAATTACAGCCTACGTTAATTAAATTGAACATTGAACAATTGAACATTATGTGTGAATGTGTGTCTGCTTTTTTTTCTTTTTTTTCTTTTAGATACATTTATTTGCTTATTTATTATCATTGTTGTCTTTTTTAATTTATTTTATTTATTTATTTATTTTCTTTTTTTTAAAGTATATTATTATTAGTTATTTGGGGGGCGGGGGGGGGGGTTGTTGTTGTTGTTTTTTGTTTGTTTGTTTTGTTTTGGGGTTTTTTTTCCTCAAGGCCTGACACAAGGTACACAAACATATAAACATGCACTCAAGGCCTGACAAGCGCTGGGTTACGTTGCTGGTCAGGCATCTGCTTGGCAGATGTGGTGTAGCGTATATGGATTTGTCCGAACGCAGTGACGCCTCCTTGAGCTACTGAAACTGAAACTGAACATTAAACAAGTAAGTACATAAGTAAGTATATAAATGAATAAATAAAGTAGGTAACGCAGTACAGTCGCCTAGTGGCTAGAACAGCATGTCCAAGGATGCGAGGATTCCCCGCTCGTTTCAGTCCACCCTTCATGTTCTCACCCTCTACCAGGACGTAGTGGGTGGTGACTGGGTGCTAGTCCTTCTGATGAGAAAGTAAGCCAGGGTCCGGAGGCCGCATACACTTAGACCCCTCTCCCCCGCCCCCATCACCTCACCCGCCCCCCCAACCCCCAGCCCCCGGCCACCCCCCTCCGCCATGCCCACCCCCGTGCCCCCCCCCCCCCCCCCCGCCCCCCCCAAAAAAAAAACAACCAACAACAACAACAAAACATTCTGTTTAAATTTTGTGTGTCTATCTGTCTGTTTGTCTATATGTCTATCTGACTCTCTGCCTGTCTCTGTCTCTCTTTTTAGTCTTTCTGTCTTTGTGTCTTTCTGTCTGTCTGTCCGTTTGCCTGTCTGTCTTTCTTTTCCCATCTCTCTCTCTCTCTCTCTCTCTCTCTCTCTCTCTCTCTCCCTCTCTCTCTCTCTCTCTCGTTTTCATTGTTTCATTGTTTCTTTCTCTTTCGTCCCTTTCTTCCTTCCCTCCTGCCAACATGTATGCCTATATGGCGGGCTGAATAAATGAAAGCGATCATACACGTAAAATGACACATGTCTGTCTGAGTGTGTACGTGTGCGTGCCTGAAATCTGATTGAATGACACAGGAAACGAATGATGAGCGCCCAATGGCAGCGGTCAGTCGGCGCTACCCAGGTAGGCAGCCTGTTGTGCAAATGTCTCCGTGTTCCGAGCTTGGTCTCCGACCGAGGATAAGCGCCTACATAGGTGTCCATGTCATCGTCTCCTCAGACAGGGACAGAAACACACACACACACACACACACACACACACACACACACACACACACACACACACACACACACACCGTGTGTGTGGGGTGGGTGGGGGGTGGGTGGGTGCGGGTGTGTGCTGATTATCTGGTTGTGGTTTTCCGCAATTTATCATTATTCTTGTCTTTTCTGTCTTTTATAATCAATGTGCAATACAGTAGGCTATGCTTATAATTATATTCAAAATAATGTTTCTTAATTCTTTCTGTTTTTACATTAAGAATACCAGTTATTACCTGCAGTGTGTGGATGTATGTATGAAACAGTGTATGTGATATTTTTTACATTTGTGCCTTCGTGATATTCGTAAAAGCTGTTGTTGACTTTTACAGTTATGGTCCCCATGTTGTTTACTTGTCTATGTTCTGATAATGCACCTGACCAAATTTCTCCAGTTGGAGATAATAAAGTTATTCTTATTCTTATTCTTATTCTTAGAGAGAGAGAGAGAGAGAGAGAGAGAGAGAGAGAGAGAGAGAGAGAGAGAGAGAGAGAGATGAATCTACTCAAGAAAACTGAGCATACAACCGCCATGTGCAGACATCGCATAAGCCCACATGATCTCCAAATAGAAAGAGGCAGATACACAGGTACAGAAAAAAACATGCAAGAAAATGCAAAACCCGTAGTGTATAAGAAGATGAATATCATTTTCTAGACAAATGTATAAGATATGAACACTTACGAAAAGTTTTCTTAACAGATATAAAGTCTGAATTCACAATTTTTGATGATACTGATACCGGGATTCAATGGCGTAATTACGATCCCGTACAATCCCTACTAGCAAAATTCATATATGAAAGTTTTAAAGAACACGTCACGTTTTAATTAGAACACCTTACAGTTTAGCACTTCTTTATCTTTTCTTTTTTTTTTTAGCTCTTTCTTTTTCTTTTTTTTTTCTTTTTAACCCTTTATTGTTGTGTCCATAAACCTTTCATTTACGGTTTTCAAAACAAATAGATATGATTCTGATTCTGATTCACATACACACACACGCGCGCGCACACACATACAAGCACGCACGCACGTAGGCATGCATGCACACATACGCACTGTTTAATACACTGTCCTTTCATAACAAACAATCCCCTTTCACAAACAACTCACAACAAACAACCCCCTCCCACAAACAACTCGTAACAAACAACCCCCTCTCACAAACAACTCATAACAAACAATCCCCTCTCACAAACAACTCATAACAAACAATCCCCTCTCACAAACAACTCATAACAAACAATCCCCTCTCACAAACAACTCATAACAAATAATCCCCTCTCACAAACGACTCATAACAAACAATCCCCTCTCACAAACAACTCATCACAAACAATCCCCTCTCACAAACAACTCATAACGAACAATCCCCTCTCACAAACAACTCATAACAAACAATCCCCTCTCACAAACAGCTCATAACAAACAATCCCCTCTCACAAACAACTCATAACAAACAATCCCCTCTCACAAACGACTCATAACAAACAATCCCCTCTCACAAACAACTCATAACGAACAATCCCCTCTCACAAACAACTCATCACAAACAATCCCCTCTCACAAACAACTCATAACAAACATCAACAACACGTAGTTGTGATCCCCTCCACTCATGTCACCACCAATCTAGTTAAAACACACACACACACACACACACACACACACACACACACACACACACACACACACACACACACACACACACACACACACACACACACACAAAGAAACAACAACAATACACACACACACACACACACACACACACACACACACACACACACACACACACACACAGAGACTGTTCAATCCACTGTTCTTTCACAAACAACTTATTATTCTTTTACCCAGCTTATTAAACTCAAAGACAATTCTTCGACCCAACTGGAAAGCTGGAATATTGCGACAGATAAAAACTAGATCAAAGACAATCTGACAGCAGAAACGGAAAACTGACAGGGAATTATCATCAAATACATACAGGCATTACGGCCACTTCTTTTATATGCATGCCACGAAGGAATGGATTTGTGTTGTTGGAATGGATTTGTGTTGTTGTTACCAATGCAATGCCCTCCTTTTTGTTGTTCTCCTTGTTGTTGTCCTTGATCTTGTTGCATTGATGTTGTTGTTTTGTTGTTGTCGTTATTGTATAAGGGAATATTCAACTGAATTCAGTTCAATTAAATTCAACCAACCTTTCAAAAAAAAATCTTTTAAACATATTTTGTTTTGTGGTGGGCATGCAGACATATACACAGATAGACACTGTGTGTGTGTGTGTGTGTGTGTGTGTGTGTGTGTGTGTGTGTGTGTGTGTGTGTGTGTGCGTGGTTGTGTGTGTGTGTGGTTGTGGTTGTGTGTGTGTGTGTGTGTGTGTGTGTGGTTGTGTGTGTGTGTGTGTGTGTGTGTGTGTGTGGTTGTGTGTGTGTGTGTGTGTGGTTGTGTGTGTGTGTGTGTGTGGTTGTGTGTGTGTGTGTGTGTGTGTGTGTGTGTGTGTGTGTGTGTGTATGTGTGTGTGTGTGTGTGTGTGTGGTTGTGTGTGTGTGTGTGTGTGTGTGTGTGGTTGTGTGTGTGTGTGTGTGTGTGTGTGTGTGTGTGTGTGTGGTTGTGTGTGTGTGTGTGTGTGTGTGTGTGGTTGTGTGTGTGTGTGTGTGTGTGTGGTTGTGTGTGTGTGTGTGTGTGGTTGTGTGTGTGTGTGTGTGTGTGTGTGTGTGTGTGTGTGTGTGTGTGTGTGTGTGTGTGTGTGTGTGTGTGTGTGTGTGTGTGTGTGTGGGTGTGTGTGTGTGTGTGTGTGTGTCTCCCCACGAACCCCCTCTCTCCCTCTCTTTCTCTCTTTCTGATTTTCTCCACTTATGTCTGTCCATCTCTTTTCTGTATGCATCCACATATATCAAACTATCATGAAAGGGGATTTCAACAAGCAAGGGGAAAACGAAACGAAACAACAACAAAAAAAACCCCAAAGCATTAAGAACAAAAAAATATTACATTTTCTGCCATCAGCTGATGAAATCAGTCACCATCCTCGTCAGCGATCTAGCAATAGATGCATGAATAATTTAATGAATAAACAAAGGACCAAACAAACAAACAACCGAACAAATAAAGAAATCACCTTACCCACCTCCACCCTTAGGATACGTTCACACACTACCTTTCTCTCCTCGTCTCAAAAGAGCAACTGAATTAAGGCTAAGCTTCCACGCCCAGCTGTCTTATTGCCACAGGCCATACAAAACACCCCAGGCTGGAAAACCTGATTAGGACAGGGGCGTGGGGTGGGGGTTGGGGGTGGGGGTGGGGGTGGAGGAGAGAGATAGATACGGAATAAGCCCACGTCTTGTGCTTTGTGTTAGATGGACAGGACACCCCCGGTAAAAGAAAGGTCCCTAAAAAATTGATGGTAGCAGGAAGAACGTGAAGTACTTACGCCATCCAATTCGCTTCTTCACCCACCCTTGTCTGGCTAAGACCCATTCGTTCACGGACGTGCAAACTTCAGCGCGAGCGCACGCGTACACACACACACACACACACACACACACACACACACACACGCACACTCACATGCACGGATACAAACACACACACACACACACAGACGCACGCACACACACACATACACATATGCATGGATACAAACACAAGCCCGCGCGTGCACGCGCACACGCAAGCACACACACACACACACACACACACACACACACACACACACACACACACACACGCATGCACGCACGCACACATGAACGGATACACACACACACACACACACACGCACGCACGCACGCACGCACGCACGAACAAACAAACACACACACACACACCTTTGCAGTGCGAGTGTGCGTGAACGAGTGAGAGAGAGGAAGAAAGAGAGTGTCACTGACATTGAAACCCATTGATGTCATGAGCAGAAATGCCTTGGCGGTATGGGGGTACAAAATACCACTGGCATTGTCAAAGAAATTATATGATAACGCAGAACAAAACCACACTGCAAACACTAATTTGCAGTCACTGAGAGTGTATATGCGTCAGTCATTTACTGACAATCAGGCCATGAGAGAGAGAGTGGGGGGGGGGGGGGGGGGAGTGATAAAGACAGACGGGCAGACAGGGGCAGAGACACAGAGTGACGGAGAGGCGTAGTGGTTGTTTTTTTTCTGTATAATGCTTTTATCATTTTTGTTTATTTCGTGTTTTCCTGTGGTAAAATCACCAATTCGCGAGCATTGACTCTTAAACTTAATGACATGTCTCTCCCTCTCTCTCTCTCTTTCTCTCTGTATGTATGTCTGTCTGTCTGTTTATCTGCCTCTATCTCTGTATCCTCTCTCTCTCTCTCTCTCTGAATCTGTCTCTCTGTGTCTGTCTGTCTGCCTCTCTCTCTATCTCTGTGTCTGTCTGTCTGCCTGTGTGTGTGTGTGTGTCTGTCTGTCTGTCTGCCTCTCTCTCTCTCTCTCTCTCTCTCTCTCTCTCTCTCTCTCTCTGTGTCTGCCTCTCTCTTTGTCTGTCTGTCTGTCTGTCTATCTGCCTATCTCTCTCTGTATCTCTCTCTCACTCTAGATATATATATATATATATATGTCTGTCTGTCTGTCTGTTTGCCTCTCTCTATCACTCTCTCTGTGTTTTTGTCTGCCTCTTAGATTTCTCACTCAATATCTGTGTGTGTGTGTGTGTGTGTGTGTGTGTGTGTGTGTGTGTGTGTGTGTGTCTGTGTGTCTGTGTGTGTGTGTGACGTGCTGTTTGCATGCACGCAAGGAAACCCACACAAGCACCCCCTCTTTAAAGCTGTTCCGCAGATTGCAAAACTCTGGATGAACGAAAATTTCTCAAACCTTTGAACTGCCAATTTGATGGAAAAAGGGGTTATTTCAAAGTCTGGGAAACCCTTCATTTCACCGATATAACTTTTCGGTTTGTTGTTGTTGGTGGTGGTGGTGTTATTTTCAGCTGTCTACGTGTTTGTTTGTTTTTTATGGTTTATTTTGTGGTGTGTTGTTTTTGTTTTTTTCCATGATTTTATTTCAAACTTTTCATTATCAACCCGAATGAGTGCTTCTTTTCATTTCATTATAAATTAGAAGAGTGAGGAGGAGGAGGGAGGGGAGGAGGAGGATAACGGTAAGTAGAAGAAGAAGAATAGGTAACATTTTAAAAAGCTGACTTCTCAACAAAGAAATAGACGGTGACGAAATATTAAACTTAATATTTAAAGCGATCTTTACCACTCACGTCATCCCCCCACCCACCCCACCCCCCTACCACCTCAACGATCCATCTCGCCCCCCTGGACCCCCTCACCTCCCCCACCCCACACTTCCACCCCCACACCACCCTCCATTCCTCCCACCCACCCCCTCTCTGTGAGGCCTGGTTCCCTTCAGCATGTTTTTGAAGTGGGTAAATGTGATATGTTTTTATCTTGCTGTGATTTTGGGCCTGTGTGATGTGAGACTATGATATTGCTTGTGATGATTTTACATTATATGTGTGTGGGTGTATGTATGTGTATATGTATATGTATGTGTGTGTATATATGTGTATATATACGTGTGTTTATATATATATATATATATATAGTGGGAGGTAGACTAACAAAAATCTTGGTAAAAGTCGACTTACTTCGGATAAAAAAAGGCGACGTATCGAGCCACAAGCTCTTCTTCAGGCAAATCAATATATATATATATATATATATATGTGTGTGTGTGTGTGTGTGTGTGTGTGTGTGTGTGTGTGTTTATATATATATATATATAGAGAGAGAGAGAGAGAGAGAGAGAGAGACGTGTGTCACTTAATTTGAAGTAGATTTTAGCCCGCGTCAAGTGAGATAGTCTGAAATACGTATTTTAGCAAATGTGACGTGAGACTATGTCTATCTTTTTATTTTATTCGATTGTATTTTATTTCATTTTTATTCTATTTTATCTTTCATACATATTTTCATGTCACTTAGTCTTAAATTTGTATATCTTATTGTAAAGTGCGGTGAACCTCATTTGAGATGGGGGTACGGCGCTATATAAGCCTGCATTTTATTATCATTAGTAGTAGGAGTAGTAGTAGGAGTAGTAGCAGTGCACATGGCCTCGGCAAGTAGTCGTCTTCCGTAACTCAACAACAGCAGTTCCTGTGCGTCTGTGCTCAGCCTCCACTGTCCTAGTTTTAGTGTGTAGAAAGAAAGAAAGAAAGAAAGAAAGTATTCCCCGTTCTCTCTTTTCTGCTGGGTGCAGTGAACAATGAAGTGAGGCCCTGTACTGGTGTCTTCGTTTTCCACAAAGAAGGACAAAGGACCCCGCAACTCTGTCTGTGTCTAACTCTTAAAAGTGCGCCCTGGGGAGGGGGGGGGGATGATGAGGGCAGTGAGTTGAAGAAGTCTGTTGCTGTGTTGTTCCCGATATATATATATATATATATATATATATATATGTGTGTGTGTGTGTGTGTGTGTGTGTGTGTGTGTGTGTGTGTGTGTGTGTAGCCAAGTGCTCCGCTGACTTCAAAAATTGTTTCGCACACGAGCTGTACAGCAGACGCCTTTTTCGCAACTAACACGCCGGTCTTATCGACTCGTACAGAATGCGGCGCAATTCGAATTGATATTGCAAAGCCCATTCTAAACTGCTCCGAACATGTATTAATTCAGATCTAGGTATCGTTCACTGCAGATTATATCTGTTGTGCTTTTTCACACAAATCAGTCAGAAGCATACTTGATTTCAGTTTAATCGCATGTCAGTCTAAAGATATCAACTGACGCTAAGCTCACACATAATGCTGCAGTTGCAATTTTGTATATGACTTCTGTAGGAAACTAAAACCACACCATTATAGTATTTGGACGAGAGTAGATCAGGCATTTAGAAGATACAAAGCGAATTTTCATTGTTGACACTTATTGACAATCGCTCCACACCCAGCGTTGCTTGACGGCTTTGACTGAGGTGAAAACTGTGTTTCTGACACACTGTATTTAATTGAATATCTCTTTCATTGGATCAGTAAACTACAAGTATTATATACAGGCAGAATCGTCGAAATTCCATCTTATAATCTATATCATTTGTGTTTGCCTACATTAAACTGATTTAACCCAGTTTGTAGTTTTCAACGACAAGCTCGTTAAAAAGGACCCTTTTCAGGTGACTTAAATAAAGATTATACATTTATCTTAAATAATCAACACTTCATTTTATACTCATTAGAAAGTAGGTTTTGAGCTGGGTTTTTTTGTGACCAATCCGACGTAAATTGGTTCAGGAATCATTTTGAAATCTATCATTGAACACCTTGTAACAAACACAATTCCATTCAAATTTAGCCTGATCTGAGTAGATTTGCTTCGCAGCACACGCGGGCGTCATTGCAGTTCGCTTAACTTGCATAAATAGCCCCAGCAGGTGATGACTTGTCACTTTTCCACCTGGCCAGTCACTGGCTAGAGCCTGCTAGCTCTCTCTCTCTCTCTCTCTCTCTCTCTCTCTCTTGCTGTGTTGTACACAGAGTGTGTGTTGCTGCAATGGCCAGCGTCATTGCCATATCACTGCATTGTCTTCTGTTTATCTTCTCTTATCTCTTCTTCTTTACTTAACTATTGTAAATAAAACAAAAGAAAAAACCCTTTTGTGACTGACCTGCTATATGTCCCTGGGACTGCGCAAGTATATTTTCTATTCTTTAATTCAGTAAATCATTATTAATTCTTTTGCACCATCCCCTTTAATATAATAATACCACGGCTACAAAAGTGGCGTCACCAACAGGATAAAGATCCACAACAAAATAGATCCAAACTACATTTCTTTTAATGTTTCAATTCTTTTATCCAAATTAAATCCAAACAATAAATTAAAGTCCCTTACCACCAAGTGTACCTTGTTACAACTATATATATACATCTATACAGCTATACATGTGTGTGTGTGTGTATGAACTTTATGGGTGCACAACGTCTGTGTGGCGACCTAGTTCCGATGGTTTCATGCTTTCTTTGGCGAGTACAACTGGCATGGGATCAGCATTGAAAAGTTGGTGGGGCTGTGGGTGTGTGTGGGGGGGGGGCGGGGGGGGGGGAGGGGGAAGTACAACATGAAACACGCGAATGCATAAAGAGTTGAGGAGACGTCTTGGCAGAGCGGGTTTAGGTATTGAGTTTCTGACCCCAGTGTTCACAGGATTATCCGGGTTCGAAACCTCGTTTCTCTGTTTGGTTGTTTTGTCTATGTGAAAGACGCTTTACTTTTTCTTCTTCGTCTTCTTCTTCTTCTTCTTCTCTTACCCCATCCAGGTGTGATTGGGTGCCTGACTTGGGTTAAGGAAGATTAGTTGATTAAAACGGCTGAAGGAGATGATTGGGCCTCGCCTCCCAATGCCTCTCATCTGACGCGGTGAATAGGAATGAATTCATTGTCCCTCTTTCGGTAAAAAGTTATGGGATTTTTTTTTTATAATTTATTTATTTTTTTAATAAATAACTTTCAACATCTAAAATGTTGATCATGATACGGATGTTGGAGATTTCCTTGCAGATCCAAGTCTGGCATGCAGCAAGTACAAAGAAAGATAACTGTTTTTTGTTGTTGTTGTTGTTTTTGTTGTTTTTTGTTTTTTTTTGTTTTTTTTTGTTGTTTTTGCCCTGCTAAGGTAGGATATGTGAGGCAAAAACAGATAAAGAAAAACCGAAAGGAAGAATGGGTTGAAGAAAGAAGAGAAGAAGAAAGGACTACAAAACAATCAGATGTAAAGATAGGAAGGGGAATGGTATACAATTCAAAAGAAGAAATAGACCAACAAGATATATGATATATATATATATATATATGAGTGCGTGTGCGTGTGTGCGTGTGTGTGAGTGTGTGATTGTGTGTGTGTGTATGCGTGCACGAATCGTGTGAATGTACGCGTGTGCACGTGACTGTGGGTTTTATTATGTTTTTGACTGTCGTGAAGATTGGCTCTTCACGTCGAGTGTCCCGTGCACCGCGTACTAATTTCATTTTGCAACCGTCGTCGCAAGCTTGCCTTTAACTGCCTGAGCCTCACAAAGGGCTTCTGGCTGGGCAAACTGAATTACACAGAAGGCAGGGATGGTGGAATCACACAACTGTGAATAGACGCCTTCCTCCCCCCCTCACCCACCCAATCTTTTTTTATTTCTTTTTCTTTTTTTTTGTCCACCTCTTCCCACACCCTGATGGACTTAGAGAGTTCCACTGGGAGAGGCCATCACTCACCCCAAGTGACAGACAGAAAGACAGTGGAGGTAGAAAGTAGAGAAGAAAATAGATAGGGGTGTGGGGAGGGGGAAGGAGGAGGGGCTGCCTTTTAACGTAAACTTAGAATGATGTCCATTATCTGGTGTGTGTGTGTGTGTGTGTGTGTGTGTGTGTGTGTGTGTGTGTGTGTGTGTGTGTGTGTGTGTGTGTGTGTGCGTGCGTACACGCGCGTCTGTGTGTGTGAAAGGTCCTGCCCAGGTATATATGTGTGTCGATGGAGACATGTTAGGTCTGGGTGTCTGCAAATTGGTGCCGTGTGTGTGAATGAATGAATGGATGGATGAATAAATGAATTAACGAATTAATTAATTGTTTCTATTTCTCACCGAAGGTGAACAAGAAGCAAAGCCTTGGCTCTCGTGTGATTCCAGGTGAACAACAAATCGCTGAACGTGAACAGGCGGGCGTGGGGGTGGGGGTGGTGGTGGTTTACAAGTGCTTCATAGAGATTAAAGCATATCTTTCTTTGCTCACCCCCGAAAACGGAGTATGGCTGCCTATATAGCGGGGTATGAAACGGTCATCCACGTAAAAGCCCACTCGTGTACATATTAGTGCACGTGGAAGTTGCAGCCCACGAACGAAGAAGAAGAAGACCTTTGCTCACCATCAGAACCGTAGCTGTACACGGAAGAGTTCCTTCTTGAAATCCCCACATCGATCAGTTTTGCGATCTTCAGATATATTAGAGGGTTGTTGACGGGCGCAATAGCTGAATGGTTAAAGTGTTGGACTTTCAATCTGAGGGTCCCGCGTTGGAATCACGGTGACGGCGCCTGGTGGGTAAAGGGTGGAGATTTTTACGATCTCCCAGGTCAACATATGTGCAGACCTGCCAGTGCCTGAACCCCCTTCATGTGTATACGCAAGCAGAAGATCAAATACGCACGTTAAAGATCCTGTAATCATGTCAGCGTTCGGTGGGTTATGGAAACAAGAACATAGCCAACATGCACACCCCCGAAAGCATGCATACCCAACATGCACACCCCCGAAAGCGGAGTATGGCTGCCTACATGGCGGGTTTAAAACGGTCATACACGTAAAAACCCACTCGCGTATATACGAGTGAACATGGGAGTTGCAGCCCATGAAAGCAGAAGAAGAGGGTTGTTGTTGTTGTTTTTACGTTTCAGGGTTTCCCTGACTTATTCACGACCTTCTCTCTCTCTCTCTCTCTCTCTCTCTCTCTCACACACACACACACACACACACACACATACACATACACACACACACACACACACACACACACACACAGAGATATATATATATATATATATATATAGAGAGAGAGAGAGAGAGAGAGAGAGAGACAGAGAGAGACAGAGAGAGACAGAGACAGAGAGAGACTCAAGGGCTCAAAGAATTTAATGTCAGACCTCCGGCCTGTAAACATTTGAGGTGCACATGTACATGCATGAAAAAAAAGTTATGAAATGATACCAAAAGTGTTAATGCATTTGTTGGAATGAAAAAAGGTTATCTGCCCAGACTTAGATTCCTGCCTCAAAGCGTTCTTCCCTTCTTTTGAACGCATAGAACAATTATATGCATAGCAACATTTATAGTTATGCTCCCATCTTCTTTTTATAACAACTGTCCCAATTTACGTGACCATCTCTACTAAACTGCCTATGTTTAAAAACATATTTCTCCCTCAAAGGTCTGTAAACATCTCTACTAAACTGCCTATGTTTAAAAACATATTTCTCCCTCAAAGGTCTGTAAACATCTCTACTAAACTGCCTATGTTTAAAAACATATTTCTCCCTCAAAGGTCTGTAAACATCTCTACTAAACTGCCTATGTTTAAAAACATATTTCTCCCTTAAAGGTCTGTAAACATCGCATTGTAGCAGAAAGTGAAATTCATCCTCTATTTGATTGCAGAAAGGACATGTCTTTACATTATCACTATATCGTTTATTCTTTTTCAAATTATTTAATACCAAGTCTAAGCTTTACAAAATTTACTGTGAACTTGCTTTATTTGTTAACTGCGGCAAGCAGGATTCTGGTTGTAACAGTGATTTAATCCTTTCACCGCCAGTCAGTTTAGAGTACAAAATTCCCTTGTGGTATAAACATAGAAAAGACAGTGGCTAAGAATAGCTGGGGATTCCCCCTGCGATGTATAGAATATATGGCCTATCCTACTACCGAACATTAAGAGCAGTAGGTTCATGGATAACAGTCCAATGAATGGTCAACTTTCAGTGACATGGGTCCTCTACCACGCCTGTGCATAAATGCGAGCTTGGCGGTGAAAGGGTTAAACTAGCGATATGTTTCTAAACGATCACTGGAACTCAATTTACCGAACCAGTCCTGTTGAAAACAGTCAGCCATTGTCTGCCTTAAAATTCGTAAAAAGCCTGTCCATTTGCAACTCCGCCCGCTTACCAAACATGAAAATCCATATCTGTCTCAGCAGTTTTTGATACGAGAGGCCCACCAGTATTTTCAGTTATTTGATTTAAAGAACAAGTTTGGGAATTCTAGAGAGGTCCAGAGAGAGAGAGGGAGAGAGAGAGAGAGAGAGAGAGAGAGAGAGAGAGAGAGAGAGAGAGAGAGAGAGAGAGAGGAGAGTTGTATTACCTCAATAACGTCTCGTCATGAAAAAAGAATGTTATTTCCGGTGACGAAGTGACACAAAACGTTAAAAAACAAGCAAAGAAACGAAAAAAAAAGAAGAAAAAACTACATGAAAAAAGAAACAAAAAACTTGCGTTTTGAATTTTGCCAAGGAGGTAATTACATTCTTATAGTTTCTTCTGGTTTTCTGACGCTGAAAAATGCTGGCCCTTGGACGGCCTGTGTTGAGTGTAACATTTCGCGAACATGCTGACAGACAAGCAGACAGATTCATTCAGTTTCACTTTCTCAAGGAGGCGTTCGGGCAAAATCTTATACGCTACACCACATCTGATAGGCAGATGCCTAACAGCAGCATAACCCAACGCGCTTGTCAGGCCTTGAGTGCATGCTTATATGTTTGTGTACCTATCAGAGTGGATTTCTTTTTACATAATTTTGCCCGAGTACAACACTTTCGTTGCCATGGGTTCTTTTTCAGTGCGCCAAGTGCGTGCTGCACACGGGACCTCGATTTATCGTTTCGACCGAAAGACTAGACGCTCAGTTTCATTTTCCAGCCAAACTTGGGAGAGAGCGGGATTCGAACCCACACCCTCAGCTGAGCGTCTTAACCATTCTGCCACCTTTCTCCTAAAGCAGACAGAGTTCACACTTCGTATGCTCACAGCAAGAACTGATCATCACTTCCTGCAGATAACCAGAATTCTCTTTGTTTTATCTCGTGTTTTGATTCCCGGACACAATGCATTCTGATTATATAACTGTCCAACATGTACCCAGTATGTTTCTTCGGTACCAAGGGTGGCTGGCACAAAATGTAATTCCATGGAAAATTGAGATCACAGTGCCATGAGATTTTTTTTTTCTATTCCCCTCTCTCTGAAGATCGGAGAGAGATAGACAGGCCGACAGAGAAATCGATTTTGTTTACTGAGCGAAAAGGAACTGGCTCACAATGACACGTTTTCATCATACCCTCACAAAAAGGTAAGGATAAATCAGTCGAGGAAATACAAGAAAAAAAAATGAAGGGGGGAGAGGTAAATAATATATATCAAGACAACGTTTTAAAATGAAACAAGAATAAAATAAACTGCAGAGAAATACAATGCTCTCTACAAGACCGTTGAAGAAGCATTAGTTGAATATGCGTGTGCACACGCGCAAATGTGGGAGGGAAATAAGAAAGGAAGAAAGAAAAGGAAATATAAAAGAAGAGGATATAGAGCAAAACAGAAATGAGAGATAGAGCGAGAGTGTGATACATATATATATATAATATATATATATATATATATATATATATATAGAGAGAGAGAGAGAGAGAGAGAGAGAGAGAGATGACATCAAGCATCTTTTTTTTATTCCCCACTGATCAGAATAATTTCAGTGATTCGTAACTATTCGTCTTGTCATTTAATGTTCGTGATGAGATAGTTTCTTAAGGACACTAAGACCGACGTTTTACACATAGAGTATTGCATAAATTCACACCGGAATAAGTGAGACTTGTCTTAAAGCGATCAATTCTTGACCGAGGCAACCTTATTGTATGTGTGTGACAAAAAGAGAGAGAGAGAGACTGAGACAGACAAACACACAGACAGACAGACAGACAGAACTCATTATCAGACAGGGACAGGGACATAGACAGAGAGACTGAGACAGACAGACAGACAGACAGACAGACTGAACTCAGTATTTCTCTTTCTCTGGCCATTCCCACTTCTATCGGGTTTCGCAAAAATGTTTCTGTTATTTGAGAACATGATGGTCCGGCGTGAGTTCAAATTTTCCAGTCAGTCAGTTCCCTGTCACCGATATAGCAGATTGCCACCGGCTGGAGGCATTTCCCTGGGTGATCCTAAGGTCTGGAAATGGTGCTGCCTGTGTCGGCGTCAGGTCTCTAGTACTTCGAGTACGGTGTCAGTTTTCAGTAGTAGACTCTCAAGGAGGTGGACGTCACTGCGTACGCTACACCACATTTACTGGTCAGGTGTCCTGACAGCAACATAACCCGACGCGCTGGTCAGGTCTTGAGTGCACGCGCGCGCGCGCACACACACACACACACACACACACACACACACACACACATATGTATATATATATCCTGGACTTGCTGGCACCACTCCATGATAATCATTCCACAGCGGTATATTTTCGAAAGAGAACAACAAAACATGGTAGATAAATCCAAAAGGAATAATTGTCCTCCTTATATATATATATTATATATATATATATATAGAGAGAGAGAGAGAGAGAGAGAGAGAGAGAGAGTTTCCGTCGTAGTTTCGGTCCCCCTACACTTCCATTCGGGGTGGGGGTGGGGGTTCTTTCGAGGTCTTCACTGCCCGCAGATTCATGGTGGTGCTGTCGCTGGAGGAACATGATGGCAGTCACCATGCTGTTGTTCTCTCAGTTCAGCTCCGTGAACGATGATGAATGGTATGGATACTTATATATCGCCTGTCCTTGGTCGGAGACCAAGCTCTAAGTGCTTCACCAACACGGGGTCGATCATTTTCACAACAGGCTGGGTACCTGGGTACAGCCGACTGACGGCTGCCATTGGGCGCTCATCATTCGTACATAGAGGCGAGGAGGAGGAATCATATGTTATGACATGTCACACACACTTGTGATTGTAGGCAGAAAGGCGAACAAAGGATGAACATTAATGTATTCCAAACTTCAGCTTGCAAACGTTTTGGGTCGTCTTGTGCCCTCCTCTCGACCATTGCAAAGTGCATCTAAGCTGAACTTGTACGACAGTCACACTGGAGTGTTGGCCTACAGGTAACACGTCCACCTAGAAAACGAGAGAATCTGAGCGTGCTGGTTCGAATCTCATATTCGCCAGTATTTTGTCCCCCTCCACTAGACTTTGAGTGATG
Organism: Babylonia areolata; assembly: GCF_041734735.1. Classification (NCBI taxonomy): domain Eukaryota; kingdom Metazoa; phylum Mollusca; class Gastropoda; order Neogastropoda; family Buccinidae; genus Babylonia; species Babylonia areolata. Next base: position 27,563,696 of record NC_134886.1, on the reverse strand, counting down.
GTCTGGACGCTAGTCATTTGGATGAGATGATATACAGAGGTCCTCTGTGCAGCATGCACTTAACGCACGTAAAAGAAACCACGGCAACAAAAGGATTGTCCCTGGCAAAATTCTGAAGTAAAATCAACCTCGATAGGAAAACATAAAATTCCAGGCAGAAAAACTACACGCCAAAAAAAAAAAAAAAAAAAAAAAGGTGGCGCTCTCAGTGTAGCGACGCACTCTCCCTGGGGAGAGCAGCCCGAATTTCACATAGAAAAGTCTGTTGTGTCAAAAAGAGGGTAATTCAATACAATACAATACAGTACAATACTACGTTGCGCTGTGCTGCTGTGTCATGTGTCTGCAAATGGACAGATACTCTCTGCTGTGCACAGCCATCATAACTCACGGTAAACTATTCGACATAAAAGTGCGAATGGCAATGGTGTTTAGGCTGACGTCCTGGACCCTCAACTAACCCACACACCCCATTTACTCACCCACACCCCCGACGTCTCCCCCGCCCCAACCCCCTCCTCCATCACCACACACCCCATTTACTCACCCACACCCCCGACGTCTCCCCCGCCCCAACCCCCTCCTCCATCACCACCCACCCCATTTACTCACCCACACCCCCGACGTCTCCCCCGCCCTCACCCCCTCCTCCATCACCACCCACCCCATTTACTCACCCACACCACCGACGTCTCCCCGCCCCCACCCCCTCCTCCATCACCAGCCACCCCATTTACTCACCCACACCCCCGACGTCTCCCCCGCCACCACCCCCTCCTCCATCACCACCCACCCCATTTACTCACCCACACCCCCGACGTCTCCCCCGCCCCCACCCCCTCCTCCATCACCACCCACCCCATTTACTCACCCACACCCCCGACGTCTCCCCCGCCCCCACCCCCTCCTCCATCACCACCCACCCCATTTACTCACCCACACCCCCGACGTCTCCCCCGCCTTTACTCCACCCCCTCCTCCATCACCACCCACCCCATTTACTCACCCACACCCCCGACGTCTCCCCCGCCCTCACCCCCTCCTCCATCACCACACACCCCATTTACTCACCCACACCCCCGACGTCTCCCCCGCCCCCACCCCCTCCTCCATCACCACCCATCCCTTCCCACCCCCTTCACTCAACCCCCCAGGCTAGGAGATATGATTAGTCACGTTGATGAGCTTCACTGGAGAACCAGCGACAAGAAAATGTCAAGACACATGAACGAATTCCTCACAAAACGTTCCTAGATCCCGTTACTTGTCATTTTCAATTAGGCTACCTCTGGCTTACTCATTTCCCTTTCATTTACATGTGTTTAAAGTTGGAACGGGTTGTGTTCACGTTCATTAATAATATATATATATATATATTGAAAAGTCACGAGCAAGGGCAGTCGTACATCTTCGTGGTTGTTTGATTTAAAAAGTCATTTGAGAGAGGGTGGGGGGTAAGGATGGGAGACAGACAGACAGACAGACAGACAGAAGACGGAGAGAAGGCGAAGAATAATAACAACAAAAGAAAAAGAGAGACAGACAGACAGACAGACAAACAAACAAAGACAGAAACAGACCGACACAGAGTCAGACAGACAGAAAGATCAAGACATAGATAAAAGTGGTTAGACAGACAGAGACCAGATTCATATGTTTTACTCGCAATGCCATGGCCCATTAGAGGAGAGAGCGCACAAACATGTAAGAAACTTATCTTAATTAGCATGGTATAGTTGCACATTGTATTTTCATTGTTTCTAGAGATAAAAATAAAAATAAAAAAAAGAAAGAAAGAAAGAAAAATCTTCTTCTTCTTTTTCTGTCTTTCTTTCTTCTTTTTTTTTTTTTTTTGTCAGTTCTGATGGGCTCCAACGTTCAAGGTCTGTGAACAATCTTGCTTTTACCCGATAACGGACATGTGTTATATCATAAAAGCTAACCAATGTTAGCTTTGCATGGTTTGAAATGTGTTTTCCAGTGAAAGGATAAGGCACACAAAAGACAAAAGAAAAAAAAACCCAAAACATTCCTACCTCCTTCTAACTATAAACAACATAACGAGCACCGGTGTAAAATGTCAAAGACCCAAAAATAAGCAGAAGAAAAGTGTAACAAAGAAAACATCGACGGAACAGAAAGAAAAATGTGCATTCCTGAGACGACATAAGAAATCAAAAGATCTGTTTCTTCCAGACAGAAGAGTTTCCTCTTTCTTCACAGAATGACGTTCCTATTTATGACTGAGAACAAATGTACATGTGTGCGGGTTTTGTTCTGTTTTTTGCGAAAACCAGACGTCTGATCGGGTCAGTCGGATGCGGAGAACACGAGATACAAAGTCCTAGACAAATAAGGAAGGAGAAGAAAAAAAACAAACGACAGAAGTAAACATGAAAACCAATTTTTAAAAAAAAGGAAAAGAAAAAAGAAAGGAATAAATAATGTGGAAAATAAGAAAATCGGTCAAACCTGGCCAGGGGGCACAGAGCTACAGGCGCAGCTTTGGGGAGACCGCCACGACCTGGAGAAGACCGTGGGTTACATCGTGGCGACAGGGGTGACCGTCTGACGCAGCCAAAACATCGAACGCAGAAGAAGAAGAAGAAGATGAAGAAGGACATGAAGGGGAAAATAACGACAGAAAAGTGAGTGGAGAAGTTGTGGACGTGACGAAGCGGTGGAGTGGTGGCCTAGAGGTAACGCATCCGCCTAGGAAGCGAGAGAATCTGAGCGCGCTGGTTCGAATCACGGCTCAGCCGCCGATATTTTCTCCCCCTCCACTAGACCTTGAGTGGTGGTCTGGACGCTAGTCATTCGGATGAGACGATAAACCGAGGTCCCGTGTGCAGCATGCACTTAGCGCACGTAAAAGAACCCACGGCAACAAAAGGGTTGTTCCTGGCAAAATTCTGTAGAAAAATCCACATCGGTAGGAAAAACAAATAAAACCACGCAGGGAAAAAAAAAAAAATGGGTGGCGCTGTAGTGTAGCGACGCACTCTCCCTGGGGATAGCAGCCCGATTTTTACACAGGGAAATCTGTTGTGATAAAAAGAGAAATACAAATACAAATAAACTGACGGGCGCGGTGGCCAAAAATAGTTTAAGCTCAGGATTCTCGGCCGAGTTTCCCCGAGTTCTTCTTCTTCTTCTTCGTTCGTGGGCTGCAACTCCCATGTTCACGTGTATGTACACGTGTGGGCTTTTACGTGTATGACCGTTTTCACTCCGCCATGTAGGCAGCCATACTGCGCTTTCGGGGGTGTGCAGGCTGGGTATGTTCTTGTGTTTCCATAACCCACCGTCATGGATTACAGGATCTTTGATGTGCGTATTTGATCTTCTGCTTGCGTATACACACGAAGGTGGTTCAGGCACTAGCAGGTCTGCACAAATGTTGACCTGGGAGATCGGAAAAAAAACTTCCACCTTTACCCACCAGGCGCCGTCACCGAGATTCGAATCCGGGACCTTCAGATTGGTCCAATGCTTTAACCACTCGGATATTGCGCCCGTCTCCCTGAGTTCGATCCCTGGTTTCGGAGCACCTGGTGGGTTAAAAGTGAGGATTTTTCAGATCTTCCAGACCAACATCTACGCAGACCTGCTAGTGCCTAAGCCTCCTTCGTGTGTATACGCATGCATAACATCAAATACGTACGTTAAGTATCCTGTAATCCCTGTCAGCGTTCAGTGGGGTATGGAAACAAGAACATACCCAGCATGCACACACACACACACACACCCGAAAACGAAGTATGGCTTCCTACATGGCGGGGGTAAAAACGGTCACACACGTAAAACCCCACTCGTACATACGAGAGAACGTGAGAATTGCAGCCCACGAACGGAGAAGGAGGACGAGGAGGAGGAGGAGGAAAGACGGGACACGGGTTTCAATGCCATCAAAGGTTCTTCACTGCAGGTTTCTTCTTCTTCTTCTTCTTCTTCTTCTTCTTCTTCTTTTTACCATGGCCGACTTCTACCAAGAGTTCAGTGAGCTGTGGGCTTAGATAGATAGACTGGGACCACACAGTCGAGAATCGTCTCCCCTGGGAGCTCTGCTCATGTTTCCTGACCAACACTGCACGTGTCTGTGTCTCTCCAGCCTGGGAGACACCAGGACATAAGCATTATGAAAGGAAGCGTGGAGCAGAACGTTATCGGGTAATGTGGTTGAAAATTAATGGCATGACACTGACATCGCTGTGCACGTAGACTTTGTTAACAGCCACTCTGTACAGGGTGTCCAGAAAAGCTTCACATGAACAGTCTCTTGGAGCTAAAGCTATACGGCATTGCCAACTCTCTCTCTCTCTCTCTCTCTCTCTCTCTCTCTCTCTCTCTCTCTCTCTCTGTCTGTCTGTCTGTCTATGCTAACAACGCTTTCCCCTTGTCCCAAGACAGTAGAAGAGTAGAAAGATTCCCTGCGAGATTCCGTGCATGTACAGCGAATAATGGGTGCTTCGCCTATGTGGCATTGCATTGTATGTAATGTGTTGTATCGCTTCGTATCATATCGCATCGTATCGCATGGCATCGTATCGTACTGTACTGTATTGTATTGTATTGTATTGTGTTGTATTGTATTACTTCTTGTCACAAGAACATACTCTGTGTGAAATTTGAGCTGTTCTCCCCGGGCAGAGCGCGCTGTCAAGTGCAGCTGCACCCACATTTTCTTCCTTTTTTTCAATCTGCGTGCAAGCGTACTTGTTTCACTATAAGAGTGGATTTTTCTCCAGATTGTTTTTTTCATGGGACATCCCTTCCGTTGCCGTGGGTTCTTTCACATTCCCCTAAATGCATACTGCACACGGTACCTCGGTTTATCGTCTCATCCGAATGACTAGAGTTCAGACCACCACTCAAGGTCTAGAGAGGAGGGGGAAGAGAAAACTGTGGCAAGTGTGTTGGGATCCGATCCCGCACCTTCAGAAGATCCTCTCGCTTCCCAGGCGGACGACCTTATCAATGGGCCACCTCCATAGCAACTGTGGAGAACAAGTTTATGGGGTACCAAAGTGTAGTCGTTGCCTTTACTCGGGTGAAAAAGATCAGGTTGTGGATGTCTCTGCAGCAGGAAAAGATCCCACAAATCTCCTGGGAGATGTGTCAGCTTACATGGTTGGACTGGCTCGTGGTAGTGGTGATGGTGGTGGCTAGAACCTCGGTGATGGAAACACGCAGACCTGAGCTGAAGGCAGCCAAACAAAAGAAAAGTTGTAAATCTGATTTTGCAGTCCTGTCTTCTTCTTCTTTTTCTTGTTGGAGGCTGAGGGGGGGACAGAGAGAAAGGCCGATAAAACGGCTTGTGGAAACCAGTGAACCAGTGAAACTGGTCAAGATAGTATCATCTGAAAGAGAGAAAGGAAGAAGTACAGTCGCACGCGCGCGGGGGAGGGGGGGGCGCGCACACACACACACACACACACACACACACACACACAGATCTCAATATAGACATATGAACATAAGATATATATGATATACATATATATATATATATATATATATATATATATATATATAATATACGGAGACTGACAGACAGACAGAACTCATTATTTATCATTCCTGACATTTCCGTGAAAGATTCTGTTCATCCCTGAAGTAACCAAAAACATAGACACAAACTAACATCAGTTTAAAGCAAGAAGTTTGTATGGAGAAAAGACACACAGAGAAAGGCGTACAGACAGACTGGAAGACACAGAGACACAGAGAGAGAGGGACAGACAGAGAGGGACAGAGAGAGAGAGACAAAGAGAGAGAGAGAGAGAAAACCACCGTCTCAATCTAAATCAAACACCTCCCCATAACAGTAGTGTAACAGTGAAAGATCTATCCAAGGTACACAAAACGTGGAATGATACTCCCTAAGTCTCCTTCTCTCGTCTCCAGACCTTGATATAATTACATTTTCACACCGAGAAAGATCGAACTGTCTACACACACACACACACACACACACACACACACACACACACACACACACACACACACACACACACACACACACACACACACACACACACAGAGGACCGACGACACAAACCACCGCAAGATTCCGGTTGAAAAGGACGCGAAGGGAGACCACTCGGTAGAGACTTCTTTGTTTGAGGAGGACGGGAAGAGTGTACCCTGAAGAAGAGTGACCCACCCACAAAACGCGGCAGACAAAGCAAATATACTCGGTGATGGGGCTAAAAACATGCCCCCCCCCCACCCACCCCCCACCCCCAGCCCCCACCCCTCCCCCCGAGGCAAACTCTCCCAACACTGATCAACGGACGGTATTGTGTAAGTCAATGAGATCGAGATTACTACGGATCTAATTAATACACCGACACCAAGTCGTGTCCCTTTATCTAGACGCACTATATATACCCTGTAATCTTTTCCCCCTCTTTCATTTCTTGGTGTAGGAAGGAAGGAAGAAAGGAAGAAAGAAGATACCTATTGCATTCTGTGTGCAAAAATGTCAAAGCATGTCTCTGTTAAAGTTTGAAGCATGTTTAACGTCAAAATAAAAAATGAAAATAAAATAAAACGTGTGTGTGTGTTTGTGTGTGTGTGTGTGTGTGTGTGTGAGAGAGAGAGAGAGAGAGAGAGAGAGAGAGAGAGAGAGAGAGTATTCATTTCTTAATTCCTCATGAATACAGTTGATAATCTACGAGCAAGCACTTGTAATACCATGGCTAGAGCTTTGAATTATATATATATATATATATATATATATATATATATATATATATATATATATAAAGTATTTGATTAAACACACTCAAAGACAAACACTCACACGCAGAAACAAACACACAGACACAGACGGACACAACCACACACACACACACACACGCGCGCGCGCGCGCGCACCAAAAAAGCAAACAAAAGAAAAAAAATTCACACACACACACACACACACACACACACACACACACACACACACACACACACACCAAAAAAGCAAACAAAAGAAAAAAATCTCACTCACACGCACACACACACACACACACACACACACACACACTAACACTAACACAAACACACACTTCCATATCTCCTGGCCACATACCCACACTCACACTAAGCAGCAGGGGGAAAAAACATCACAGAAAAACAAAATCCGCACACAAGCCGAGATAACTAAGTTCAAAGAGTGCAAAGCACTTTCCCTGTTTACGGCTAGACAATGACATTAAGGTGGAGGGAGGGGGGGGGAGGAGACAGAAATAAAGACATGCAAAAAGAAAATTAATTAGAACGATAAAACACGAAGAAAAAAACAACAGACAGAAAAGAAAATTAAAACTGATAAAGTTGTTTTTGTGATACGAAGAATGACCTTATGTTGAGGTAGGTATATATTCTTCCAGTCCCATTGAAAGAAATAATGTTCGAAAAGAAAGTCAGCTGATCCTCAACCTGACAAAAAGAGAACAATAGCTTTACCAAAAATACACGAATACGTGAGCAAACAACCAAAGCAGTGATACCTGTGGTAAAGAACTAATCAATAAGACGAAAATGGAAACCGAAAATAGTGGTAAAAGCAAACAAACAAGCGCAACAGACCAAGGGTTAATGAGTAAGGTAAAGGAGGGGGGAGGGAGGGATATTTTCAGGGGGCTGGTAGGATGTGCAGGTAAATTTGGTATATATAGGTGGCCATCGCTGTGAGTTTAGCTGTTTCTATGATCGATGCATGTGCGACGTGTGTGTGTGTGTGTGTGTGTGTGTGTGTCATCGTCAGTAGTAGCAGCAGTAGTGAGTAAGGTAAAGGAGGTGGGGGTGGAGTAGGGATATTTACGCTGACATGTGAGTTGAGCTGTTTGTATGATCGATGCATGTATGACGCGTGTGCGTCATTGTCAGTAGTAGTAGCAGTAGCAGTAGCTTCTTTTTTTTTCTCTTTTTATGAATTTATGCATGTACATGTGCGTGCGTGCGTGTGTGTTTGTGTGTGTGTGTGTGTGTGTGTGTGTGTGTGTGTGTGTGTGTTCACAATATTTTACAGAAGAAGAGGAAAACGGGACCTGAAAGACACAAACGTACTCGCAAAGTTATTCTGGTTGAACCCAACAAGCATAGAGCAGTGATGAGATCATGCGTGCAGCAGACAGCTCCCGCTGAATGCGGGACGCATCCAGCATTGACCTAGGAAGCCAGAGAATCTGAGCGCACTGGTTCGAATCCCACAGTCGCCAGTATTTTCTCCTCTTCCACTAGACCTTGAGTGGTGGTCTGGACGCTAGTCATTCGGATGAGACGGATTCGGATGATCCCCATAGATTGTTGAACCTGGAGGGGTACACTCTCTGGGTGTCATACCAGACAGCAGCTGAAGTTGGTGATAATGAAAGCACTTTATCGCTGTCCCATTTGCTCCTTCCATGCAGAAAAGCCGATGCCACAAGCGGTTCTTGTCTCCATAATGGCCCCTTGTACAGCAGCAGTTATGCGTCCTCGCCTGTGTATGAGATTTCCCTTTTGGGTCTCTTGTCGGAGAAATGTCTCGACGAAACTGAACTGTACTTCAGCATCTTTTTCAATGCTGTTGCCTTTCCAATTCCCAATGGTCTTGAAATTCTAACACGTGGAAAGAAATCACATACAAAACAGCAAGTGTCATGGCGACCAAGATATGGATGGCCTGAATTATCATCCACCATATTTACCTTCAAACATATGTAAACGGTGCAGTCGGAGCGGATGTTTGATTGTGATACGTAACGTGTAGCTGGGCTTTTTCTTCTTCTTTTGTGTGTGTGTGTGTGTGTGTGTGTGTGTGTGTGTGTGTGTGTGTGTGTGTGTGTGTGTGTTTGTTGTTGCTGGTTTTTTGTGTTTTTACTATTTGTTTTAGTTGTTTGTTTTTTGTTGTTTTTTGTTTGTTTGTTGTTGTTTTGTTTTTGTTTTGTATTTGTTTTGTTTTGTTTTTTTGGGGGGGTGGTTTCAAGCCACGGATTTCAGCCTCCAGACAAAAGCGCCCGTCGACGAATTAAACAAAAATCATTTTTAAAGATTTATTTCAGGACTGAAACACAAACGGCCTTGCCAAAACAATCCTCCAAGGAACTGTTGAGGAGGGACACGGGGAGAAAGGCAGAACAAAACGATCAGAATGACAACACAGCTGAATGGCCAGTAAAAATCATTTGCAGAGACGCGCAACCTTTGGCACACAATGGTCAGACCTCCGAGGAATCTGGTGAACTGTTGTCCCTTCTGTGCTGTGCCCAGCGAGTCTCACAGAGTACAGGGAGAAATAGAAGAGGAAGAGCGTTTATAACTCACATGATTCGTTTCGAAAACAATGTTCTTCCTGTTGTGTCAAACATTATTTCTGTCGCAATTTGTGGTGTATGGTTTGAACCAGATTGTAGGCGACCGAAAACAGTATTTCTGATGTAATTAGTGGTGGGTGATTTGATCCAGATTGTACTGAAAACGTTATTTCTGATGTAATTTGTGGTGGGTGATTTGATCCAGATTGTACTGAAAACGTTATTTCTGATGTAATTAGTGGTGAGTGATTTGATCCAGATTGTACTGAAAACGTTATTTCTGATGTATTTAGTGGTGAGTGATTTGATCCAGATTGCAGGCTACTGAAAACGTTATTTCTGATGTATTTAGTGGTGGGTGATTTGATCCAGATTGTACTGAAAACGTTATTTCTGATGTATTTAGTGGTGGGTGATTTGATCACGATTGTAGGCAACTGAAAACGTTATTTCTGATGTAATTAGTGGTGGGTGATTTGATCCAGATTGTACTGAAAACGTTATTTCTGATGTATTTAGTGGTGGGTGATTTGATCCAGATTGTACTGAAAACGTTATTTCTGATGTATTTAGTGGTGGGTGATTTGATCCAGATTGTACTGAAAACGTTATTTCTGATGTATTTAGTGGTGGGTGATTTGATCCAGATTGTACTGAAAACGTTATTTCTGTTGTAATTAGTGGTGGGTGATTTGATCCAGATTGTACTGAAAACGTTATTTCTGATGTAATTAGTGGTGGGTGATTTGATCCAGATTGTACTGAAAACGTTATTTCTGATGTATTTAGTGGTGGGTGATTTGATCCAGATTGTAGGCAACTAAAACATTATTTCTGACGTAATTAGTGGTGGGTGATTTGATCCAGATTGTAGGCTACTGAAAACTTTATTTCTTTTGTAATTAGTGGTGGGTGATTTGATCCAGATTGTACTGAAAACATTATTTCTGACGTAATTAGTGGTGGGTGATTTGATCCAGATTGTAGGCTACTGAAAACTTTATTTCTTTTGTAATTAGTGGTGGGTGATTTGATCCAGATTCTAGGCTACTGGTTCTCAGTGCAGGTCAGTGGTATGTACACGTGTTTTTCATTTGCTACAGTCAGTCACCGTGTCCACTAGGGGCTACGCACTAGTTTGTAGCGGGCATTGTTCTCAGCTGCAGTATACACTGTATGATAGTCAGTCGTGTACGGCAATGACCATCAGAACAGCAGAGAAGGCAACTGCTGTCTGGACTATATGTGCTAGAATTTGTTACCATAGTGGAGAGTATCTTGCCCAAATTATACCCCCACTCTCTCTCAGCCAAGAGGGCTTTAGGACAATCGGCGTTGGGGTGATCTCCAAAGGCCAGCTAGCTCCCAAAAGGCTGGAGCACTAAGTGCCATTGCATCTTGCCTCCAAGCTCGAGAGTCATAGCCCTTCAGAAAGGACTAAGCTGTAAATCAATGCCCATTGCAGTGGGGAAATCATGGATCATACAACCCTCACTTTGTTGTGGGTTCAACAGCAAAAAGATAAAACACATAATGATAATATAAAATAAAAAAATAGGACACAGAATATATACATGAAAGAATGGATTAAAAAAAACATGAAACACGGCCTCCTCCCTGCTCCTGCCCTTCTCAAAGAAACGGAGACTGAAAAAGAATAACGACGAAAGAAAGAAGAGATGTAAAGAAAGGCGAAACATAAAAAGACACTAGGACCAGAAACGAAACAAAACAAACAAACAAAATAAAACACGGGGAGTAGACAAAAACAAACAAAAGTGCGGTGGAAAATAAAAAGGAATCGAAAAAGGATTAAAAGACAACAGAGAGAGGAAAAAAAAAAAACGAAAGAAAAGAAAGGGAAAGAAAAGAAGAAAGTGACACTCTCTCTCTCTCTCTCTCTCTCTCTCTCTCTCTCTCTCTTCTCTCTCTCACACACACACACACACACACAAGCGCACACACACACACACACACACACACACACAAACACACACACACACACACACACACAAACACACACACACACACACACACAAACACACACACACACACACACACACACAAGCGCACATACACACACACACACACACACACACAAGCGCACACACACACACACACACAAACACACACACACAAGCGCACACACACACACACACACACACACACACACACACAAAACACACACACACACACACACACACACACACACACACACACACACACACACACACACACACACACACACACACACACACACACACACACACATGACAAAAGGGACAGGCAGAAAAGAAGAATAAAACAACAGAAAGACAAAGGATAGCGACGAGTCCAAAACACCGACGGTATGAATAAATCAGTCGACACCTAGACCAACTTTCCAAACAAGAAATATATACCCACAAGCCTCCCGAAGACAAAAAAGGACAAGCAGTCTGGTCACCCTTCTTATTTACTTTACAGTCCTGCTGTCTCCTTCACCATCCCTGGGGCAATGTTTACTTCTTCTCCGATGAGACAGTGCAAAATTTACAATGCATGGTAATCTTTTTTAAGATGCCAAGAGGTTCTTCGTTCCGCTTTCTTTTTTTTCTTTCTTGTTTTCAACTTCTTCTTCTGCTTCTTCTTCTTCTCCTTCTTCTTCTTCTTCTTCTGCTTCTCCTTCTTCATGTTCATTCTATGTGTGTGTGTAGATACGTACGTGCATGTAATGTACCAATTGTTCTGTTCTTCGCTTTGTTACCTTTAGTAGACTATTCCAGTTACTATTCGTATTCGTCGTTTTATTATTTTATTTTATTTTATTTTATTTCTTTATTTTTATGTTTTGTGTCGTTCTTTATTTTTATGTTTTGTGTCGTTCAATGCACAGAAGTGTAAAAAGGCCTTTACTGTGCCTAATTCTTTACCCATTAAAGATTCATTCATTCATTCATTCATCTTTTTCTTCTTTTTCTTTTTCTTCTTCTTCTTCTTTTTCTTCTTCTTCTTCTTTTTCTTCAGCTTTGGCCTGATCATGTGTTGGTTGACTGAGCTAAAGAATCTCTTTGTTGTTGTTCTTGTTGTTGGTTTTGTTGATCATCTTCTTCTTCTTTGTTCGCTTATTTATTTATATTCTGTTCATCTAATACGATGATATCAGACTGAACATACATGATATTATTATTAATTGGATTATTATCATTTCTGTCATAATGATGATGATGATGGTCATTATTCGTTAGAAATCGACATTTCTGTATAATGTAGGAACCCCGGTTGAAGTGTCCTGTACATTCCAAGGGATGGTCGCCGGTACAATGGTTTACCCCAGAGACACAGCACGACGCATTAGATGTGTATTTATAGTAAGCTTCCACGGAGGTCACCACGCTAACTGAAGATATTGATCCTGAAATCCGGAGGTAAGCTCATCATTGGAACTTTGTTTTAACAAAAAACATGTATCTTTTTTTTTTAATAATCTAAAAAAGATGAAGGTACCTCTGAAAATCGATGAAAAATTCCCTTCTTCTTCAGCCTTGACATGACTGGGCTAAAGATTCTTCTTGTTGTTGTTCTTTTTGTTGGTGTTGTTCTTGTTGTTGATTTTCTTCTTCTTCTTCTTGTTCTTCTTCTTGTTCTTCTTCTTGTTCTTCTTCTTCTTCTTGTTCTTCTTCTTCTTCTTCTCTTCTTCTTCTTCTTCTTCTCCTTCTTCTCCTTCTTCTTCTTCTTCCTCGTTCATGGGCTGCAACTCACACGCCTCTTAGGCATCCATCCTCCGTTTCAGCAATTACAATGTCGTGTTTGCACTGCCCACTGAACACAGACATGAATTACAGGATCCTTTAACTCACTCCATACGAACGGCGAAAGAGACGACGTTAACAGCGTTTCACCCCAATTACCATCATCAAAATATTGCAAGCGGAAGGCTCTTATACTGAAGGGGTGATTGTTGACAAAGAATACCACAGTTCGGAAGCTAAAGGTTGTGTCATTCAGACACCCACTGGACATCCGAGGGGTCTGTGTTGAGGAGGACTGGCCGTACTGAGTGAGTTAAGCGCTTTAATTAACTGGAGTTGAGTGACGGCCTAGAGGTAACGCGTCCGCCTTGGAAGCGAGAGAATCTGAACGCGCTGGTTCGAATCACGGCTCAGTCGCCGATATTTTCTCCTCCTCCACTAGACCTTGAGTGGTGGTCTGGACGCTAGTCATTCGGATGAGACGATAAAACGAGGTCCCGTGTGCATCATGCACTTAGCGCACGTAAAAGAACTCACGGCAACACAAGGGTTGTTCCTGGCAAAATTCTGTAGAAAAATCCACTTCGATAGGAAAAACAAATAAAACTGCACGCATGAAAAAATACAAAAAAAAAAAAAATGGGTGGCGCTCTAGTGTGGCGACGCGCTCTCCCTGGGGAGAGCAGCCCGAATTTCACACAGAGAAATCTGTTGTGATAAAAAGAAATACAAATACAAATAATTGCTTGGCAGTCCCGCCCATCCCTTTTCTCTTTCTTTATTTCTTTCTTTTCTTTCTTTCTTTCCTTCTTTCTTTCTTTCTTTCCTGCTGTGGTTTGTTTTGTGGTTGTTGTCGTTGTTTTTGTTTGTTTGTTTATTTTGTAAGTGTACTATATGACATGTGTGGTATATTTCTGTTGTAGTAGTTAGACTTTGATTGTGTGCAATTTATGGTATACAAAGTATGTTACTGTTGTATTCAGTATGACTGTTATGATTCCTATATTTCAATGTACATGTGTCACACCTCTTCAGTAAGGGGCTATGGCCTTTATTTGAATAAAACATTTCGTTCGTTCGTTTTCCTGCTGTACCACCTACCCCTCCTCTCTCCTGCTCACCACCCCCCACCCCTAACCCCCCACCCCTGAAAAATGAAATGAGAGGATCTGAGGGATACTGATATCGCATTCCCGAGGGAAACTGAAAAAACCTTCCCGAGGGAAACTGGTATAGCGTTCCAGGGATAGCGTTCCCGTGGGAAATCGATATAGCGTTCCCGGGGGAAATTGATATAGCGTTCCAGGGATAGCGTTCCGAGGGAAGTTGATATAGCATTCCCGAGGGAAACTAAAAAAGCGTTCCAGGGGAAATTGATATAGCATTCCCGGGGGAAACTGAAAAAGCGTTCCGGGATAAACTGGTATAGCGTTCCAGGGATAGCATTCCCGAGGGAAATTGATATAGCATTCCCGATGAACGACAGGCCAATGGAAACAAATTTTCGATGCTTACCTTACGTTCAAATCGTCATGCTGTGTGTGGGTGATTTCCACAGTTACGACACTGTACTGCTGATGTCTATGATGCCAGTGACAGGGAAAGGTACAGATAAATCCTTGCGGCAGTTTCGAACACATAGCTGAAAATAATTTGTAGTTTCCCTGCAATGAAATCGACCACCATCTCCACCACCACCACCACCAGGGAGCTTGGTAACAGTGCTGGTCGTGTGGATGAGAGAAGGAACCCGAAGTGACTTAAGAACTGTTTTGTTTGCGCTCGGTAAAGTACCGATGGCAACAAATGTGCTGTCGTTTGCTGCACTTTGTAAAAACACACTCTGTAGAATACAAGTCAAGGACGCATCAATCAACAGGCATTTAGGCATAAAACGGTGTGTTGTAGTTTACAGATGTTCCTTGCGTCTTTCTGTCTGTCTTGTCTGTCTGTCCCTGTCTGTCTCTCCCTGTGCCTAACTGCGTGTATCTCTCTCTCTCTCTCTCTCTCTCTCTCTCTCTCTCTCTCTCTCTCACGCACACACGCGCGCGCACACACACACACACACACACACACACACACACACACACTGACTGAAACCATTTATTGTCAGATTAACTGTTTGTTGTACTGGCATTTTCGCAACAATTTGTTCCACTAATTAGAATAATGGGAACTTTGCTCTACAAGTAAATCTGACGCTATCACCCAAAACGAAACACTACTTTGGATTAAATAACACACACACACACACACACACACACACACACACACACACACACACACACACACACACACACACAAACATGCACTCGAAATTCGAATTTACAGCCCAAGTCTCCTTCAAAACAAACGCAAATAATATGTGAAATTCATGTATATGTATGTGTATATATATATATATATATATATATATATATATATATATATATGCCTGTCTGCGTGTGTGTCTCTGTGTGTGTGAGAGAGAGAGTGTGTGTGTGAGAGAGAGAGAGAAAGGGGGGGATAGAGAGAGAGAGAGACAGACAGACAGAAGAGAGAGACAGTAGAGACACAAACATACATACATTCATATATACATACACACATACATTCTCCGATCTCTACCGAATCAGGAAAAAAAATTCTCTAAACCTGAATAGCACAATCATGTCCCGGACAGACTTACAGACAGACAGACTTAAGGACAGACAGAAAGACAGACATTGGTCAATGGCACTGCCGGAACACTAATATTAGTTCACACACTGCGCATCGGCAAAACCTCTGCTTCCCCATCACACCCCACAACAAGAAGCCGGAGGGGAAGAACAACGATCTGATTGGTTTGGGCACCATCCAATCAGTGGAAACGTAACACCTTGGGGCGAACTAATTTGCATGCTGGCCGTCGTGTGACTGTGTGATGGTGATTTGCCGTGGGGAGTATGTGATCTTTCTGTCTATGTCTCTTTTTCTTTCTTTTTTTTTTCTTTTTTCTTTTTCCCCTCCGGTTTTTCGTTACCGTTCCTTTATCCCTGTCCCTGTCTCTTTCTGTCTGTCTGTCTGACTGTCTGTCTGTCTGCCTATCTGTGTCTTAGTATCTCTGTCTCCGTATCCGTCTCTGTCTCTGTCTCTGTCTCTCTCTCTCTCTCTCTCTCTGCCACATGTTTGTAAGCCAGCGATTCCATTTTTAAAGGCAAGGAAGACGTTATGGGTGGCTAACTCGTTTGATGAATAGGAGGAGTTTGTATTATACTCCATGTTTGGTGTTACATATACTTACCATGTCAAACTGATACAAACTAGGCCTATTGGTTTGCTCTGCTTGGCCAAATTTCGCGCGGCTAACAGTGAAAAGACGGGCCCGCCCGCTCTCAGCCAATCAAACGCCTCTAAAAGCTATAAGCGCTGAATCATTCCGTGGCCATCGAAGAATATGCCCCATGAGAACCACGGCGGAGACGCGGGGACGGACGGGCGGGCATTCGAGTTTGACATGGTAAGTATATGTAACACCAAACATGGAATATAATACAAACTCCTCCTTTTGGTGTCCTATACTGTACCATGTCAAACGGATGCAGAATTTAAAGCAAATGGAGGAGGGCAACGCCTACTGGTTCGTATGGGGAGCCCTTGTAACTGAGACGGCAGTGTTAGCCGCGACAAAGGAAATCCCCTCGGAACCGTCAGCCCTGGTCATACGGAAATTCCTGAGGTAGAAGTTGATGAAGGGATTCTCAGACCGCCAGAAGGCTGCCTCCAAGACATGCTGCGGTGGCACTGAGTGCTGGAAAGCAGCCGAAGTAGCTATGGCCCGCACTTCGTGTGCTCTGGGATGAAGACAGCTGATATCCCTGTGTGCATGAGAGTAGGCTCTTTGAATGACTTGGGAAACCCAGAGGGAAATGGTGCCTGCAGCGATGTCTTTCTTGTAATTCTCATTGAGGGAAATGAGCAGACGCCTCTGAGAAGAACGCCTATGGCGAGACCTATCCCAATAATATTTGAGACACCGAACAGGGCAGAGATGCCTATCCTCATCATCTTGGGCAAGAATATCAGACAAAGGTCTGACCCTCAGAGAGGGGGAAGGAACCTCAGGGTCTTGGTTCTTAGCCAGAAACTCTGGAAGGAAACGAATAGTGATGGAAGGAAGGAAGGAATTTTTGTTTAATGTCCCGTCACACATATCGGTGATTGAAGACATTTTGTAAAAGTATTTATGAATACACCTGTGTATTATCGGTTAGAAGGGGTGGGAGATGTGGATGAATGGAGGGTTGGGGGAAACTGGGCAAATGAGGGTAAAAATGTGGGTGAAATTTGAAAGAAAAACAAAACAAACAAACAAACAAACAAACAAAAAACCCTCTAAATACAGTTACAGGAAATTACTTAAAGGACTTCGTAAAAGAGAAGTCGTTAAACTGACAAGCGAAACAACTGATAATGAATGCAAAAAGTCAAAAACATCAACGTTCTCAGTCACTTGTGAAGACACACTTTCGTGTACAAAAGGCTTCATCAAGCTACAGTGAAAAATTATATGCTCAATTGTCAGGTTATTAAAGCATATACACTTGACATTAGAACAATACTTGGTCCGTAATGAATTTGATAATAGTCTCAGAGCTAAGCTCAGAATTGCTCTGCGAATCGGACCAAAGTCTGAGAGAGTCAACTGACGAAGTTTTAGACTTGAATTCAAGCACCTATAAAAGTCTCTTTCTAGTATATTGCTTATTTCCTTGTATGACAATGGGTAATATACTTTTATACTATCTATATGATTTTTTGCTCCCCTTTTTGCTGCCCTATCTGCTTGGTCGTAATAACGGAATCCAGTGTGGGATGGTATCCAACAAAAATCAACATTTGTACCCTTCACAAATAGGGAGTGCAATAAATACCTAATTTCAAAAAATAAATCTTCTCTTAGATTATTCTCAAAAAGGAGCAAACCTTTTAAGACAGATTGAGAATCAACACAAAATAGGATATTACTTATTATGATTGGTATATCAACAAGATGATTTAAAGCCATAAGGATGGCCACCAATTCAGCTGTAAAAATAGTGATGGAACCATCTCTGTGGAAGGCCAGATCTTGTGGCATTCCACTAAGACCATGAATCTCGCTTCTACGATGGCCTGTGGCCAGCAACAAAAGGAAAGTGGTCTTGAGGGTGAGGATGTCAAAAGGAATAGTCCCCAATGGCTCGAAGGGCTGTTTTCGAATGAAATCCAGCACCAGGAACACGTCCCAGAGGGGCACTCTTCTGGGGTTTCTAGCTTCCTTCAGAGGGGCACCCCTAGCCACCTCTCTGAGCTGGAAATCCGCTTCAAAGGCAGGACCACCTAGCTGTTTGAATTGTGGTACAGATGGCAGACCTGTACCCTCGCACAGAACTAGCAGACAGGATGAGAACCGAGGAGCAGTGAGCCAGAAAGTTGGCCAGCTGCATGCTCGTAGGGTTCGTAGGGGGAATGCCCTGAGCTGTACACCACCGCAGCCATTTCTTCCAGCGAAAGTCATACAAAGTCACCGTTCCCTGCCTCCTTGCTCTGGTGACTATGGAGAGGAGGTCAGAGGAGGCACACCCCTGGGTCAGCGCAGCCGACACAGAGGCCGACCGAGGGGTCGAGGACTTCAATGGTGATGCTGACAGTTCCAACCGCACAGCAGCCATGAGTGCAGGTGGAGCAGTTGAGGATTGGAATCAGGAGTGCCCGAGCGAGGCTGCCTCAGCAGATGAGATTTGGTTTCAAGTTCCAGGGGTGGAACATGTGTCAGGGACTGAAGGTCCGGAAACCAGGGCTGGGCTGGCCATTTCGGCGCAATGAGAATCAGCTGCGGGCATTCCAATCTGTCTTTCCGTATCACCTTGGACAGAATTGGAAAGGGAGGAAACGCGGAGGCAATCAGACTGCTCCAGTCTAGAGAGAGAGCATCCACTGCCCACGCTTCTGGGTCGGCAACCGAAGAGACATAAGTGGGAAGTCTCTTGTTGAACAAGGTCCACCATCGGTGGAAACCACTGTTCCCACACCCCCTGAAGGCTGTCCTTGTCCAGGGTCCACTCTGTGCGTATGACACTCTTGGACCTGCTGAGAGCATCTGCCAAGAATTTGGCTTTTCCTGCTAAGTGTCTCGCTGAAAGTGCAATGCCCTTGCTGTGGCACCAACGGAGGAGAGCCTCAGTCTGCAGGGAGAGGTCTGCTGAGTGCGCTCCCCCCCCCCCCCCCCTTTGTTCACATAACATGCGACCGTCGTCTTGTCCGTGAACAAGCGGATGGTCTTGCCAGTGGCCTCCCCCATGAAGTGCAGGAGAGCCCTGCGAACTACCTCCAGTTCCAGAATATGATGTGGCATAGGCGCTCCTCCGGGGACCAAGTCCCTGCTGCATGGAGTGAGTCCATGTGGGCTCCCCAGCCCAGGGAGGAGGCGTCTGTGAAGAGTGCCACCTGAAGAGTAGGTGGGGCTATGGGCACCCCCTGTTTCCGAAGAGGGGTGATTAACCACTCTGATGTCACCTCGAGGAACCACTCGCCCAGACATATCTGGGTATCCCATGGCTGAGTGCTCTGGGACCGGCGTAACCTCAGTGCCCTCTGGAGAGAGCGCTTGAGAACCCTGCCCAGGGGAATGAGAGGTGCCGTGGACTCCATCATGCCCAGGAGGGAAGAAAGTGTCCGCGCTGTATCTTGGGAGGAGCGGCGCAAGTGGCTGAGGAGGCCTGCCAGACGGTCCCAGCGATCTGGTGTCAGAGAGACTATCATGGACCGCGTGTCGAATCTCATCCCTAAGAAGTCGAAGGACTGACTTGGGGACAGATCGCATTTCTCCTGGTCCATGAGGAAGCCCAGTTGGGAGCAAAGGTCTAGAAGTCTGGCCGTATGACTCTGACACAGGGCCTGCGACTGGGCCAGGATAAGCCAGTCGTCCAGGTACACACAGAGACAAATGGATTCCGAGCGGACGATGGACACCAATTCCCGCACCACCTTGGTAAACAGGAAAGGGGCAAGGGACAGACCAAATGGGAGGGCCGGGAACTGGAACCCCTTGTTCCTCCACACGAACCTCAGGTACCGACGGGATGCCGAATGGATGAGGATATGAAAATAAGCATCTTCCAGATCGATAGAGGTAGCCCAATCGCCTTGTTGGATGGTCTCCCGAATCTGTGCCTGTGTGTCCATCTTGAATTTGATTTTGGGGAGGAATTTGTTGAGGAGGGACAAGTCCAAAACTGGTCTCCACCCTCCCGAGACCTTTGGAATCACGAACAACCAGCTGTAAAAACCGGGGCCCGGGTCCAAGAGTTGAGATATAGCCCCTATGAGGAGTAGGTGCGATATCTCTTTCTCTAAGACGCTCTCCTGCTCCGTCGAGCTGGGCACCTAAGGAGGAAGAGTGGATCTAAGAGGGGGGCGGTCCTCCGCCCAAGGCAGCATGTACCCCGACTCTAGCACCGACACAATCCCGTCGTTGAGTCCCAGAGCACGCCACTGATGTGCATGCCGGGACAAGTTTCCTAATTGGAGGGGCTGAACGACTGGCGGTGCTGAATCGGGGCCCAGTCATTGAGGGTGCTGCCTTCTGGCCTTGGGCATGGCCGGTCGGCTTGGACGGACCTAAGGTGGTTTATTCCTCTGCCGCTGATTCTGCACACGCTGCTTTGACTTAGGCGGCGTGGTATATGGAGGGGCCCTGGTGGCCGGTCTCTTCAATGGCATAGAACCCTGGAGCCCCTGAGAGGTGTGGGCCAAATATGAGGCCACCTCCCTGTTTGTCTCTGCCCTGTGGCTGACAAAATGGGGCGCATACTGGCCGAAAAGGGAGTGCTGCTGTGCTGGGATGGACCGCAGGGCAGCCCTCTCCTCCACAGGAATGTTAGAGAGGCTGAAAATGGCATCACGCCGCGCTAGCACAGTATTGAAGTGAAGGCTGGTAGCTGTGTCTACAGCTGCCGTGAGACCAGATGCTACCCTATTGCCAAAAGCGTTTAACCTCTGGTCGGTGAAGAGGCCAGGCGGGACAGAGGAAGGAGACCCCGTGTCCTGATTAACCGGACGCTGTTTCCACAGCTCATTAGCCCTGTGGAGGAACGCGTCGAAGAAGGTGTAAGCCGTGGAAACCTCGAGGAGGCAGCGGCGGGCCAGTTTGTCCCACTCAATTTTCATGTATGCAAGAATGTGATTGTGATTTCAATAATGTTATCTTAATGTTAAGTCCTTTCGGTCTACTAAAAGATGTTTACACACTTTGCACTTATATCCCAACGGAAAATTTTCCTCTTTTTTTTCTTTTTTTTATACTGATAATGACATTGGTATTCTTGAAAATGTGGCTGATGTAATTTGGGAGTTAGAGGTGAATATATGTTACTGAGAATTCAAATGAACATAAGAATAGCAAAGGTTGCTCAAGATTGATCTGGTTTATAAACGCACATGTGTTTGTTGTGATAAAAGTGACTCGTGGTACGTATTTAGATGCTTTGAAGACAGTGAACTAGATAAACAATAATATAGTAAATAGCTATTCAACATCTGCACAGCTTTGGAACTAGGTATTGCGAGCGGTGCTTGTAATGGCGACCGTCAGCGTAATGTCTTTTTATCTCTTTGTCTGTCTAACTGTCTGTCTGTCCTTATCTGTGTCTCTGTTTCTTTCTGTCTCTCTCTGTTTCTCTCTATGTCTCTTGTTCCCTCTTTCTCTCTCTCATACTTGTCACCCAGTGTGGCTGTCTGTCTGTCCTTATCTATGTCTGTTTCTCTCTCTCTCTCTCCCTCTCTCCCTCTCTCTATCTGTCTATCTACCTATCTGTCTATTTATCTACCTATCTATCTATCTGTTTATCTATATTTCGGCCTATCTAACTTCTCTATTTATCTTTTTTTTTATCTACTAATTTTGCTTGTGGCTCTTCTTCTTCTTCTTCCACTCGTATGCTCACGAGTGGGCTTTTACGTGTATGACCGTTTTTACCCCGCCATGTAGGCAGCCATACTCCGTTTTCGGGGGTGTGCATGCTGGGTATGTTCTTGTTTCCATAACCCACCGAACGCTGACATGGATTACAGGATCTTTAACGTGCGTATCTGATCTTCTGCTTGCGTATACACACGAAGGGGGTTCAGGCACTAGCAGGTCTGCACATATGTTGACCTGGGAGATCGTAAAAATCTCCACCCTTTACCCACCAGGCGCCGTCACCGTGATTCGAACCCGGGACCCTCAGATTGACAGTCCAACGCTTTAACCACTCGGCTATTGCGCCCGTCAGCTTGTGGCTCGACACGTTGCCTCTTTTATCTCATGTAAGTCAAGAGTTTACCAAAATTCTTTTCGTCTACCTCTATCTATCTATCTATCTATCTCTGTCTGACTGTCTGTCTAACTATCTCTGCGAATTTCATGTAAGTACTGAGAATGAAAGCAAAATGACTTTAAAGAACTACGATATATAGAACCCGGAAACAGCCTCCTCCTAAGAACGATCATTCACGATGCCCGCAAAGTGTCTAGACGTTGTGTCCCCTGTGTACCGCCCTCTGACAGGCTTCCTTCTGGCCGCCGGTACATAACTTTCTTTTCGAAGCGATTAAGTTCACACGTTGGTGTGGAGGCTGGCTGTTCACATCAAAGCAGACTTAAACGTAATAATATATGCTGCTATTTTGTTTCTTCCAAGTCTGACAGTTTGCTGTGGTTGCGCTGTTCCTGGTCACATGACGTTTGTGATGTATGGACGTCAAAAAAGCAGCACCGGTCCTTGCTGAGTGTCGTTATCTTGAGAGAGAGACTCCTCCCTCAATCCGTCTGGGATTTCTACGCTGTCGTGGAATCGTCATGGTGGACACAGAGTATGGTGGCCTGTCGTCTTCTGAGTAGTGAACTGCCATCGCCAGACGTCCACTGAGAAACATTTTCCGAAGTCCTCTGAGGATTCCGCTTCGGATACACACACATATAATGTAAAATCATCACAAGACAATATCATAGTCTCACATCACATAGGCCCAAAATCACAGCAAGATAAAAACATATCACATTTACCCAAGTCAAAAACAAAAGAAAGCTACTGCTGGTACGGACAAGTAACAAGATCCTAATGCCTTGCAAAATCAATCCTCAAAGGAACTGTTGAGGCAGGGAGATGTACGGAGAAGACAGAAAAAAACTGACAACATTACAGAATTGGACAGGAAAAAGACATTTGCAGATACCCACAGATAAGTATGAGTCTGGTGAAAAATCACTTTGTGCTGCGCTCCTATAACTCTTGAGGGAAAAGAACACGGCAAAAAAAAGAAAAAGAATTTATGAATCTATAAATTTTAACTCATTTCCACCCATTGTACCCCACCGGGGGACGCTCATTCGTTTCCCTCTGGGGGAAACACTGTTTCAGTAACTTTGGTCAAGTACTAGTTCCATAACTGAATGATCCAGGTTCTGGGTATTCCAGTAGAGTGAAAACCATCTCTCAGGAAATGACTAAAGTATCAAAGAACAAGAAAGGCACTTGTGATACACACGTAAAGAAATAATAATGACAATAATAATACCATATTATGATGTGCTGACTGAAAATAACATGAAACCAAAATGTTGTAATAAATGGGACTTCAAGCATTTGAAACATCATAACTGGAAATCTTGTTTCATGCATGTACTCCAGATAGTTGACATTAAACTGAAATGGTTTCAGCTGAAAAGAATATATAGATGTTTACGTACAAAAATTATATATAAAAAAAAGAGAGATTGGTTTTACTGATAATAACAACTGTAGTTTTTGTAGAGAACACAAAGACAGTATTGATCATGCTTTTTGGGGAGTGTAATTATGTGCAAATGTTTTAGAACCCTTTAACAGATTTGATGAAAGAGAGATGTGTAAACGCGGGAATTCTAAAGTTAACAGAATCACTTGTGTTATTTGGATATGATGTGACAATAACAAATGATGTTGTTTTGTGTTTTATAATATTGTTTGCAAAGTATTACTTACAGATGGCTGCCTTACAAATTATTGATCACAAATGATTCTTCTTCTTTCGGTTACACGACCAACATCGACTTGCCGATGACTCTGTCGTGGTTCATGCATGCTGGGTATTTTCGTGTCCCCATAACACACCGAACACTGACATGGGTTACAGGATCTTTAACGTGCGTATTTGATCGTCTGCGTGCGTATACACACGAAGGGGGTTCAGGCACTAGCAGGTCTGCACATATGTTGACCTGGGAGATCGGAAAAATCTCCACACTTTACCCACCAGGTGCCGTTACCGAGATTTGAACCCAGGAACCTCAGATTGAAAGTCTAACGCTTTAACCACTCGGCTATTGCGCCCGTCGTTAATAATCTTTTTATGTGCTTAATGATTGATTATGATTAATAGCCTGTTCATGATTAATTAAAATTAACCACCAATATTTATTTTCTTTTTATTGATATTCGTAATAAATTAGTGTGATGTTCACTTACTGTGAACATACTCTAAGATACTTAATAGTTTGTATTCCTTGACAGCTTGTGTAAGATTTAAGAAATCAATGATAATACTCCACAATGATAACCAACCTATGTATAATCCAGCTGCTTGGCTGTTTCTGTCTGTAAATCTGTTTATACATAATATATAACTGTTATTTTTACTGGTTTTTTGTTGGTTTGTTTGTTTTTGTTTTGTTTTGTTGTTGTTGTTGTTTGTTGGTTGCTTGGTTGGTTGGTTGGTGGGTTTTGTTTTGTTTTGTTGTTGTTGTTGTTTGTTGGTTGGTTGGTTGGTTGGTTGGTGGGTTTTGTTTTGTTTTTGTTGTTTTGTTGTTTTTTTTTTGGGGGGGTGTTGTTGGGCTTTTTGTTGTTGTTGTTGTTTTTTCTTTATAAATGTCTATTAAGATGTTGTTGTTGTTGTAAAATGTCATCTTATCAAAATGGAATTTCTGACGTTAACTCAGAAAAACGGTCAATTCAAATTTTCTTTTATGTTCATTCCAGTTAATCCAGTGTCCCTTTTAGAATATTCACATGCAGTAAACACGTCAATAATGTAGTAAGTGTCACTGTAGGAATTTTGTCCAGAATTTGTTTTGTTTGGTTTTTTTGTTTGTTTGTTGTTGGTTGTTGTTGTTGTTGGTTTTTTTTGGGGGGGCGTTGTTGTTGTGTTTTGTTTTGTTGTTGTTTTTTTTTTTTTTTGTTTTTTTTGCTTTTGATTGCGAACAAGAAAAACGAGGTCACGGCGTCTTCTTACCAGACAATCGGGCAGCAAAGGGATAACAGCGTGTTCAGAATCCGGAACGAGCATCAACGAAATAAACCGTTAATGATTTGGAGGTACGGCTAAATTCGGGAGACGTACAACCTGTTATTGGTATAACTGTGAAGATTTTTTCCTACTATGTTTAAGTCAAATTTGGTATTGGCAGACTAAGTATTTCCAGAAAAATGGCAATAAAGTTTACCCCCCCCCCTCACACACACACACACACACACACACACACACACACACACAACCAAGCACCGAGTTATACCAAAGACTCACCTTGTTTACACAACTGAGTCAAAAATGGATGCAGGAAGAGTCCAAAACAATCGGAAAGTCTTTTTTTCTGACAGTGCATTTCGCATACGTTCTCGTGAATATGAATCGGATATTTTACATGAAGTCATGCCAAACTTATGGATTTGACTGAACTGTATATGCCCATGCAATTTTCGTTCTTAATGTTGGTGGCCCCAGGAGAGGAACACTGGATTTCATGTGGGATTACATTGGGAGTGAAAAGTGACAGGTCGATATTAGCTTACAGTTGGGCCAACAGCAAAGTGGGAGTGGTATGATCAATGGTTTTGTGTTTTGTGGAGGATTATGACCATTTTAGGAGGCAAGATTGCACTGACTCAAAGTGCTGCAGCTTTGGTGGCTAACTGGCGTTTAGGGACTACCCCAACACCGACTGTCCAAAAACACTCTTTGGCCGAGAGAGTGGGGATGTAACTTGGGCAAGTCACTATGATAAAAATTCTAGCCCAGATAGTCGGGAAAGCTGTTGCCTCCTCTGCTGTTCTGATGGTCATAGTCGGACACGCTGTTGCCTCCTCTGCTGTTCTGATGGTCATAGTCGGACACGCTGTTGCCTCCTCTGCTGTTCTGATGGTCATAGTCGGACACGCTGTTGCCTCCTCTGCTGTTCTGATGGTCATAGTCGGACACGCTGTTGCCTCCTCTGCTGTTCTGATGGTCATAGTCGGACACGACTATCATATAAAACGGGACATGAAGAATCGCATAACTTACAGTATGAATTGGGTAACCAGTAGGCTTTCTTGTTTCGTACTTATAAAGTTGTAAGTTTCAGTTTCAGTTTCACTTTCTCAAGGAGGCGTCACTGCGTTCGGACAAATCCATACACGCTACACCACATCTGCCGAGCAGATGCCCGACCAGCAGCATAACCCAACGCGCTTGGTCAGGCCTTGAGTTCATGCTTACATATTTGTGTACCTATGAAAGTGGATTTCATTTTACGTAATTTCGCCAGAGGACAACACTCTCGTTGCCATGGGTTCTTTTTCAGTGCGCCAAGTGCGTGCTGCACACGGGACCTCGGTTTATCGTCTCATCCGAAAGACTAGACGCTCAGTTTGATTTTCCAGTCAAACTTAGGAGAAAGGGCGAGAGCGGGATTCGAACCCACACCCTCACGGACTCTCTGTATTGGCAGCTGAGCGTCTTAACCATTCTGCCACCTTCCTCCTTGTAAAACTAGTATGATACAATTCAATTTTCCACTTGTGTTTGAGAGCTATTTTGTCTAAATATTGTTCTTCTGCATATTCTTTTTTTTTCTGTTTGATACCTGACTGGGGGACTGGATAGGAACGGCATGGGGAAAAAAAACCCACTGAGTTTCAGTTTCAGTTTAAATTTTAACCCTTTCACCACCAAGCTCGCATTTATGCACAGGCGTGGTAGAGGACCCATGTCACTGAAAGGTGACCATTCATTGGTCTGTTACCCATGAACCTACTGCTCTTAATGTTCGGTGGTATGATAGGCAATATTTTCTTTACATCGCAGGGGGAATCCCCAGCTATTCTTACCCACTGTGTTTTCTGTGTTTATACCACAAGGGAATTTTGTACTCTAAATTGAGTGGAGGTGAAAGGGTTAAGGAGGTGTCAGAGCATGCGGACATATCCATATGCGCTGCACTACATCTTCTAAAGAAAAGGGGGGGTGGGGAGCCGATGCCTGATCTTTACATAGCTCAATACGCCGCTCATGCCTTTAGAACTTATCCTATGTGTAAAACATTCACACAAAAGGGGAATGAAATGATTAATGCTACTGAACTGGCGCGGAAGATGGGTCAGAAAAAAAGCGTTCTACATAGCGGTATTGAAATCAACCTTTGCCAACATATATCATTCTTGACATGCTTCAGTCAGTAATTGTGATAACTCTATTGTGTGGTGATTTGACAATGCCAACATTCTTGAAAAAACTCCGACTGGAAATCTTAAAACTATCATATTTAATCAGCAAGACTACAGTATCTCGTTTGCGTTATGACTGAGCCAGTAATTATCGCAAAAATCGGTTTTCTCACAATATGATAATGGTGGGCTTTTCGGAATTTCTTCTGGTTCAGTGTTATACGACAAAAACAAACATTATAGTGTGGAGAGTTGGGGGGAGGTAACGGCAACAATGCAGGGCAGGGTCTCCCCTGGTGTGTGGCCTCCTGATTCACTTAACATCAATGGTTCCCTGTGGACTTACGGCGCTCAGAATGCTGCAGGATACCCGGGTGTGGCTGTGAATTGGAGACTCGGAATGATTGTCGTGGGAGTAATCCACTGACACGGTACAGCTGATGAAACTTGGTCAAACACAATTTGTCTGAGTTTGTGTGTTCTGCATAAAATGCACTTTACCTTTCCCAACACAAGCGTCATCATTTGAATGTAAAACATATCTTCTCTCTCTCTCTCTCTCTCTCTCTCTCTCTCTCTCTCTCTCTCTCTCTCTCTCATGAGAAACATTTCATGTTTAGTTGAAAAGGTTACGAGGAGGTTCGGGAAAAGTGTACATTCTTTTTTTACATGGCTGCAGCAAAGAGAAATGACCCAGTTAGTGTTTTAACATCAAATGACGAAAACATTATCCTCTCAGTTGCTAAATACGTCTCAGAGGCAGTAAACATTCGGAAAACGAAAATGAATAATGAATACGACTGTAACACAACGTATGTGCAAACAGTAATGGTTTCTCAAATAATTGTTTTGAAGGGGAAAATATAAGCAAACTGAACTGGTATTTGGATGGTCAATCTAATGACAATGTTTTTGTGTAATTTTTTGTTTGTTGTTTATTCATTTTATCTTCGTTATATTTGGTTCGTTAGAGTTTCGTTTGGTTTAGCTTTTTTGCTCAGATGATAGGATGTAACGACACTGTAACCACCCCCCTCCCACCCTGTACGCTCAACCCCCCCCCCCCCCCCCCCACACCCCTCCCTGTCATATGGCCTCTTAAGCTACTGACAGTAAAGAGTCAAAGTGTCAAAGTGTTAAGTGTCTGTCTGTCTGTCTGTCTGTCTGTCGCTCTCTCTCTCTCTCTCTCTCTCTCTCTCTCTGTGGCTGTGTCTCTGTGTGTGTGTGCGTGTGTCTGTGTGTGCTTAGCTATGTGTAGGTGATTTTAGATGTCGTTGTAGACGACCTTTTTTACCCCATCATTTGTCTGTAAATATATTTGAAGCTACAGCAGGGGTAGAGTTATCTTTTCGTCGAAATAAACTAATTTCTTAGTTTATTCTATCATGCTTGAAATTAATTTCAAAAACATGAAAACGTATTTGCTTTTTATTCAGCTTTCAATTTCGAAGTGAGAGAGAGAGAGAGAAAGAGAGGCAGACAGAGACAGGTATTGAGACAGAGACAGAGAGGGACAGTCGTTTCTTTCTTTCTTTATTTCTTTATTTGTGTATTTATTTATTTGGATGTGGGGTTTTTTTATGTTTGTTTCCATGTTTTGTTTTGCATTTTTGTTTGATGGGGTGGTAAAATGGTGAAATTGTTTTGAATCTTCATAATATACTTCTCAATCATTCCCAACACAGGAGCACAAAATCGAAAAAACAACAACATATGATTGGAAAATAAATTGCCCTGGCAATGTTCTGTCGAGAGTAAATTCGAATTAATGGCTACGAACAAAAAATGAAATAAAAAACAATTAAGGAAGATAGAATGAATGAAAGAAAAAAGAAGGATTGAAAGAAGGGATGCTCAGTTTTTGCGCATACCCGCATCTCTCTCTCTTTGTTTCTCTTTCTGTCTTTCTATCTGTCTCTCTGTCTCTGTCTCTGTCTCTCTCTCTTCTTGTTTCTCGCTGTCTCTGTCTCTTTCTCATTGTTTCTCTCTCTTTCTGTCTCTGTCTCTCTCTCTCTCTCTCTTTGTTTCTCTCTTTGTCTCTCTGTCTCCGTCTTCCTCTCTCTCTCTCTCTCTCTCTCTTTGTTTCTCTCTCTGTCTCTCTGTCTCCGTCTCCGTCTCCCCTCTCTCTCTCTCTCTCTCTCTCTCTCTCGCGCGCGCGCGCGCGCGCGCGCGCACGCAATCACCCCCCCCCCTTTACACACACACACACACACACAGCGTGCATCGAGAGTGGAAGGGAAGGAAGGAGAGCAACAGAGAGTGAATGAGAGAAGGACAGAGAGAAAGAAACACAAAGGAAAAGAGACAGACATTGCCACACAGACAGACACAGCCACACAGACAGACATAGCCACACAGACAGACATTGCCACACAGACAGACATTGCCACACAGACAGACACAGCCACACAGACAGACATAGCCACACAGACAGACATATTTTTTGTTTATTTGTAATTGTAATTCTTGTTTGTTTTCGTTGTTTTTTTTTCTTTTTTGTTGTTGTTGTTGTTTTTTGTTTGTTTGTTTTGTTTTGTTTTGGGGTTGTTGTTGTTGTTGTTTGTTTTGGGTTTGTTTGTTGTTGGGGTTTTTTTTTGGGGGGGTTGGGGGTTTTTGTTGTTGTTTTTTTGTTTGTTTGTTTGTTTTGTTTTGTTTCTTTTGTTTGTTTTTTGGTGTTGTTGTTGTTTTATAGAAATCAAATCAAATCAAATCAACTCCATTTAAGATTTTAACCGTTTACTAGGTGTACGTTAGGGAATTTGTTGCATTACCTGCACACATTTGTCTTTCTCTCTTCATGGGGAATAAAGAAAGTTGGGAATATTACTCATTTTTTGTCAAACCTCGGAAAATGTCAGTTATAATTTTGTTGTTATTTTGCTGTAATGTGATTGTGAGAAAAGTGGTGGCTAACACGCGTAAATACGCATGTGCCAGAATAAACACGTTTGCTATGAAATAAAATGAAATAAAGATGAAAATGAATAAGATGAAATGAAATAAAAAATAAAATAAAATAAAGTAAAGATGAAATAGAATAGAATGAAATGAAGATTTTTTTTTTTTTAATACATCTACTCCCGACACAAGCCTGGAAAGATAAGGGCCATGAGAGTTGAAAGCATGCAGACTAGACAAGATAAACGGGTCAGTGCTAATGCATCGGGATCCACACAGCTAAGCTTTCGTTTTGCCCACAGTCCCCTGGCTGTGCAGTTGAGCAACGAAGTTTGACAGCTGGATTTACTTGCATGCATGCGGAGTATGATTAAAGAATATAAAACGTCTTGCCTCTTCTCTGTCGATCTCCTTGTTGGAGACAGCGTGTCTGTCTGTCTGTTTGTCGGTCGGTCTCGGTCTCGGTCTCTCTCTCTCTCTCTCTCTCTCTCTCACACACACACACACACACACACACACACACACACGCGCGCGCGCGCGCGCGCGCGCGCGCGCGCGCACCTATCCTCGGTCGGAGACCAGGCTCTAAGCTTAACACAAACATGGGGTCATTTGCACAACAGGCTGCCTACCTGGGTAGAGCCGACTGACGGCTGCCATTGGGCGCTCACCATTCGTTTCCTGTGTCATTCAATCAGATTTAAGGCACGCACACATATGCACTATAACAGACATGTTATATTTACGTGTATGATCGTTTTATTCATTTATCCGGCCATATAGGCGGCCATACTCCGTTTTCGGGAGTGTGCATGCTGGGTATGCTCTTGTTTCCTTGTTTCCCTGTTTCCATAACCCACTGAACGCTAACATGGATTAAAGGATTTTTCACGTGCGTATTTGATCTTCTGCGTACGTATACACACGAAAGGGTCCAGGCACAAGCAGGTCTGCAGATATGTTAACCTGGGAGACCAGAAAAATCTCCACCCTTTACCCACCAGGCGCCGTTACCGAGATTCGAACCCGGGACCCTCAAATTGAAAGTCCAACGCTTTAACCACTCGGCTATTGTTGACCCAGCACAGGTAAAAACCCTGTCTTGAGAGAATTTGGCAGGGATTATTTTCTTCGGTGCATTTTTAGTCTTAATCTTTGTATGTCTTTTTGTCTGTTGCGTGCAATGCAAACCCCACACACATCTTCACGAATTTTTCTCTGCTTTGGCTCCGAGCTCCGCGAACAAAGAACAGGGTGATGGCTTAATGAAGGAATTGGGGTCAACGATAATTAGGAAGCAGTCACGAAGCATACTGGCGCCGACTTGATCCACGTATCAAGTTGTATCGGTAGAAAAAATGGACATCTGTCCGTCCCGGGGGGGGGTTGTGTTTTTTTGTTGTTGTTGTTGTTGTTTGTTTCTTTCCTTAATTTCAGGCTTCTGTCCATACAGAAAGATTAACGATAATGATAACGAGAAGAAGAAAAAGAAGAAGAAGAAGACAAGGAGGAGGAGAAGGAGGAGTAATGTTGATAAGAAGAAGATGATAAAGAATACATTCACTCAGCTATTTCAAACCTCCTAAAGCGTGTTTCCAAAAACACGTCAGTCAGACACAAACTACACAAAAGCGCACCCCCACCCCCACCCACCTCCCTCCCTCCCTCACACACACACACACACACACACACACACACACACACACATGCAATCACACAATCACACACACACACACACGCACACACACACACACACATACATACACGCACGCGTAGGCACATGCACAGAAAAAAAGATGTTGGAATACAGATATGGAATGGACTGCCTCAATAATTTTGAAGAGACTGCTGGAAAAATAATGTTTTTGTATGTGTATTAGAAGGATATGAAGAAAGGGACTGTGACGGGATTTAAAAGGCAGTTAATACCAGATTTATACAGGATTGTTTTTTGTTGTTGTTGTTTGTTTTGTGTGTGTGTGTGTTGTTGTTGTTGTTGTTTTTGGTGGGGTTTTTTTGTTGTTTGGTTGGCTTTTTTTTCCTTCAGGGCGGAAGGTTGTAGAATGATTTAAACCCTCATCTGCCGATACAGTGTCCGTGAGGGTCTGAGTTCGAATCCCAGTCTCGCCCTTTCTCCAACGTTTGACGAGAAAATAAAACTGGGCGTCATTCGGATGACACGAAAAAACGAAGTCCAATGTGCAGCACGCACTTCGCGCATGGGGGGAAAAAAAAAAAAAAAAAAAAAAAGCAAAAAAGGCACGATTTTTTTTTACCTTAAGGGCAGATGCGGTGGGGCATATATGGATTTGTCCGAACGCAGTGACCGAGTTTACATAGACTTCATCCAATGCACTTCATGTTTTTAACCTAGCACGGGGCGTAATCATTGAAATGCTGCCGCGTCTGAGAAATGCACATGGAGACAAGAGGTTCAGCCCGGTTTCCCATCCAG
>NC_134886.1:27448378-27523378 GCF_041734735.1 Babylonia areolata | reverse complement strand
TGTTTTGTTTGGTTGTTTGTTTGTTTGTTTGTTTGTTGTTGTTGTTGTTTAGGGGGAGGGGGTGTTGTTTGTTTTTATGTTTGTTTGTTGGTTGGTTTCAAGATGTTTTCTTTGTTTGTTTTGTTTTCTTTGTTTGTGTGTATATGTGTGTGCCAGTGTGTGTGTCTGTGTGTGTGTGTGTGTGTGTGCCAGTGTGTGTTTGCCAGTGTGTGTGTGTGTGTGCCGTGTGTGTGTGTGTGTGTGTGTTTCTGTATGTTTATTTACATGTATTTGCTTATTTCTTTATTTACTTATTTATTATCATCATTGCATTTCGTGATTTCTCTTCCTGCATTTTATCTTATTTCATTATCTATCGGCTTACTTTTTATGTTATTCGTCAGTTTAGATCTATCTAATTATTTATTTATTTATCTATTCATTGATCTATTTATTTATTTATCGATTTATTTATTTATCGATTTATTTATTTATTTGTTATTTATTTATTCATTTATTTATTTATTTATTCATTCATTTATTTATTCATTTATTTATTTATTTATTCATCAATTTAATGATGTATTCGTGTATTTATTCATGCACTTTTCTTTTTGTTTACTTCATCTTGTTTTTGAAATTAAAAGTAACTACGAAAATTTAATAAGATGATAAAAATACCCATTATCATCAATCATTTCCAACTGCTACTGCCGTTGCTTCGAAATAAAAGAACGATAATTATTCCGATGGTTATGACAATGATTACAAATTACAAGCAAAAAACTTATAAGAACAGATGAAGCAATTAAGAACAAATATCGCAAGGTTTTTCGGTTGCTAAGAATAAGATAAACCTTCCCATTAAAAATTATCATCATTTTAAATAAGATAAAATAAAAGCCCTCTGGATGCATACTGAAGTCCAAACAGTTCTTTGATGTAAGTTTGTTTGCTTTTGTTTTTTGTTCTGTTGTTGTTGTTGTTTCTTTGTTTTCATGTGTGTGTTTGTTTTTGTTTTGTTTATGTTGTTGTTTTTGTTGTTGTTGTTGTTTTATCATTCTTTGTTTGTCTTTTGTGTTTGTTTTCCCCCAAACGGAATCAATTTAGGAAGCATTTGCCCATCCGTAGTATTAATGTACCCGAGTTGCCAACATGAAAGGGAAATCATCCTGACAAAAGTCTTCGGGTCAAGGATACAGTTTTGCAACATGTCGGCGTCCAAAGACACGAAGCCACCGGCTCAGATCGGCAAAGCCGTCAAGTTCCTCTTCGGAGGGTCGGCTGGGTGAGTGGATATCGGGGATTGGAGATGTGCTTTTCGTGCCGTTGGCTGTTTGATTTGTGTCTTTGCGAATGCGTGGTGACGAGAAAATGTTTGGCATAGTGACACCTGTCACGTGCAGAATGTGTGCAATGGGGTGGGCGTACCAGTTGCCCTTGCAGAGGACAGTCCGTCACGCTCTCTCTAATCTCTCTCTCTCTCTCTCTCTCTCTCTCTCTCTCTCTCTCTCTCTCTCTCTCTCTCACTGTCTCTCTCTGAGGTTATCAGTCAATCTGTGTGTGTGTGTGTGTGTGCATGCCTTTGTTAAAATATGAGCGCACAACGTTTTTTCTGCAATCAAAGTATCTTTCTTTCTTTCTTTTCATCTTTTTATGCTTGTATTAGATGGAGATAACAAAGAAAGACTTGAAGATAAGGCCATGCTTAAAATGTCAATCGTTGAGTAATAAAATATTGAGTTTTCGTAGCACTTCGTGTGTGTTTGTGTGCGGTGTGTGTGTGTGTGTTTGTGTACTTGTAGGTGTGTGTGTGTGTATGTGCGCGCGCGCGCCATTGTATGTATCACTGTATGTGTGTGTTTGTGGGAATATGTGCATGCTTGTGATAGAAAACGAAAGAGGGGGAAAAGATTTATCTCTGTATGTGAGACTGTTTGTGTTTGCCATTTGATTCAGTTGTGTTTAGTGTGTCACTGTAAAAGAGAGAGAGAGTGTGTGTGTGCATCCCATTTCTCTTTGTCTCTTTTTCCCATACCCCAACCCTTCCTGTAACCCTTGTCACCCTGTCTCTCCCTGATAATGATATACATTGTCTCAATGGGTCAATCAAATGTTGTGCACTAGTGATTGTTACTGGTTATGTTTCACCCTGAATAGTGTCAAGTGTGCTTGATCAGAGGAGACTGGAAGACAATGCTTTGGCCTCAATTATTTGTCCTTGAAATTCAAAGATAACAATTAAGACTCTCTCTCTCTCTCTCGCTGATAATAAAGCCATATTTATGTTCAAAATATTATCAGGTTATGCCCCACCCCCTCTCATAAGTTATTTTCTAGTAAATAGTCACTGTCACACACTTAAAATAACCTTGCCTCGGCCAAGAATTGATCTTTATAAAACAAGTCTCACATACTCTGGTGGATATTTACGGAATTCTATTTCATCTACACTTAATATAAACTCCAGTCTCAGTGTCTTCAAAAGAGTATATCATAAACATCTAATGTCAGAGCTAATTTCTACGAATCCTTGAAATTACTGAGACTGATAAACAAATGATGTATTCTCAATATCCTTGTCTATTTGTCTATCTCCTTTCCTCCCTTCCTCTTTTCTTCCCTCCTCCCTCTCTTCCTCTCTCTCACTCTCTTTCTCTCTCTCTCTCTCAAAAGTTTTCCTCTCTTTCCTTCCTCGTATCTCTTCCTCTCTTACCTTCTTCTTCCCTCTCTCTTTCACGCAAAAGCAATGTTATTTTGTGGGGAACTGTGTATTTTCTATGCCATTTATTGTTCTTGTTGTTGTTACCATGCAAAGTGGGTTTTTTTTTTTTCCTTCTTTTTTCAGTCTTGTATTTCCTAGATTAGTTTATATGTTTTGTTTACGGGGGTAGGATGAAAACAGGCCGATAAGTGCCTATTCCTTTTCCCTCAATAAAAAAAGTTTTGATTTCGATTTCGATTTCTCTCTCTTTTATTCATAATAGATAGAATATAATTATCATCAAGATTGGAGTTACTCTTCACTTTGTTGCTATTTCTGCTAACAGTGTATGAATAAAGTCATTAAACCTGTCAGATGTGCAGTAATTACAGTGAAATGTATCACAATATACAGAAAGAACAGGGGGGGAAATGATTGTTTTTCTGTAGTTTAATAACTGTAGTGAAAATAATGCTCTCCATTGTTTTACAGTATGGCTGCTACAGTCTTTGTCCAGCCCCTGGATCTGGTCAAAAACAGAATGCAGATGAGTGGTGGGTATTTTTATTTAGAATACAGTAATTCAGTAGATTATTAATATTATTAACTAAGGCTCAAATTGCATTTATGCCTTACGCACTCTTTTAAGAAAAGATTAGACAAACACTTTAAGCTTTAGTCTCTTCACCCTTTCACTTCCAGAACTATTTGTGATTTTTGCAAAATAATAACCAACCTCTGAAAAAGAATGAAGTAAGCATATATATATATATATATATATATATATATATATGCAAATGAGTGGCTGGACAGTTGATAATGCATTTACCCCTATACCGCTGATATGTAATCCGTGGTCAGAAGTAACAGGCTTAAATAAGACAACAAAACAAAACAAGAAAAGAATTTGCTAGAATTTTCCACAGGATTCTCAAAATATGAATTTGTTGTGTCATTGTCTGGTTCAATCCACTCATCATCATGGATGGAGTGCGTTGTCAGCATGCAGGCAGCAAATCCCATTTTTACCCAGTGATAAGAAAGAAATTGCTTTTGTAATTCATAATGTAATGGTAGGCACTGAGGCAGTCAGTCAGGTGTTGGACTTCTGATCCTGTGTTCACCAGTGATCAGGGCTCAGGGCTCCATCACAGCATGATGTGTTGTCCTTGGAAAAGACACTTTACTCAGATTTTCCTCATGTCACCCAGGTTTGAATGAGTACCTGACTTCAGTGTGGGAAAGGTTGAAATAGTGGAAGAAGAGGCCTGGATACACTTGTTATGACTTTTTTTTTCTTTTTTCTTTTTTTTTACCTTTTTTTTCTCAAGGCTTGACTAAGCGCATT
This sequence comes from Babylonia areolata, assembly GCF_041734735.1. Classification (NCBI taxonomy): domain Eukaryota; kingdom Metazoa; phylum Mollusca; class Gastropoda; order Neogastropoda; family Buccinidae; genus Babylonia; species Babylonia areolata. Next base: position 27,519,347 of record NC_134886.1, on the reverse strand, counting down.
GGGTTACGCTGCTGGTCAGGCATCTGCTTGGCAGATGTGATGTAGCGTATATGGATTTGACTGAATGCAGTGGTGCCTCCTTGAGCTACTGATACTGATACCGATGGCCGTAAAAAGCTATGAAACCTCTAATCTTAATGCCAGTGACTGAGTCATCAATTTGAGAAAAATGAAATAGTGTATGTTCACGAGGATAGTGCTGTTTCAAGAACACCAACAACAAAAATGAACTATACAGTGACATAGTGGAGATAACAGATCTGCCATCCAAGAACACTGTTACAAACTAGCTCAATCAGAGCAATAGGAAATGTGTAGGGCTCTGTTAAAGAAGCAGCAAAAAATTTAAATGCTGCAGGTCAGCACAAAGTTTAGCCCATACAGAGGAAAAACAAGACTCTCTTCACAAGCATCGAAGAACACCCATACAAACTAGCTCAATCAGAGCAATAGGAAATGTGTAGAGCTCTGTTGTTAAAGAAGCAGCAAAAATTTAAAATGCTGCAGTTCAGCACAAAGTTTAGCCCACACAGAAGAAAAATAAGACTCTCCTCACAAGCAAACTATGTACTAAAAACAGTATCACAGTTGTGAACAAAAATAGTCCAACCATGACTTGGGTACAGCTCCAGCCATGGAAATGGACCCTTTCATAAACACCCTCACTTTCCCTACCACTTTCAAACTTTGCCCCTCTTTAACATGAACTTGTCTAAGCTCATGATAAAAATAAAGTGTGAAACAAATGAGAACTGTGTGTTTGTGTGTGTTTGTCATTGTATGTGTGTGTGTGCATGTGTGTGTGACTGTGTGTGTGTGTGTGTGTGTGTGCACATGCATGTGTACTCACATAAAAGAGATAATGTCTGTATCTGTAAAACTAAAAACACCTTTGAACCTGATTGTTTTCAGGGGAAGGGGGGAAAAGCAGACAACACAAAACCAGTCTTCATGCAGTTCGCAGCATTTTGAAAAATGAAGGCGTCAGAGGCATCTATACAGGGTGAGATTATCAACTTCTCTTCTTTGACTCGCATGTGTTTGTGTATTGTGTTTGAATATTTGATTTACCAGATGGCACAGATAAAGTAACTTTCAGACACATGAAGAATGTTCTTCCTTTTGGATCAGACACATTTGTATCTTCTTCCATTTGGAAGAAATTCTTCTGGGTCAGCCAGGGCCATACTACAGATGAATTTTATTCTGTTGAGAGATTTTATGGTTAAATGATACGCAGGTTCCCCACCCCCCACCCTCCACCCCCTTTCTTTTTCCTCTGTTCCCAGAAGATTAACCACTTGCTTGTGTAAGTGGATAGTTGTCCAAAATATAGATCCATGCTTCTTCCTTTCCATTTGCTTCCTTTTTAAAAAATTTTTTAAAGAATCCCGTGTCTGATCTTTTCAGTGAGGGACAAGGGAACCCTTTCTTTAAAAACCGTTTGTCTGAATAAGAATCCTAGAGAAACAGTGAAAAGGGTTAGCTGGGTTTTGTTTTTACCTGTAAAACTGATTTCCTTGGAATGTTACAAATTGGAAAATGGTGTGCCTTTTTAAAAGGCTGTAGAAAATGGTTCATGATTATTTAAACCAACAAATTCAACACCTTGTTGAAGCTTACTTCTGTTATCTTGTGCTGCTTTGTGGTTTTCATATTTCCTGCATCCTTAAGGGATTAAGAATTTACAGATAATTGAAATAAAACTATGAAGTGATTGACAGTTCTGAGGTGTCTAGTTAAGGCAGACTGTGTGTTTAATTCATTTAATGTCTATCCACATTAAGTGATATTAGACAAAAAAACAAAAAAAAAGGGGGGGGGAGGGGTGGAGGGGGGGAAGGAAGGAGGGAAAGGGTAAGGGGGGGAAAATCACAACATTTACAACAATCTGGTTAAAACAATAACTTCAAACTTAAAAAAAATAATTAAAATTATAATTTAAAAAAAGGGGATAAATCGTTTTAACAACCCAGTTGGACTATCCAACAAAGATTTGAAACAGTGCAACATTAGTTGTGACAAGTCCAAGATATATACACAAATCTTGAAAAAAAAAAAAAGTTAAAACAGCAACTCAATTGGACTATTCAACAACGATTTAAAGAAACTGAACAATAAAAGTAATGAGTCCAATATTTCTTGCATCGGAAAAGATACTAGTACAGGTAGACTGTGTGTGTATATGCTTTTGTGTGTGTGCTTGATATGTGTATTGGTATAAGTGTCTTCGTTTGTGTGTATGTTTTTTGTTATCTATTGATGTTGAAATTGTGAAGTCATGGACAGTTCTAAGATGTCTACTTATAGATTATGTGTGTGTGTGGTTTGTGTGTGTGTATGTGTACATTTGTATACATCATTTACATGTGTGTTTGATATGTGTGTGGGTGTGTTTTGTATATATGCTTTTTTTCAGTTTGTGATTAATTTTGTTATGTAAAATATTTTCAGATTGTCAGCTGGTTTGTTGAGGCAGGCTACCTACACAACAACACGTCTTGGAATCTACACCACATTATTTGAAATGCTTTCCAAGTGAGTTTCAGTGAAAATGGGGTGTGCGAACATGTGCCCAGTGTAACATCATATAGAGAAAGTATGTGGTTTGGGGTGTTGGGGTTTAGTGCTTAATCTTACCTTACAGTTAACATGAAAAAGTGATAACCATATTTTTATCTCACTGATCATCCTCAAAAATTATATGATTGGAATGTTTTTAATGACCGATTCATTGGAATGTTTTTAATGACCGATTCATTACCTGTTTCACGTACCTTTGAATGCTATGCATTTATTTTGTTTAGTAGTTTCAGTTGTAACACTTTGTCACGTGCGAGAATGTTGGAAAGGTTTGACAACAGCAGTGTAAATTTCTCTCCTGTTTACAGTTGCTCAGTAAATCTTCTATTCTTGTCTTTAGTTTAGATATCTTTTTTCTCTGTGAAATGCTGCAGAAGCTTGATAGGGTAGTGTAACCTTTTTTTTTTTTCTTTTTTTTTATAATGTGGTTGTTACGTTTCTGTAAACAGACAAAAAAATTTTTTAAAAACAAAAATCAGTTCTGTCAGCTGTGCACAGAGTGCTGTGTTTAAAAGATGCAGGTGGCCAATACTGCATGGAGAATGTGGTGAATGTATCTGTGCTTCTGTGTGTGTTTCTGTAGAGATGGCAAGCCTCCCAACTTTGCCATGAAAGCCTTGATTGGCGTTACTGCTGGAGGTATCGGTGCCTTTGTTGGAACTCCAGCCGAGGTGGCGCTGATCAGAATGACATCCGACGGCAGGTGAGTGACGGTTCTGTCTTCCACCCTCTGTCTTTTTTCTTCTCACCTCTCTCTTTCTCTGTCTCTCTGTCTGTCTGTCTGTCTCTCTCTCTCTCTTTCATTGCTGCTCTCTCTCTTTTATCTCACTACTGTTGTTCTTTCTCCCTCATTGCTAATTTTTCCAGCCCCACCTGCCGCATCTCTCTCATCCTCCATTACCTCTTAATATTTAACATGAAAACCATTGTTGATATATATTATATTACTGTACACTTGCAGTTTATTCCGATGTGATCCTGCATTAAAGATAAAAAAGAAACACAAAAAATGGTTTTGGCATCAGTTTTACATTGAAACTCATATGAGTACAAAATGTGGCAGATGGAGAGTAAAGTGTGCTCTATCATGTAAGCAAATAACAGCTGAAGGTGAGGCTGTGTGCATATTTATTTCTCTATCCTTTATTGTGTGAATGCAGCTGGCTTTTGAACAAGTGTGACCAAATCTTTATTATCAAATAATCTTGGATATAATCTGTCATGTGAAGGTCTCGGGATACAAATTCCAGCTTGCAGATTCACTTGGATTACTGGCATGAAATCATTATGCAGTGTTTTTGCAAATAGGCAGTTACAGAATGTCTGTATCAGTGTCTGTGTTTTTACATGTAGGACCTGTCATGTTATTTTTCCACATACACTTCATAATATTGGTTAGCTTTCGCCTTTGAAAGATTCATGAACATAACGTGTATGTGTGCCTGATCTGATACAGAATACAGAAAGCTTCATCATCTCAATAAGAGAAATAATGATAAACAAAACATGAGAATCACAGCCATTCAACACATTCGAGGAGAGCGTATGATTCTGTGGCTTGCAAATTCGGTTAATTTTTCTTGCTTTGGTTTGTTTGAATGATTTTGCTTCGTTAAATATTCATATCCAGTTCTTTAGATGCAGCCGTTTCCCACAGCAACATGTTTATCCACCCCCCTAAAAAGATTGTCAGATTTTGCTCGTTTGTTTGGTTTCTTCAAAGAAAGCAAGCTGGGAAGGAGAGACAGTATTGCTTAATTCAGTAATTGTTTTAGTATTTGGCGGAATTTGTGGTGTGCTGTGTTCTGCTCAGAAAAGCATGTACTGTACAGTTGCTGTTTTTTGTCTGCGTAGGTTACCTGTGGATCAGCAGAGGGGCTACAAGAGTGTGGTTGACGCCCTTTTCAGAATTGTCAAGGAAGAGGGAGTAGTGACACTATGGCGTGTAAGTTTCGCCCAGCCTTCTCTTTTTCTCACCTGCTTGCTTTCTCTCTCTCTGTCTCTGTCTCTCTCTCTCTCTCTCTGCTGTGCAGTGAATTAACTTTATAGCCAATCTGGAAAATGACCTCATACTTAATAAGAAAAATTAGTTCGTATATACTGTGTTTAAAATGAAGTCATTTCATAGTCTGTAAATGAGCTGCTGGATTACCCATCTCCTCTTCCCCCATCCCTCTTCCCCCATCCATCTTCCCCTTCCCCAATGTGTATGTATGCCTATGGCCGAAACACATTAAACCATCTGAATCTGAATCTGAATCTCTCTCTCTCTCTCTCTCTCTCCCCTCTCTCTCTCTCTCTTTTCCTTGCTCTCTCTCTGTCTTTCTCTTTGTCCCTCTGTCTCCCTCTCTCTCTCTCTCTCTCTCTCTCTCTCTCTGTCTTTCTCTATCTTTGTCCCACTGTCTCTCTCTCTGTCTGTCTGTCTGTCTGTTTCCCTCTCTCTCTCTCTCTCATTCTCTCTCCCCCTCTTTCCCATTCATGATTCTGTCTTTCTCCTCTATCTCTTTCCATTTACAAACTGTTGTTCAATGCATTGTGTTTTTCACTGAGATGACAGTTCTTGACTTTTGTAAATTTGTCATGTATGGGAAATCTGTGACGACTGGAGTTGCTTATGTAAAGTTGATATGTATTGGAATGCTGTAATGACTGGAGTTGATTATGTAAAGTTGATATGTAGGAACGCTGTGTTCTTCACTGTGATGACTCGTGTTGACTTATATAACTTAAGCTGAAATGTATGGGAACCCTTATATAACTTAAGCTGAAATGTATGGGAACCCTGTGTTTATCATTGTGACAACCGGTGTTGGTTGCAGGGCTGTATCCCCACAGTGGGAAGAGCCATGGTGGTGAATGCTGCACAGCTGGCCTCCTACTCACAAGCCAAGCAGATTTTGCTCAGTACAGGTGAGTTACAGCTTTTTTTCTTTTTCTTTTTTTTCTTTTTTTTTTTAAATGCTGCACAGCTGGCATCCTACTTACAAACCAAGCAGATTTTGTGCAGCACAAGTAAATTACAGCTTTTTTCTGCTTTTTTATCTTTTTTTTTTAAGCCAAATGAGCTGACATTGTTGATCTGTGTGTTCTGCGTGTGTATGTGAGTACAGCACAGTGTTAATCTGTTACCAAAATAGGTTAGGAAGAAAAAAGTGTGTGTGTGTATGCGTGTGCACAGATGCCTGTCTGTTTGTGCTAGGAATTATGTCTTTGTAAAGTAGTTATAAAGGGAAATGGATAATGAGATAAGGGCATCAGACACTTTGCGTTTGTGTGTGTGATTGTACTTGATTTAACACCTCTCCACTAACAGTTTCATTGGACAAAAGGGTAGGAGAAGAACAGAAAGAGAGAGTATGTTTGTGTGTGTTCTTTGAGAGAGAAAGAAAGGGAGAGAAAATTGTCGATTCACAAAAATGAAAAATGTTTGATTAACGAAAATTGGGAGGAGGAGGGAAGCAGATTGAGAAGAGGGTGAGGAGGACACAAGCTATACACATGCATCTTACTCTTTTCTGCCGTTCTGGATTTTGTAACTACTTCAAATTTCATTCTGTTTAGACTTGTATTTTGTATGCTTTTACTGCGTATGCGTTGAACAGAGCACCAACCCTCTCAACAGCAGTCAGCACACATACTCTCTTCTGCCATTCTGGATTTTGTAACTGTTTCACATTTCATTCTTTTGAAACTTTTATTATTGAGTATGTTTTCATTACCTATGTTGACTGGAGCAGGAACCCTCTCCCACAGCAGTCAGCATACCTACTTTCTTCTGCCATTTCAGAATTTTTTTGATATTTTATATTTTATTTTTTTGATACTTGTGTATGTTTGTATTGTGTATGCTTTGACAGGAGCAGGAATCCTCTCCCACAGCAGTCAGCATACCTACTTTCTTCTGCCATTTCAGAATTTTTTGGATATTTTATATTTTATTTTTTTGTTACTTGTATTGTGTATGTTTGTATTGTGTATGCTTTGACTGGAGCATGAATCCTCTCCCACAGCAGTCAGCTTACATGTGTGTGCTGTATGTTCCATACAGGTCATTTCCGTGATGGGCTGTTCCTGCATTTTGTGGCCAGTATGATCAGTGGCCTCATCACCACAGCTGCCTCCATGCCTGTGGACATCGCCAAGACCAGGTAAGAATTGTCTCGGGAGTCCTAAACAATAATGGTACTAATGATAGCTATGGTCGATATGTAAAACAAATACAACTGCACACAGGAAAAAATACAAAAAATTGGGTGGCGCTCTCAGTGTAGTGATGCGTTCTCTCAGGGGAGAGTAGCCCAAATTTCACACAGAGAAATCTGTTGTGACAAAACAGAGAAACACAGTAAAAATGTGTAATTTTGCTATTATTTTTTTGAATTCTCGATATTAAAAAACATACCTCAGTACATCACAGTACCTTCACAGTTTTCACAGTACCTTCTGAATGGAGAGAGTTGCCACTCTTTACTATTTGTTAATCATTTCATCTCCGTGCTTAATTGTTCATTTCCAGTTGAAAAACCACCGAGGCAACCATGTGTTTGTTCTGTATTGTCCATGTGTTCTGTGTGGCTTGTTCTGGATTAAAGAGGCTATGCCAGTCTTGAATAAAAGCTTATTTGTGTTTGCACATTTCTTCTGTCTTTGCTGCTGTGTGCACATCAGATGATCAGTATAAGGACAGGCCCAGCGCTTCCTTTTTTGAGGAAGTGTCTGGGTTTGTTCCATTGTACCTTTTATTTACCTGTGTGCTAGCTGAATCGGTAGCATAAGAAGCACTGACTTGAAGTTGTGTACCTTGTGAATGGAGAGAGTTACCACTCTTTACTGTTTGTTAATTAAAAAACATATTCTGGGTTGTTGTTTTTCAGAATCCAGAACATGAAAATGATTGATGGCAAGCCGGAATACAAAGGAGCTCTGGTAAGAACAGACCAGAAACAGTTTAGAGCCTTACTTCTCAGTGCCTTTCTTCTCCCGATACCCTGATCTTTTTCCTTCTCCAAACCTCTCTCTTTTCCTTCTTTTGCCATTCCTCTTTTTTTAATCTGTATACTTTATATGGTGGTGGCCCACTGAAGACTATGATGGTTGGTTTCTCAACTCTCATCAGCTCTGGTGAGTTCAGGTGTGAATTATGAGTCTGAAATATATGGAAATATATATACATAACAGTGTATTATTCATTAAATGGCTGCAATGTGAAGTGTGCATGATGACCGCTTTGTGGTTAAATTTCAAGCATTTTCCTTTCATTTAGGGTTAGGAATTGAATCCAGGAAAGAGCAAGTTCATCCATCCTCCTGGGGAAGAGATACTCATACCTGCTAGTGCTAGAGCCTTCTTTCTGCAGAATGCAAGAATATGCATGTTGTAAAGACACTGCATGCAGTCTGGGCTTGTTACGACATTAGCCTTGGTTGGCAGCTTGACTAGGAGATTTAAGCATACTCCTAGTCTTCAAGAGACATGTCTGCTGGAAAGACCTGAAATATGGTGATACAGGGACCATGAATGTCAAAGAATTCAACAGCCATGTCCTATTCATTAGTAAATATTCCCACTGCCTTGCAGGTAATCTTCAGTAGAAGAAAAGACTGTTTATTTTATTGTAATGTTTTGTATTATTACTGTTTGTCACAACAGATTTCTCATCTCCATTATACTTTTGTCGCAGTACTGACAGACTATCATACTTTGTCACAGTACTGACAAACTATCATACTTTGCCACAGTACTGACAGTTTATCATACCACGGTACTGACAGACCATCTTACTTTGTCACAGTACTGACTATCGTACTTTGTCAAAGTACTATCATAGTTTGCCACAGTACTGACTATTATACTTTGCCACAGTACTGACAGACGAGGATATTTTGCCACAGTACTGACAAACTACCATACTTTGTCACAGTACTGACAGACTATCATACTATGTCACAGTACTTTTATGGTTTGCCACAGTACTGACAGACTGTCAATCTTTGCCACAATACTATCATACTTTGCCACATTGCTGACAGACTATCATACTTTGCCATAGTATTGACAGACTATCATACTTTGCCACAGTACTGTTATGGTTTGCCACAGTCCTGACAGCCTATCATACTTTGCCATCATACTTTGCCACAGTCATGACAGACTATCATACTTTGCCATCATACTTTGCTACAGTACTGACTATCATACTTTGCCACAGTTCTGACAGACTGTCATACTTTGCCATCATACTTTGCCACAGTACTGACTATCGTACTTTGCCACAGTACTATCATACATTGCCACAGTACTATCATGCATTGCCACAGTACTATCATACTTTGCCACAGTACTGACTATCATACATTGTCACAGTACTATCATACATTGTCACAGTACTATCATGCATTGCCACAGTACTATCATGCATTGCCACAGTACTATCATGCTTTGTCACAGTACCATCATGCTTTGTCACAGTACTATCATACATTGCCACAGTACTATCATACATTGCCACAGTACCATCATTCATTGGCATAGTACTATCATACATTGTCACAGTACCATCATACATTGCCACAGTGCTATCATACATTGCCACAGTACCATCATACATTGCCACAGTACTATCATACATTGTCACAGTACCATCATGCTTTGTCACAGTGCTATTGTACATTGCCACAGTACTATCATACATTGCCACAGTACCGTCATGCTTTGCCACAGTACTATCATACATTGCCACAGTGCTATCGTACTTTGCCACAGTACTATCATGCTTTGTCACAGTACTATCATACATTGCCACAGTACTATCATGCTTTGTCACAGTACTATCATACATTGTCACAGTACTATCATACATTGCCACAGTACTATCATACATTGTCACAGTACCATCATACATTGTCACAGTACCATCATACATTGCCACAGTGCTATCATACATTGCCACAGTACCATCATGCTTTGTCACAGTACTATCATACATTGCCACAGTGCTATCGTACTTTGTCACAGTACTATCATACTTTGTCACAGTACTATCATACATTGTCATAGTACTATCATACATTGTCATAGTACTATCATGCTTTGTCATAGTACTATCATACATTGTCACAGTACTATCATACATTGTCATAGTACTATCATGCTTTGTCACAGTACTATCATACATTGTCACAGTACTATCATGCTTTGTCACAGTACTATCATACATTGTCACAGTACTATCATACATTGTCATAGTACTATCATACATTGTCATAGTACTATCATGCTTTGTCATAGTACTATCATACATTGCCACAGTACCATCATGCTTTGTCACAGTACTCATTCCAGGACTGACCCCACCCCCACCCCCCCATTTTTTTTGTGTACAGGACGTTCTGGGCAAGGTGATTCGCAACGAAGGGTTCTTCTCCCTGTGGAAGGGGTTCACGCCGTACTACGCCCGCCTGGGCCCACACACCGTCCTCACTTTCATCTTCCTGGAGCAGATGAACAAGGCCTACAGCAAGTACATCCTCAAGGATGCCTCAGCCTCAGGGGGCTTATAATTGCACAGGATCAGTAGTTCGGTTTTGTGTGTACACCAAGAGTTTCCTGCCAGTTAGGGTCGTTTCCTGCCTTTAGTGGTCCTGCTTCCTCCTCCTCCTCCCCCTCCTGGACTTTGCTTGTGGGTTGTGTAGATGTTGCTGGAGGAACAAGCAGAGTTATCCAGCCATTCCCTTATATTTTGCTGAACCTTATTCTCTCTCTCTCAGGATTTGTGAACCAATCATGTAGATCTCCAGTGAGAAACGACCAAGGTTGTAGTGCTTGTTTGTTATTTGACAGATGTCTAGAGTTTTATAGAGTGTCGTTTTGAGAAGGACATGACATTTATCACCATCTGCCGTATGATCAGTTATCAAGTGATTGTTGTTACACAGATTTTGGAAGTTGTCACTGATGTAAACTGTCTCGCACAGCTGCTTTTATATTCCTTCCAGTATGTATTTATATCCCTACATATGATCTCTCAATCATGTCACAGGATTTCTATTTTCCTCAGAATTCAACAACACCAGTATTTGTTTCATGTAATAATGATTTACCTTTTTTACCCAGTTTAGAGGGGAAGTCAGTATGTAAAAGATTAACATGTAATGATTGGGAGACGGAGGGGCGCGGGGGTCACTTGAAGAAATGTCTTTTGAAATAATGTTGGACATCCCAATCCTCTGCCATGGTCAGGCTTGCTGAAGAAGGTAAAACTTAGGTTGCTTCCTGGTGTTTGTTCAGAAATGCGCACAGTGTGTTCTTTCAAAGTGGAAATGTTCACAAATAATGTCTTCTCTCAGGGAGCTGCAAGATCATCAGGTTGTATTCAAAAGGAAAATATGATGCTGAAAGAAGGCTGTCTACGAAATTTATTCTTCCATCTTCCTCCTGCTGTTTTCGGTTCTTTTTTTTCTTTTTTTTTCTTTTTTTTTTTCTTTTCTTTTTCTTTTTTTTTTTTTTTTTTTTTTTTTTCTTTTTTTGCAAAACGAAGTGCAGGTTCTTTCCACCCTCTGCCTTTTAGTAATATATGTTTTGTTTCAACTCGGATGCCTCTCTTATTTTACTTGTTTAACAACAACAACAAAAAAAAGAAAACCTCTTAGAGTGTTAAACTTGTTTGTTGTTGTTTTCTTTCCACATCACAGTGGGGGGTTTTTTGTTGTTGTTGTTTTTGTTTTTCAGTTCAGTTAAATTTAGTCATTCCAGTTTCCTAAATTTATCTAAGTCTGTCAGTTACATAATTGAACAGATTAGGATTCCCATTCCAGATTTATAATTTATAGAGCATTGCTTAATGTAATGTTTAGGCATTTAATTTGATACAAAAGATAAAGTGAAAACTGTTTTGGTCTTCTTTTTTTTCTTCTTTTTTTTTTTTAATTGTCATCCAGAACTGGGTTTGTTGTTTTTATTTGTGTTTGGTTGAATTTATTTCTTTTTGTGTAAAGTGTGTCTTTACCACTTTATATATGAGTTGGGTTTTTTATCATTTTAATTTTTGAATATATTTGTATTGTTTCTGCTTTTTGTTTGATGTATACACAACTGTATTTAATTGACCACCTGTTGTGCTCTGTCTCTCTGTCTCTGTCTGTGTGTCTCTCTTTCTATGTGTCAAAGAAAATGAATGTATTACAAATCTATCACTTTTATTGTTCACATGCCAATTTGTTCACATGTAAATGTGTTCTGGTGATAGACAGGGTGTTAAAAAAAGAATAAATGTTCATTTTGTTACACACCAAGTTGTTTTTTTGTCTGTATTTGTTTTATATATATATATATCCACACTTTTACTGGCATTTTCTATAGTTTGAATAGTATTACAACTTGTGTTCTGTGTGTGCGCATTTTGCCTGAGCACACATGAATCCTTTTATGAAAACACTGTATGTATTACCATTATGTGGGAGAGGCTAAATTCAGCTGGTGTATATTGTAATTAGTGGTATTTTTTCATGTATCTTGTCAATCTTCTTTTATTTAAGTACTTTGGCAATTGTTCTTTCTTTCCCCTTTTTTTTTTTTTTTTTTTTTTTTTTTTTATGCTGTTGTGGGCATTTGACAGACAGCTGATATCTTGTCAGCAAGTACTTTTCAGTCAAAATCAGTAATGATTTTTTATGAAGCTGACTGTGTATGATGAGAGGAGACCCTGTACATTACTTTGTTGGTGAAGTACAAGTGACTTGTGTATCAAAGCTTAAGATTTAAGTGCAGCATGTACTGTGTACATTTGTGCCATTTGTAATATCGAACTTTGGGATTCTTAATTGGGTTGTATGAAATAATCAGGGATATTGTAATTGATTCGATCATTATATGTACCATTTGGGAATTGTAGAACACTGATCATTTTTTTGTATCATTTTAATTCTTCTGTGATAGAAGACTGGCACATTTTCCCCCATTTCCTTTTATAGATGTTTTGGAGCATATTTAAGATGAATTGATTGCTATGGTGGTGTGAGAGAAATTTTGACTGATCTGGCAACAATATTTGTCATGTTTACAAATGTTGCATTTCAATGAGATTTTATTCAAGATTGTTTTCTGGACTATGGTGGAACATATACCATCATGTTTGCTTTGAGATTTTTCTGCCCATATCTTACTGAAGGAGGTTGTATATATATATAGCTGGTAGGAAGAAAAGGGAAGAGTCATCTGACAAACAGAAACGTAAACAATTTTACCTGACTCTTTATTTCTGCTTCCTCAGCCTCTGCCTGTGTGATCCATTGAAGCAAAGCAGGTTGTATTTCACTGATAAGTTGTATAGGTTTAATCGATGCCTGTGCATTTCGAAGGGACACTCAGATTCCGTGGTATTTTTAGATGACTGTTTGCTGTGTTTAAAAACAAATGATAGGAATAATAAACAATTTACAACAATTTTCTCTTTGTGGTCTGTGAACATGTTTTGTTTTTGTTGGTGGTGGTGTTTTTTGTTTTGTTTTTTGTTTATTTATTTCTGTCATCCACCCACCTCTTTTCAATGCCTTATACATGCATTCATTCAGAACATTCAGTCAAACATTACATTAGATCGCTCACACCTTGGCTTTCTGACACATGCTTGATAAACACATACAGGTATGTGTGTACACATGAGGAAAGGAAATGTATTTCTGCAGAAAATAGATTGTAAACATTTACCCTGGACACACAAACACACACACACACACACACACACATAAACATACACATACACTCTCACAAGAAAATTATACAAAGAGAATGGAGACGAGAGGGGAAAAAAAGCAGTAAGAAAAGAAATCTCAACACAATGATTTTATAAACAAAATTTAATGTCTGTTTTTGTTTTTCAACCCAACATCTGTTTCTCTTCTCCCATGCTTCCATGTACAATTTTCAAGGACAACTTTATCAAATGTAAATTATAATAAAGAGAACTGAAAGACTATTTCTTTGCGCATGGAATATTCTATACACCAAGAAACCCTATACGTTCTCAGCACAAAATCAGTATTGCTGATTGTATCGCTACACAGTGTACATCATTTGGAGAGGAAAGAAAAAAAACCAGAATTTTTTTTTTTTAATAAAAAAAATTACTAGGGAATAAGTTCCCTTGAAGAAAAGAAAGATCTCCTGCAAAGTCTCTTATGGTGACTATTTCCCGCTATCATCCCCCAGTTTCAGTTTCAGTAGCTCAAGGAGGCGTCACTGCGTTCGGACAAATCCATAAACGCTACACCACATCTGCCAAGCAGATGCCTGACCAGCAGCGTAACCCAACGCGCTTAGTCAGGCCTTGAGGGAAGAAAAAAAAGGTGAATAAATAATAGATAAGCTTACACAAATAAATAAATAATAATGTAAAAAAAAAATTTTTTAAAGGTGAATAAATAATAGATAAGCTTACATAAATAAATAAATAAATAATAATTATATATATAAAAAAAAAAAAATTTAAAGAAAAAAAGCAAGCATTAACCAAGGTGTGAAAAGGAGGGTGTGGGGGGGGGGGGGGGGGGGCATTGGGGGGGGAATTATATGAAAGGAAAAGCCATCATCTGGAAGTAAAGCAAAGTCTTATGAATGGGGAGGAAAAAGCAAGAGTGGCAAAACAACAGTTAAAGGTTGTCTTGCCCCTCATTTGCCAATAGTTAATGCAATACCTATTGATTGATGTATTTAATTTTGTTGGAGAAGATGGTGTGAGCATAAATGGGTACATTTCCACCAGATAAGAGCAACAAAGAAAAAAGTGGTATTTGATTATTGTTTTAAGTCTAAAAAATCTTTTTAACAAGAAGCAAAACTTGGAGGTGGGCGAGACTAGCAGGCAGAAACTTAGGACCTAAAAGTAAATCAAATAATGTGAAGTCACATCATATGTACACATACCAAAGATAGATTTACATATAATGATATATACACATCACATCATTCCAAACAATAATCTCTCTCTCTCTCTCTCTCTCTCTCTCTCTCTCTCTCTCTCCTGCAGTTATTGATATGCAAAGGACTATAGAAGAGAAAGATTAAAGTGATGAACACACACACACACACACACACCTGTACTTGCATGTGCGCACACATTCATGTGTTAACAAATACTTGAATATGCACACACACACAAATGTGTGTCTTAACAGGACAGAACAGAACACTTAAACAGAGTAATTAGTTTATATCTCATAAACATTCTCAAGAAAAAGATGCTTTTATTGTACATTTCCACAATATATTGTGGCAAATACTTCTCTAGGATAACTGTAATAAAAGAAACTGAAGAAAAAGAAAAGACACATTTGCTTACTGTGAAAATGTAACATTGTTTAGAAGAAAACCTTGTATTGTTTAAATCTGGTATTGTCCTCTTCAATCTTCCCCTCTCAAAGTATTTACTGTACATCATTGGTCATGGTTGTCTTTTTATGTATCCGGTATTTTTGATTTAGTATCTAATGTACTAGCATAATAAAAAAAAGACAGATTTTCTATCAAAATAAATTCTCATAATGATGACATTTGATAAAAGCCAAATCACATTCTCTCAAATTAGACTTTAAAACATTGAATGGCAAACATATTGCATTTCTTCAGCTCTCTGATATTGCAGCTGCAGCTCATTAGTATTACTGAGTGAAGTCATTCTAACTGAATCATGTAACAGGTGTAAGGGTCTTGATCACAAATTGTGTGTTACGATAAAGCACCAGCCTCTTGTAACACCGTTTTGAGCGTGCCGTTGTTGTGCATGCGCATGATCTCTTCATGACCGCCGATGTAACGCTTGTCCACAAACAGCTGTGGTACCTGCAGACACACAGAGAGAATAATAAGTTTATTTGTATTTGTATTTTGTATTTGTATTTCTTTTTATCACAACAGATTTCTCTGTGTTAAATTCGGGCTGCTCTCCCCAGGGAGAGCGCGTCGCTATACTACAGCGCCACCCTTCTTTTTTTCTTTTTGTTTTTCCTGCGTGCAGTTTTATTTGTTTTTCCTATCGAAGTGGATTTTTCTACAGAATTTTGCCAGGAACAACCTTTTTGTTGCCGTGGGTTCTTTTACGTGCACTAAGTGCATGCTGCACACGGGACCTCGGTTTATCGTCTGATCCGAATGACTAGCTTCCAGACCGTCACTCAAGGTCCAGTGGAGGGGGAGAAAATATCGGTGGCTGAGCCGTGATTCGAACCAGTGCGCTCAGATTCTCTCTCGCTTCCTAGGCGGACACGTTACCTCTAGGCCATCACTCCAAAATCATCAAATGATTTTGCTCTGAGCACCTTACAGGCACAATAGTTCCAATCTATAAAAAAAAAAAAAAACATGTACAGTCCATTAAAATGTGCAGGTTGATCCAACGAAAAAACAAACATGACAAACGACAAGACACCACACCAAAGGCAACAACAACAAAAATAATCCAATTCACACAGCACCCCTCATGCAAAAACATGCTCAAAGAGAAAAGAAGATTGACAAGTTCTATAACAGCATTCCATTCTTGTCAGCTCAGCCCCTTTTTCTCTCGTTTGGTTTGGAAGTATATTGTTACTTTTTCAGTTGTGTTTGTAGCATACTGTAATGTCTAGCGTCTGTGTGCACAGCCACCTTCCACCCACTGTTCACACTGGGATTTTTTTTAATGTTTGCAGTGATTTGCTGATATCATGTGATGATAATTTTGTTGCTCCTCCTCATTTTACTTCTTCTCTTCCCATTCTCCTCCTTATTTTTCTTCATATTTTTCTCCTATGTATACTTTTTAAAAGTTCTAAAACCTTTACAAAATCCTGAAGCATATTTTAAACCAAAATATCACACACACACACACACACACACACACACACACACACACACACAGGGCATTTTTCCTTCACAGTGGGTTTTTCTCTTTTTTGTTGTTTTGTTTTGTTTTGTTTTGTTTTGTTTTGTTTTGTTCTTGTTCTTTATTTCTTTCTGTCTGTCTGTCTTTCTTTCTTCATCCAATATCGCTTTAAGAGTAAAGATCTCAAACTACAGAATGAACATACATTCACACACATGCGTGTCTAATATCACTCAGTGTGGAAAACCGTTGAATTGAAGACTATTGGTTTCTACTTGCATGCGTTTAAAGACTGTATAGAATATATAAACGACGGCTTGATATATAAAAAAGAAAAAAGAAGATATAAATATATACATTCTAAGAATATATTCAATAAACGTGAACTCACAGCACGGTTGTCCGTCAGACACAGAATCTGAAAGTAGTTTTCAATTTGATTCACATCTTGGCGTTTTTCGATCTCCACATACTCGTAGATAGCAGGGCTCATTTGGAATTCCGCCAGAACGCTTTTCACCTCTTTACATTCTGGGACATAACTTTTAGAGAACAGCATTACTTTTCTTTGGGCTAGCTTCTTATCAACAAAAGGTTTTGCACCGGCTCCTGCCATGGCCGAAATGAGTTAATGATAGATTTCTTTTGAACTTCGGTAACACTCAAGTGTACCGGAGGTTTGTTTACACTGACGACGCGGTAGTGATTCCTTCCTCTCGCGGAAAAGAATACAACGAGTGATTTACCTTTGTTCAACTCTCTCTCTCTCTCTCTCTCTCTCTCTCTCTCTCTCAGTGTGTGTGTGTGTGTGTGTGTGTGTGTGTGTGTTCACTTGATTTGTTCTATATAATCATAAAAAGTTTCTAATAAATAATGGCAGCTGCTATGAAACAGGGATAAGAGTGATTATTATTGAAACAAAATGTCAAACAACCACAGAAAAAAAGAAAGAAAAAAATCAAAAATAAAATTGATGAATAAGATCTCACAGGCTGGATTTTCAGATTGAGGCGGCATGCAGACGTGCATCTCAACATCAGGGGCACCGGCTGCAGTGCATGCCAGTGTTCCAGCCGGGACAGGCAACCGACATCAGCACTGGCAAAAACTACTGACGATCGATGCACAGCACGGTTCTGTGCTTATGTCCAGTCATTGATCAGTGGCAGGAAACTATAAGATCGATCAAAGTACCACGAGTCGGTGATACGCCCGGATAGTCCGTGACTCGCAGAGTATCAGTGTAGTCCGTCGGCAGTTCCAGGGCTACGTAGGGAATGTGTGAAAGAGCATCGGGTGTGAGTTCTGCCGTGGTGCACTGACTGATAGGTTCCTCTCTCTCTCTCTCTCTCTCTCTCTCTCTCTCTCTCTCTCTCTCTGTCTGTCTGTCTGTCTGTCTGTCTCTCTGTCTCAGTGCCTAGTTAAAAATCGTTCGTTGTTTTCATTTCGCTTGTGCATTCAAATTTAGCACAGCAATTAAAAAAAAAAGAAAAAAAAAGATAGACAGATACATAGATAATGCACGCTAAAATGGTCCGGCTGTTCCGGCCCAGGAAAAACACGCACACAAACACACAGACACACGCACACACACTTGTGTGTATGTGCCGGTGTGCGTGCGTGCGCGCGTGTGTGTGTGTGTGTCAGCCGTGTGTGTATGTGTGACGTAGTGTGTGTGTTTGACGTAGTGCCGTGTGTGTGTGCCGGTGTGTGTGTGTGTGTGTGTGTGTCAGTGTGTGTGTGTCAGTGTGTTTGTGTGTGTCAGTGTGTGTGTGACGTCAGTAGTGTGTGTGTTTGACGTAGTGTGTGTGTGTGTGTGCCGATGTGTGTGTGTGTAGTGTGTGTGTGTAGTACGTGTGTGTCACAGTGCCAGTGTGTGCGTGTGCGTGCGCTCGTGCGTGTGTGTGTGCCGGTGTGTGTGTGTGTGTAGTGTGTGTGTGTGTGTGTGTGTGTGTGTGTGCAGTGTTTGTGTAGTACGTGTTAAGTTGTGCCAGTGTGTGCGTGTGCTTGCGCGCGTGCGTGTGCGTGTGTGTGTGTGTGCGTGTGCGTGCACAACTTGAGCGCGCTCGTGTATGTGTGTATGTGCATGTGTGTGTGTGCGTACATGTGTGTGTGTATGTGTGTGTGTTTGTCAGTGTGTGTATATGTGTGACTGATTCACAATGTGTGTGTGTGTGTGTGTGTCACGGTGTGTGTGTGCGCGCGCGCGGGTGTGTGTGTGTGTGTGTGTGTGTGTGTGTGTGTGTGTGTGTGTGTGTGTGTGTGTGTGCTGGTGTTTAATTTAACCTGTGTCTTAAAATGTTTGTTTTTCTTCCTTGAATATTTCCTTTTGCTTGACTGATGAAGTAACATGTACATAAAAATCAAGTGTTATAGTGTGTCAGGCGCCTGTGGTGGAAGCGTGGGATTTTCCCAGGACACACTGCTTGCTGATGGACCCCTCCTTCCCACCTCCCTACTCTCCTCCCTCCCCCTTCCATGGCATCTAACCCCACCAACATCCCTCCCCATACCTTCTCTCCCTTCCCCCCCTTCCCTTGGCCGAGTGCAGAGGGAGCAAGTTATCATGAAATACTAATTAAAGATGATAATTATCTCCTCGGACCACAACCATTCAACCTCGGACGTCAGGCCACAAATGTTTACAGTTTCCTGTACCCTTTTCCCTTTCCTTTCCATCACTCTCAATCCCGTTTCCTCCTTTGCTAACCTTTCCTCTCAATGATATTTACCGCCCATGGCACCGCCACCAGTGGTGTGTGTACTACGAACTATTAAACGGCGCTGCATCTTTCGTTACTTCCTGGTACTGGATTCTGTGACTAACACACTTGTTCAGTGGGATTGTGTTCTGCTACATGAATATGATGTAAACCTTGAAAACATGGGGCTGTGAGCAATGCTTGTACTTGTATTTTGCTTTGCTGGCAATTTACTTTCTGGTTTTTAGGAAACAGTTTGGAGTTAGTGGAATTCTGATGTTGTATCACAAGAGCGTTGAGAGACCATTTTTAGCTGATGTGGTATTTCACAGTTAATGTAACTGGAATATTGTTGATGCAGATACCATGACTTGTGCGAGAGTATAGCCAGTGTGTGTGTGTGGCTTAATTGTATTTGAGGCCAGTGACTGAAGGAAAAGTGGTTAAAGTACACAATGAAGCCAATACATGACCAAAATGGAGTACTGGTTTGGGGTATTAGGGCATCCCCCCACCCTTTACTGTTTGCTACATATATTATGCTATGGTATGATGCTTGGATATCATGTTTGGGTTTACATGTTGTTGCATCTTAGCCTACATAAATGATAATGTTCAGTAACACGACAGTGGTGTGTCAGTTGTTGACATACTGTGGTTACAGAGTAAGCATTAAGTAAAAAAGAACTACAGAAATGATGTGGGTGTAGTATCTGCGTAGAGTGTTTTGTAAGTTTGTAATTGTCTGCCACATACTTGATGCAACAGCTATTGTATGGTGGTTTGACAGGAGTTAAACACTGGGAGCTGGTATTTGTCAGTCATATATTTGGTGCACATTATCTTATGTCACTGATCGTTGATGGTAAGCTAAGTGAAGCTTGTTTTACATCTTTACATAGATCTCTTTGATAAGAGAGTGTACGGTTAGACATTGAGTGTCAGAATGGAGAAAGGTTATCTGTGGAGTTGTTTACTTGTCCAGACAACATAATGTTTCTGTTACATCAATGCAATGATGTCTAGTATATGATTTGGTATTATTTTGACCTGGGCTTTGGTATTGTGTGTGTTCCAGGTGTGATGTGTGCTGCTATATGCTAACTGCTAAGTTAGGATGTGCTGCTAAGTGTTGTTAAGTTAAAGAAATAAACACCTCAATTCATCTTACTAAAAGACCCCATTGTGGTCCGAGGAGAGAGCGGATTGTGCACCTATCCTCTGCCTGTTATCTTACCCTACCCCTTCCTTCTTCTCCTTCTACCTGTACCACAACCACCTTTTTAAACAAGAGATAGTGTACGGGCTTTTTTTTTCCTTGTGTGTGTGTGTGTAACCCCCTACTGATCTGTTTATCTGATGATGAGTATTTGAATGAACCAAGAGGAGAAAATCAGTTTTGTTTGAATTGTTTAAAGCAGACAATGAAGTCTTTTGAAATGATTTGGTTTTAAATCAGCTTTCAGTTGTAATTAAATTAACTAGAATAATTGTGAGGGGTCAGCATATGAATGTAATGGGGCGAAAAAATGGAATATTGGATAAGCTGAAAGAATGTTGGGATCCTTGCTGGCACAGAGGTTTAGGGGAGAGAATTTGGTGTCCTCAAAGTAAACTCAGTTGTGTTCCTCGAAAGCTCACAGGTACTGTCAACACTGTTTCCCTGGTGGAAACTTACAAGCTCATTCAAAACAGTTCTTACAATAGGCTAGAGATAATCACTGAGTTACTTAATAATGATGATAATAAAAATAATAATAAAATAAAAAGTGATAAGAATAATGATAATAATGATAATAATAATCTTGTGGAGTAGATATACTTGAAAGATTACTGCTTAATTTTTCCAGCAAACGCCTGGATGGGAGCAAGAGGGAGAGAGAAATACGTCAGTTTCGGTATGAGGATTTCCGATGCAGTTTTTGAAGATATTTGGTGAACCAGACGAAAAAATTAATGCTTCTGCAAGGGCGGTATACAACAGTCTCATGACGGAGGGAAGAAAACAAATGGCTGAAAGTATCTGTCTGGGTTTGTGGCAGCCGCAACTCTCCCTCACTGAGTCGGGACAAAGGTTTGGAACAGGGGAAGGTTACATGAGGCGATCTTTGCAACGCTATGTTCGCTTAGAGTTAATAATGTTCCCAAGTATATGGAATTTACCGCCGTGGAGTTGGGAACATTCTGAACGATAAGCAAAGTTTGCGGTGCAAAGTTCGCTCATGCAACCCTCCACAGGGTTTCGTCAGAACATACATCAACTAGACTATCTTCTTCTTCTTCTGTGTACACCCACGGTCAACATTTTGACCATTATTGGCGTTTTAGGGAGTGCGCAGGGAAAAAAAAAGGGGGGGGGGGGGTCTAGTGTAGGCCTGACACCTTTGAAGAAAAGGTGTCAAGGCTGGGGGACAGGGCGGTGTCTGCTGGCAGGCTGTTCCAGTCCCTGACTGTACGGGGGGAAAAGGCCATGTTGCGGTGTTCATCCTTGGCAGGGATCCTCTTTAGCTGTTCGCTGTGACTTCTTCTGGAGCGGGTCACAGCGGGGGCCAGTTGGTTGCAGCGTACGCACACCAGTTCATTGATGATTTTATACATCATGTTGAGGCGAGCTGTGCGTCGGCGTTGTTCCAGGGGGATGGGGGCGGGGGGGAGGGGGCAATCCAACTCATGCAGCATCTGATCCACACTGGCAGTATTTCTGTGGCGGTTGAGAACAAAGCGGGCTGCGCGTCGTTGGAGCTTCTCCAAAGTGTCACTGTCATTTTTTCCGTGGGGGTCCCAGACACAGGCCGAGTATTCCAGCACTGGGCGGATCAGAGCTTTATATGCCATTTGTTTGATGCGCTTGGAGCCGATTTTTAGGTTTCACCGGAGAAAACCCATTGTTCGGTTTGCCTTATTGGTAATGCTGGTGATGTGCTGGTCCCATCGCCCATCACTCTGAATTGTGACCCCAAGGTACTTGGTGGAGGAGACATTATCCAGCTGTTGGCCATGGAGTGTGTAGACCACTTCTGGCATCGGCTTCCGGCTTCATTGTACAGTCAGGACGCTGCACTTGTTAGGGTGAAACTCCATGCCCCACTGTGTCTCCCACTCACTCAGGACATCAAGGTCCTCCTTCAGTTTCTTGTAGTCGGTATTTGACTTGATGGGGCGGTCAATGGCAGTGTCATCTGCAAAGAGTCTGGTGTTGGATGAGACGTGGCTTGGTAGGTCGTTTATGTAGGCCAGGAACAGGCACGGGCTGATTGCACCATCAGACTTAATCCATCGTAACGAATTTGGGCATTTGACGCCGGTCTTCCATTTGTTGTGCCAGGCGTGGAGTTGAAGGCTGGCGATGAGTCTGGAGAGCTGATGGGCTAAACGTATCCCAACTGAACGGGCGCAATAGCCGTGTGATCAAAGCGTTTGACTTTCAGTCTGAGGGTCCCGGGTTGTCACGTCGCCTGGTGGGTCATTATAAAAGGTCGAGATTTTTTCCGATCTCCCAGGTCAACAGATGCGCAGACCTTCTACTGCCTGAATCTCCTCAGTGTGTAAGCACATGCAGAAGATCAAGTACACATGTTAAAGATCCTGTAATCCATCCGTTCAGT
This sequence comes from Babylonia areolata, assembly GCF_041734735.1. Classification (NCBI taxonomy): domain Eukaryota; kingdom Metazoa; phylum Mollusca; class Gastropoda; order Neogastropoda; family Buccinidae; genus Babylonia; species Babylonia areolata. The sequence continues at coordinate 27,496,602 of NC_134886.1, read as the reverse complement.
GAGGTATGGAAACGAACATACCCGTCATGCACCCTCCTCCTCCAATCCCCCACCCCCGAAAAATGAGTACAACTGCCTAAATGGCGGGGGTGAAATGGTCATACACAAAAATCCTGCTCATGTATACGTATAAACGTCAGAGTCGCAGAACTTGAACGAAAAAAAGGGGGAAAAAATCTGAAGGCATATTGTTGGACTTGAGTTTGTCTTGGAAAATGGTCTACCAGCACCTTTGGACTCTCCAAGTTCTGAAGGTCGAAAGCTGTTCTGGTGTTTTCCATAACTGGTCTTCAAAGACCTTTGTACAAATTGGTCTTAATTCTTTTAGAACAGCTGTGGAAGGTGGGCAAATACAGACTTTTTAATTGTTGGCCTGGCCACATCTGTGCAGACACGTTAATTCCAAATGTCTTTCAAGTGATCTTAAAACTCAGATGCTTAGGGACTCAGATGCTTGGCATTGTCCATTCCCAAGGATCTGGTCATGGATTGAGCTTGTAGTCATGGGTAACAGGTTTACGTTTCCTCATGTTAATTATTTCATTCATCACCTGTGTGGTTTAGGCGTTGGACTTTCAATCTGGGAGACCCAGGTTTGAATCTTGGTAACGGCATCTGGTGGGTAAAGAGTGGAGATATTTCTGTTCTCCCAGGTCAACATATGTGCAGACCTGCTGGTGCCTGAACCCCCTTCGTATATATCAAATACGCACATCAGATTTCCTGTAATCCATGTCAGCGTTCGGTGGGTTATGGAAACAAGAAAATACCCAGCATGCAAACACCCCAAAACGGAGTATGGTTGCCTACATGGTGGGGTAAAAAACAGTCATACACGTAAAAGCCCACTCGTGTACATGTGAGTGAACATGGGAGTTGCAGCCCACGAACAAAGAATCACCTGTGTCTCCCAGTCCTCGAGCTCATTGATATCAGTCCTCCTGCAGTAGTCTATCATCATGCTGACTCAATCTTTTTGTCATGGGAAAGAATACAATCCAGATAATCAGATCTTTATACATCAGTACTATTGCTGAGGTTACCATGTTTAAAATATATATAAAGGAAAAAAAGGGTGGCACTGCACCGGCTATTGTGATGTGCTGTTTGTGTGGAGAGCAGCCTGAATTTCACACAAAGAAGTCTGTTTTGACAAAGTGTAATGCAGTGCATTAAAAACAGGGTCAGTTGGAGACTGAACCTTGAAGGGCACAAAGATGAATTGGCCCACTGCAGACAGATGGCCTTCAACTACGTCTTGCTACATTCTATATGAAGTTTTTGATCTTCTTGCTGAAGGATGCATCCACTGATTCCGCAGTCCGTTTTCCATCCTTGTAGTGTCATCAACAGTCATGATGAGCTGTACGTCTCGTATGAACACTTCTTAAGTTAAAGATATACTGAGTGTCAAAGATGACGTTTTAGTTGTTGAGGTGGTCATGGTTTGATTGCATTATTCAACAGTTTTTCCAACTGCACTTTGTTTGCTCATCTCAGTACAGACACTGCTCTATTAACCGTATTTGTTCTTTTTTTTTTCCAACAATATGAAAATGAAAAAAATGTTTGGTGAAAACTTTTGTGTGACTTAAGTCAATTGCTTACTATACTCCATATTAAATAGGACCAGAAGATCACAATAAATATTCATCAACTTGTCTGTATCGGCGAAGAGTGAGCAAAAGATGTGAGCAAGAAAGAAAGGAAACTGCTTACAAAAAATACAAGCAGCAGTTTATATTGATTTTGTTGATGTTTCAGATGGAAGAATGTCTTAAAACTTTGACCATTTCACTGATTTTGGATAGTAGACATGTCAATTATGCACCTCATTCACAACCAAATCAGAACTGCAGTCATTTAACAGTTTCCTCTGGCGCTTTTTTTTTTTTTTTTTTTTTTGTATATTCTTTTTTTTCTAACTTCACAGTCATTTTTGGAACAGAATGGGATGTTTGTACCAAATCAGAACTGCAATGAGTCATTTAACAGTTTCCTTTGGCGCTTTTTTTTTTATCTTTTTTTTTTTTTAATTCACTGTTATTCTTGGAACAGAATATGTTTTTCAATAAAAAAGATAAAATGATAGTGGAGTGGTGCTTGCTGTACCACATCAACCTAAGAAACGAAAGAATCGGTGTCCATGGGATCATATCCCACATTCACCATTATTTTCTCCCGCTTTATTCGACCTTGAGTGGGGGTCGAGATGCTAATCATTCAGCTGAGATGATAAACCAGGGTACTGTGTGTAGCATGCACTTAATTCATGTAAATGAATCCATGGCAACAAAAGGGTTGTCCCTGGCAACATTGTGTAGAAAAATCCACTATGAATAAACACATGCAGGCAGAAAAAAGAAAAGAAAAAGGTGGCACTGAACTGTACCAAAGTGTTCTCCCTGGGGACAGCCATCCAAATTTCACACAGAAATCTTTTGTGACAAGATAGTAATACAATGCAGTTAATTTGACAATGCACAGCATGCCAGTTTAAAACATGCGGAGCTGCACTCAATACACACGCAGAACTACAAATACCATGAACTGAAAATATTACCTGAAACCATACATGACTGTTGCCATCAAACAGTTCAATCAAATGTTTAAGTAAATTAATCACTGTCGACTCCATAATGATTTTCAACAGAATAATACTTGATGTTATGGCAGTCCTTGAAATCTTTTGCAGGGAACAGTGTTGTTTCCTCAGAACAAAGGGACGGAGGCTAATGGTACATCATTGCAGTCACTGCAGTCACTGGTAAGAAGACTGCTGGCTACACTGCTGCTTGCGGCACTGGTTGAACTGCTACAGGGGCTGCAGATGGCACTGTCAGTTGAGGAAAGGTGAACAGACGTTAAGTAGGAACATCACCATTTTATTTGAATTTCTTATGACGTGTGGAAGACTTTTTTATTTTCTCATAATGATTGTGATTTATGTAATCATTTCATCTTTTACAAGTTAGTTTAATACATGTAAAGCGCTTTGAGCTCTATTGAAAAAAAAGCATGGAGTGAATATTCATTACTATTAAAGATAAACAGTACAACTACATGCACAAGCTGAAAGAGCCACTAAGACAGATGAGTTATGTGATGCATGTGGATGAACACTCCCTTGCTCTTCTATCCTCTCTCTGTGAAAACAGCTGAAAACATTGGTAGGGGATTCAGTAGGAACACAAAGGTCTTACTGAGTGTCACATTTCTCCCTGTGTGTGTGTGTGTGTGTTTGTCTATGTGTGCGTGCTTGTGCATGCGTGCATGTGTGTGCGAGTGTGTGCACGTACGTGTCCTAGCCCCTCGTGCTGGGTTCTTTAGAACAGGGCTAAAGATGTGATAATGGAAATGGGAGCTTTTATTGTGTTGCCTCCCAGATGTGAGGTGGACTTAAAACAAATAGGTGTGTAAATGTGTGTGCATGCGTGTGTGTGTGTGTGTGTGTGTGTGTGTGCGCGCGCGCACAGGAAGTCCAGTTTCAAGCAACCTCATGGAGATTCAGACAGGTGTCAGTCTTACAGAGGAAATATTCTGCTGAAAGAAACTACACTGTTGATACAGAATAGATCTGCACAATAATATTTGATATACAACTGATATATATTACAGTTTTTTGTTGTTTTTCCTTTTGACCTGAAGAATTTTCAGTTAGGAATTGGACTTCGGATGCACCAATGCCTTTCCTGCATCCATACATAAAAAGAAAACTAACCTAGACCAACTGGCCACTGTGAATATAAGTGCACATGTTGTCATGAACATGATCTGTATAGCAGGGTTTCATATTAGGTCTAAAACTGCCCAACATATTTCAGAGTAGTACTTGCTCAGGAACAAATAATTTTACATCTGTGTTCAACATTTCATTAACACAGCCAGTTATCTCTTTTTTTCTTCTTCTTCTTTTTTTTTTTAATCTGTAAGATTTATTTTCAAAGTTGTGAAGGAGAACATATGCTTACAACCACCACTGGTTGATCATGAGTAAAATGATGGTTTGAAAATTACAAATTACACTTACTTAATGTAAGAAAAGCAAGCAATCTAATGTTTGTTTCATTCTCTCTTACACACACATACGTCACCGCCCCTTGCAGTTAAAAAAAAAAAACTGTGTGATAACTGATAAAATCAAAACCAAACTCTTGTTTGCATGATATACACCACACACAATTATTTCTTTCTTTTATTTTTTTGTCTCTCCCTTTAACTGTCAGAGGAAACAAACTCTCCTCCACCTCCTCCAAACGTAACTGTTCATTGCTAGCCAGCTTCAACTGACGACTGATAAAATCAGAACAAACTCTTATCATTTGCAACATGCACAATATGCACACTTTTCTCTTTTACTTTTTTCCCACCAAAATGTAGCTGTTCCAGTGCTAGCTAAATCAAATCAACTCATTACAGACCAGGCTGATCTGGATCCATCGACTGGGAAAGGCAAAAAAAGTGCCAAGTATGCAAGTACAAAGCAGCTAAATGATTTCAGATAAATAGATTACAGGTCCCACAACCTTTTCCGGCCATCAGTGCAGTCAATTCATACCCACTTTGTCTAGGCCTCCCTCTGCCACATTTCACCTTCACCAACCAAAGTCAGTACTCATTCACACCCAGGTGGAGTGAGGAAATAGGAGTAAAGTGTCTTTCCCAAAGGACACAATACTATGCCAGAATGGGGCCTCAAACCCTGATCATTGGTGAACACACTGGGTCAGGAGTCAAACAATAACCAACTTCTTACACAGCACCCTCCACATATATCGAGCCAGATATAAAGCAGCGGCAGCGAAATATCAGCAAAGATCTTTAGAACACTTTTAATCTGTCACACCAGTTTTGAAAAATGTTACACTAGGAGCAGGAATTTTACATAGACACAAACCAAGCTCACTGGGACTGCAAAGACGCTTGTTCTTGAAACAAATGTTTGAGCCAATGTTGGTTCAGCATAGAAAATCAGTCATTTATCAGTACATGCAATGCATGCAAGCAAATGACTGTGCAACATGAGAAAGTGAATCCTTAGCATCCTCATAAGTGATCTCTTTTAATTATGTGTGTATGCAGTACAGCAGCACAGGATAAAAAAAACAACACCTGATCAAATATTTTTTTAAAAAGAAAGCCTAGAAATGCCAGTCTTTAACAACATAAAGACTGTTGAGTAAAAAATGACACTGAACGTGGGTTTTACACCAAAAACAAACCATACAAACATAAAGAACATCCAAAACAACAGAGGGGAGAGACAGAGATGAAAAACATATTTTGCATTAAAAAAAAAAGAAGCAAATAATCACAAGGACAAATAGACCTTCAATGTACAAGAGACTGTAGCAGCACAATGCATCTTCTTAACAGCAAGAACGCAACAACAATGGGAACAAAACTAAGGATATAGCCACAATCTAGTGTCACATTAAAATGCAACCAAAATAATCTATAAACCGCGAACTGCTACTTAACATTTGAACCGGTAAACTGAACTATAAAATTTCAACTGTCTTGATTTATTTTCAGAAATGTTATTTATGCACTAATGTGCATTAAATGCACTGTTTCACTTACTAAACAGTATAAATATTGGTTTTTATTTCCCTACCTTTGTTTTTCTTGTTATCATTTAAAAACTAAGCTAAACTAAAAAGCACATTTACTGGTTATATATACGTCAATCAGAGTGATGACAGTAAAATGTTTCATTCCAGCAATGCACAAAGCACATTTACTGGTTATATATACGTCAATCAGAGTGATGACAGTAAAATGTTTCATTCCAGCAATGCACAGTCTTTTTTCACTTTTAAATTTCATAAAATCAAGACTCATTTATAACATAAAATGTTTGAGTTTTTTTGTTTTTGTTTTTTGTTTTATCAAAGAGCATTTCACTTTTGAGATGCAGTCCATCCTTTGATATGAAATTCAGTCTTTCATACAACTGGTAAAATATATGTCACAAATTATAATTCACTGAATCTGGTATATATGTAACATGTTTGGCATCCGTTATTATGGCTGAAGAAATAAGAAACTGGGGAACAGTACAACCAAAAACAAATCAATAAATTGCCAGCATGTAATAACAGAGTGCAAGACAGTGTTGGGTTTTTATCAAATTCCATTGGCCAAGAGCATTCACAAATTAACACTGAGAAGTCAAAGTGGGTTTTTATAAAATTCCATCAGCCAAGAGCATTCACAAATTAAAACTGACAAGTCAAAGTGTTTTTCTTCCCATGGCCAAGAACAAAAAAAGAGCAGAATGTTCACAACTGGAACAAACTGAAAACAAAACTTCAGTCCTTCTGGCAACAGAACAAAACAGTGTGCCAGCATCTCCACAAACTCAGGCTGTTACATCTTGATGAGCATTGGCTCCACCAGGGAATGAGCTTTATCCTTGGAGACAAGGTGCTCTACGATCTTCAGAGCAAACTCAAAGCAGGTGCCTGGTCCCTGGCTTGTGATCAAATTCCCATCCACAACAACACGGTCCGTGGAATATGTATATCCTGAAAGGGAACAAAATCTTGTGGTGTTTCCATTTCTCATACACTATCACTGACAAACAATAATAATAATAATAATATTTAACTATTTCTAAAGTGGTGGCTGTGCCTGCAGTCTTTTAAAATTCTAGGCACCATTACAAATACACCAAAGTCAGAAGAACATTCTGATGACAGCAGTCACAAACAGTAAAATATAACAAGCAGAAAAAACATAAACAACTACAAACAGGACACATGAAACTAAGAAAGTACTTGGGTCTTACTATCGCACATACACACACCTGTTTGAATATTAGTATTAGTCAATATAAAGGTCAAAACCATGACAACATGACAACACCAAAGCTGGTGCCTCGAATCTTCTTTGTGTACAAATGTAAACAATCAAATATGCACAATAAAGATCACAAAATCCATGTCAATGTTTGATACATTGTGGAACTATAAACATATCCAGCATGTGCATCTCCAAAAGTGTAGTACAGCTGCCTATTTTGCACTAGCATGGAACAAAACAGTTTCCGAACACTCAAGAAACTACTTACGAGTAAACATGAGACTTGCAGTTCACAAATATAAGGAGTCGCTGTCATATCACTAAGTATGGAAAACAACACAAACATCAGCAATACAAAAATCACCTTTCATTTTCTCAGCAACACTGGGATAGCTTGTGACTTTTTTGCCTTTCCCAATCCCATGGGCCACCAAGGCTGTTGGAGCTGGCAACAGAAAGATGCAGGTTACTGGGGGATAAAACTATACAAAAAAAAAAAAAGAAAGAAAAAAGATTACTGCCCTGACTCCTCCCACCACATGGCTTGAAGTGTGATCACGCTCATGTTCAAGTTATTCATCTGCAAATACAGTGTCCACGAGAGCCTGGGTTTGATTCCCTGTCTTGCACTTTCTCCCATGTTTGAGTGGAAATTAAAACTGTGCATCTAGTCATTCAGATGAGACAATAATAAACCACGTTCCAATGTGCAGCACACACTTGACGCACTGACAAAGAACCTATGGTCACATAAGTGTTGACCACAGGCAAAATTCTGTAGAAGAAATCCACTCTGGTACTAGTGATACTGATAGGTTCACAAATATATATGCATGCACTCAAGGCCTGACTGAGTGCATTGAGTTGTGCTGCTGGTCAGGCATCTGCCTACAAGGTGTGTAGTGTACATGGATTTGCCTGAATGCAGTGACACCTCCTTGAGAAAATGAAGGTGAAATTCATGTTGAAGGTATAGGCGCACAGAATTAAAATCTGAGCCATACATGTTTTTTACTTTAAGCTCTAGATGGCTTCAACCCTTCTTTGGCTGTCAGCCACTTCATAGATACATCTTTGAAAGTGCTGCTCAAATTTCCCATTCCACACTGCATCTTTCCAGCTCAAGTGGTGCTGTGATATATGACAAAAGGAAGGATAGAGTACAGCCCTTCTGTGAAATATCATAATTTGCTATCATCAGTTTGATATATCATAAAATGGCTGACTCTGTATGCTGTATGCTGTGATTGGCTTATCAGCTGCATGATCTTGAATTCAACCACAACTGGATTTCATTCTGCCACACTTGGATCATCATGAACTTGAAAACATTCAGCAGAAACAGCTGAAATTGTGTTTTCGTTTTCTCCGCATAGACAGATAGTAGTTTGCACAGGACAGGAGTGTCAGACCCCTGCTGGAGTCTGCACTAGTTGGGTCACGGTTAAGTATGTGTAATTAAACGAGGATATCCTCGTTAACATTTTTGCCACTGTACTGTTTTTCAGTAAAGTGAGATTTTCTTTTTCAATAGTACAAAGCTTAATTCTTTTCATTCAGTTCACCATACTGATAAATGATGGGTCCATATCAACTGACCCCTCTAGTTTCATGTTTTCATATGTGAACATTCAAAAATGAAAAACATGAACATACCAGCACACACAGCAGCCACCAGCCTCCCGTGCTTCTCTTGCTCCTTCAAGGCATCCCCAACCATTCTGCACTGCAAATAATAAACCCAGTGTTTGACATCATACACAATTATACTGTGGCTACTTCCAGTACCCAGAATGGGGTGAATCAACTATCACAGAACAGAGTTGAGATCAATAAATATATGTTATTCAAAGGTGGAAAAAAAAGTCTTCTGAGGAGTTTATAAAACCACTTAGATTTGATCTAGAACTTGTTTTACTCTTATCACTGATTGACATGACCCCCACCCCTCTCTCTGTGTTGAAACAATATATATATATAAACATGTGCAAACATAACAAAACAAAGAAGAGAGATTAGGCTTAACTGATTATCATGACTGTGATTTCTATCACAAAAAAACAACAACAAAAAACAAGATAAATCTTATAAATTACTGCATCGTTATTTTATTACTGCTAAAATGGTGACATATTGTTTACCAATTATTTCAAGGGCACACACCTGCATGCATGCTTGTCTGTTTATTTGTCAGTCAATAGTAAACCTGTGGTAAAGGACAAAGAGTATTATATGACCCATAAATCTTTGAATTGACCTATGACATTTACTATGATTTAGACAGATGGGTCAATTGATCAACAGAACTTTTGCTCCAGGATAAACTATGTTGTCTTGGGAAATCCCAGTCTATTTATAGCTTTATTTGAATGACACCTACTGTAAATACTGTAACCTGAAATAGCTAAAACCCATAAAACAAACCAGGTAGCATAAATACACGTGAATAACTTTAAATCATGTGTGAATTTATTGATTGAACAGTGAACACATTTTCAAATGATATTTCAAGTGATTTTCTCTTTTGTTCAAGAACGTAGTTGTAAAAATAGTTCCCTAGATTCCCATACACACACACACACACACACACACACACACACACACTCACACACATTGTCTCAGTTAATCGTAATGTCAACTTTATTGAAAATTTATGTTAATTCAAAATAGTACTCCTTTTTGGGATGTCAACTGTCATGCTATGGGCACAGAAAAAAAAGAAGCTGCAGGACGTCAATGGACATCTTACAGGTCCTGGGGAAGCACTTTGTTTAGGACATAAACTGATGTCCTATAGGCACAGAAAAGGTGAAACTGCGCATAATTTCATTTACACACAGGCACAGATACGTTCATTATGTACTGGGTAATCTTGCCACTTGTACTGTCATGCTCTATTTGCCCCTTTTGTTCCATTTGTTACTGGATTTTTCATCTACACCCATGGGGTCTTTTCTGGAATAAACCTTCAAGATGAAATTTGAAATGTTAATAAATCAATGCTATAATATTTGTTTCTAGATATTTTCCACATGTTTGTTGTTGCATTTTAAGTCAAGCATAAGTATATGAACAGACAGTGAGATTTTTTTTTTTTTGAGAAATTTTCTGGGCTGATTTCTGTGCTATACCTTCAATTTTACTGCCTGCAAGCCGATAGTCAGGGCTAAGTGGCATTGGCTTGAAGTTGTGCCTTTGTCTAACCAAGTACAACAGGATTTGTTTCATATTCACATAATACAAAACTGGAAAAGCACATCATGCCAAACATTCAACATCATAATGAGTTACCTCTGCAAGTTTCTTCGCCCCACCAGCACCCCCTGGCAAGACGTATGCGTCATATGGCCCTTTCTTCAGAGCTTTCTCCAAGCCAGTATCAGGAACAACTTTGACATTACGGCTGCATTTTACTGGTCCTTCACCACTCAGTCCTGCCAAGGTCACATCAATCTGTTCAAAGAAAAAAAGACAAAAAAGGACATGCCGTGCCAATGGTGTCTGATGCTGCAGCTCCTGCCAAGTTTATGGCAAAACCGCCAAGTCTACTTTATGTATATAAAAAAGCTCTGTTTATATGATTGAACTGGTATCTAAATGTCTTAATACAAGTATTGGGAGTTTGTTTGCAGCCAACTTCATTTACTTTTCCACAAGAGTATTTGTTTTCATGATCTGACAACTAACTTCAGAAGTCATATAAGACAGTGGGATTATGACATATTGGTCTCAATCTATAAATGTGACATACAGCTTTCCTCCTTCTGTAGAGTGACCATCAAATATTGATTATTCTGTCATTAGCTGTAATGGGGAAAAATGTACAATGTAAATGAAGCATGGTTTACAAAACAATTAACCCCCCAAATTGTGCTGCTGATGTTCAGTGTATATCAATTATCATAGAACACAGGGTGCTATACTGTATTGATCAACACCATACGTCGAAATACTACACTCTTGCTTTTTTCAGCATAACACAAAAAGCCATTTGCTGTACAAGATAAATACACTCCCATGATGGTCTTGGGGTGGGATGGTGGTGAAGTGTATTTAGGTGTGTAACAGCAAAAGGAAGGAAGATGTGCACTGTGATCAGTTCTCTCTTTTGTCTGTCTTTATGTGTATGTTATGACCATGTGTGTGGGGACGGTGGCGGGGGAGATGGGGGAGGGGTTGGGGGGTGGGGTGGGGGGGGGCATGTGCTTGTGCGCGAACGTGCCTGCGTTTGTGTGTATGTGTTGTGTAAGTTACATTATAATTAAAGATTACTATTTTCTAGGAGCTGAAAGTAGCAATGCAGAGTGGTGAATACTTCCTTTTTTTCTTCTATTATCCTCAATAGTTAGGGAGGTATGACTGAACTAAGATTACAAACATAATTTTTCCATTTTTCTGGTATGATTTTTCCATTCTTCTGGAAAATTTCTCTGCATACATCTCAGCAATAATATATGCAGTGAAAAGGTTAAAGATCATGTCATTGACGAATTACAATCAAACGACTTCAGTTTGTTAACTGCAAGGGCAAATGATGGGTGCATTTCAAAGTGTAAATCCAACATGACTTCTACAAGTACCTCATTAAATGACATATGTGGCTGGCAAAGACATGTCTTTAGAAGTTGGTTTTTGGTGGTGGTGTTTGTTTTTTTTTTTTGTTTTTTTTTTTTTAATAAATGCAATCAGAGATGATGGATCGCTTAATTTGTCTATATTGTTTGCTACATTTAAAAAAAATATAACATAATCGTATGATATAGTTCGTTTAGTTACTGTACGATATTTCATGATTGCGTGAAAATGATTTTCAGTAACTGATATGGGCGAATTGACAATTTTAACATGGAAATGGCCTTGACCTTAATTTTGTTATCACTAAAGCAGACAACATATGTGGCCTATGTTTGAATGGGGAAACTCATGTGAACTTACCACGTGCGAACAAATGCACTCTGTCAGAAAAAAACCCAAACTTTTCTGTGTCATGAGTCAGGGATACCAAAACTGAAATCAGGTAGTCTTATGGATTTTATCAAAACCAGTAAATTGTGAAGCCGCACACAGCCATGCAGTCTCACCCCGGCACGTCGCAACACATCAACTGTAATGACAGTTTCCATTTCTTCTGCTCCCTCAGCCAGAAAAACGAGTGCGGTAGGCATGCTTATGATCTGGGGTTCAATTTGCTTTCAAGCAAAGTCTGTGATAAGTCAAGCAAAACACGTTGATTTTGTCACCCCAGGAAGAAAACCTTCAAAGTTGTCGTCTGGTGTCAAGGCCGAAAACAGCGGGAAAACACTCATGTTTCAGATGTTGCCAGTAAATGAGAGTTAATTACTCCTCCTTTTTTTTTTCTCCCAAAAGATGATATGCACGTGCTTTGTGGTCGAATGCAGTGCACGTCGGTGACCTTTTTCTCAAAATAATGTTGATCTCGCTTTTCAGTTATTTTTTGTTGTTGTTTTCACACCACCAGGTGAACATTCAGTTTCTTTGGGGGGAAAGTACTGAGCACACAAAAAACAAAAACAAAACAAACTAAACAATATGATGTTGATTTTGCGTGGCTACTCAACGTGAAGAAGATCAACATACTGAAGTGTGTGTGTGTGTGTGTGTGGACTGCCGGGACTGGATTCAGTGAACCCAGTGCGTTCAAACAAGAGCTAAACTAAAAGAAGAAAACGAAAAACTTTACGCAAAAAGAAACATGGTGGGACATAATGGAAAAAGAATAAAATGCCAGAAGGAAATAACGACAAAAATAAATGAAACATTTAAAGCCTTGGCGAGATCATCTGCTGTGTTCAGCTCGTTGATCAGTGCCAGTGTGCTCTGAGTGCGCGTGAGTGCGTGCTGAGGCGTTCTTTTATCTGCTCGATAAAAGTTCCGTGCATCAAGTTGCCGGTGCAACAGTCAAAATGATATTCATCATGTTTAATACTACAACGATATCAAAAGAATTGAATGCATATCCACACGAAAGGGTTATTTCGGAGATAGCCTTCACATTTCCAAGTTTCCCCCAAAAGGGACCAAACTATTGCACAAGAAGGTTTTTTCGATAGCCTCCCATACACGCACTTCAGATTGATCACGTTCGCACTCATTGATTTCCCATCTCCCTCCCAGACATAAGCGCGCGCGCACGCGCGCACACACACACACACACACAGCGTGGCACACACATGCACACACTGACACACACACACGCCGGCACACACTCACACACACACACACTCTGACACCAATAACACCATTAACACCCGGGCCCGCCGACACTGACGACGTAAAATAAAAAAAAAAAAATCAGATACATCAGTTACGCCGGGTATTTAACGTGCAAAAGTAAAAATGTTCGTGTGCAGCTCACCGGCGACTGACGTTTTTACTGATATAGGTAGGGCCGTTCTGGGGAGCTGAGGAGGGGTTAGGGGGGTGGGGGTGGGGCCGCGGGGTTGGGGGGTGGGGGGGACACCCGGCAATAAAGAAAGTATTTGAAAACAGTTTCAGTTTCAGTAGCTCAAGGAGGCGTCACTGCGTTCGGACAAATCCATATACGCTACACCACATCTGCCAAGCAGATGCCTGACCAGCAGTGTAACCCAACGCGCTTAGTCAGGCCTTGATAAAAAAAAGAAAAAAAAGGTGAATAAATAATAGATAAGCTTACATAAATAAATAAATAATAATTATGATATAAAAAAGTAGTAGTAATGATAATAATAATAAAATAAGTGAATAATAATAAACAAATAAATAAGACAACAATGATGATAAATAAGCAAATAAGTGTAAACCATGAAGACACACATTCACACATACACCCACACATGCATAACAGATATGTACCAAACATGCAGTTTCACAGATATGAAAGCACAGTCAAATACATATAAACGTACATGAGCTCCAGCACACACACACACACACACACCACACATTACCCTGCACCTCCTCTAACCCCCTCCTCCACACACTCATTTCTAGTCTATGTATCGCAGCTTCCACGGCACACACAAACACAGATGAACACTTGTACAAGCACACACACACACACGCCCATATCTCCCACCCCCAACCCCACACACATATATACAAAGATATATATATATATATATATATATATATATATACGTTCCAATATCCTGTTGCTCCCACAATGTAGGCATGCATACACTCACATACCTCATCCTCTACCCCACCTCCCCCCGCACCCCCACCTCCCCCTCACACACACACACACACGCACGTGCACAGAACTCTCCTGACACTTGTGTACACTTACACTGTTGCGCATGCACAAACGCACTCAAAAACACAGACCCACACATACACACACGCACAGAGGCTACCACTGATTGGCCGCAAAAGGGATTGGAAAATATCTCTGATGCCAAGAACGTGGCGTCTAGTGTGTTGCTCAGTCTATTGTATTTGGAAAACAACAACAACAAAAACTGTGAAAAGACGTGCGCACATGCGAAAAACCGTTTACACTTTTTCAGTTTTTATGTGTGTGTCGTATGTGCGCGCTTGCGCGTGTATGTATGTATGTCACGTGTGTGTGTGTGTGTGTGTGTGTGTGTGTGTGTGTGTGTGTGTGTGTGTGACAGAGACTGAGACAGACACACAGAGATTCAAGATGGTTTATTCAATTATGGCCATAGCCCCATATGAACAGGGGGTAATGAACAGTTTTACATGTCATTGCAATTGGTAATATAAACAATACAACGTCATTCACAACAAACTATCAGTGAATCTAAGAAATGAGCGTCTCTCTTAACTGCAGTGCTTTATAAAGATACATAGCAAAACTACGTATGTTTTTCGCATCGTTAGATGCCGTTAATCAGTAAACATAACCGAAGCAAGCATGGATTTATATAATATTCGGGGGACTGAATAAATTGGAGACACTGAGAGAGACACAGAAAGAGATGGACAGACTGACAGACACACACACACGGCACACACACACACTGGCACACACACACACACACACACAGAGAGAGAGAGAGAGAGAGAGAGAGATTTGGGATATATATTATTTAACTCCAGGGGCATGTGGATGTGGGAAGCAAACCAATTTATACAGGAGTGACAATTGCAGAGCGAATTTTTTGATAGCCTCCACTACATGCATATAAGATGGACTTATTCTCCATTTTTCCCTACCTAACTTGTAGATTTTCTTCTGATGGGAAGGCCATTCAGAAATATATATTATGTTACTTACATAACAAACACTGACACACACAGCGTGGGACACACACACACACACACTACTGTACACGCACCGTCAGTGCACGTGTGTGCCGTCACACACAATCACGCACGCACACACACTCAGTTACAAACTGACGAACACGCGCGCGCACATGCACACATACACAAGCAGTACGCCGGCACTGCACACATACACAAGCACGTACGTACTGCACTGACACACACACACACACACACACTGAGAGACAGAGACAGGCAGACAGATGCATAATAAAATCATTATCAAGGTAGAAGATGTCTGTTAAGTGCGAAAGTGTGTGTGAGTATGCACGCAGTCTAGTTTCAAGCAACCTCATAGATTCAGACAGGTATCGGTGTTACAGAGGAAATATTCTGCTGAAAGAAACTACACTGCATATAGAATAGATAAGCACAATAATATTTGATATACAACTGATATGTGATAGTTTTTTGTTGTTTTTTTCCGTTTGACCTGAAGAATTGGACCACGGGATGTACCAATGCCTTTCCTGCATCCATACATAAAAAGAAAACTAACCTAGACCAACTGGTCACTGTGAATATATGTGCACATGTTGTCATTAACATGATCTGTATAGCAGGGTTTCATATTAGGTCTAAAACCGCCCAACGTATTTCAGAGCAGTAGTTGCTCAGGATTAAACAATTTTACATCTGTGTTCAACATTTCGTAACCACAGCCAGTTATCTCCCCCCCCCCCCCCTTCTTTTTATTTATTTATAAGATTTCTTTTCAAAGTCAGTTGTGAAGGAGAACAGATGCTTACAACCACCACTGGATGATCATGAGTAAAATGATGGTTTGAATATTACACTTTCTTAATGTAAGAAAAGCAAGGAAATCTAATGTTTGTTTCATTTTCTCTTACACATGTGGCATACATCACCGCTCCCTGTAGTTAAAAAAAAACTGTGTGATAACTGTTAAATCAAAATCAAACTCTTGTTTGCATGATATACATCACACACAATCATTTTTTTCTTTTCTTTTTTTTTCTCTCCTTTAACCTTTCCGGCCGTACGTCGCCTAAAATTCTACGCGCCGTACGGTACGTCGTGGGTCAGTGTACAGCAAACCATAGTTTCTGAGAAGAAAGAGAAACACCCGTAGGTGCTTCGCGTAAATGGGCTTTTCCATTTCATTATAAACAATGTAAAAAAAAAAATTTTAAACTAAACTTTTAGTCCGGGCGTGACTGCCGCAGAAACCCCCAGCCAGATGCCATTCTGAGATATGCGCAAATCCGGAGAGAAAACGGGGGAGGGGGAAGGGGGTGAACTGAACTTAGGTATGATGTCCCGATACGTCGTCCGACACTCAGTAATGACGATATATTTGACGTCAAAATCGAAGAAGGAAAAAAGCCACACTCTTTACGTCTGTCCCCGCGACTGCCAGTGATAATAATGAACGGCCCGTTTTGGTCTGATCTGTTCTGTACCTGTTGATGGCAGCTCTCTTGTCAGGGTGCCAAACATTATGTATTATTTAGAACTGACTGAGAGCCAATTCTGAGTCGTTTCGATGAAATCTAGCATGCAATTTGAATTAAAAACAATAACTAAAGCAAGCGCGCTTTATTGCAACGAATGAACGACCGGATTCACTCCCACCCTTTGGAGCGTACGGATGTTCTCATGGTCCGGCAAGACACTGACTAACAGACACACAAACACAAACATGTGCGCTATCTCTGTCCCTGTCCAGCCACACTTTAGTGAAACGTCGGAAACCCCCGCAACATTTGACTAATGCTCTATGTACGTGTGTGTGTGTGTGTACGTGTGTGTGTGTGTGTGTGCGTGCGTGTGTGTGACTGACGAAATTAGGTCAGATGATGATGCAGTGGTACCTTTGGTGGCTGCAGCTTATCGAAGATATTTCGATCTGGGATCTATAGACGAAGTACAGAAGATGCATCTCCATTACAAACAGAAATGTTGGGGTTTTTGTTGTTGTTGTTGTTGTTTTGTATCAGATTTTAGGATTATAGGAAACACTGTTCTTTCGTTTTTGTGTTTATGATTTTTTTTTTTAACAATAAAAACAATTCATTCTAAATTGTATTTAAATCAGTTCTTTTATCTAGTACAATAGATATCTATTTTTGAAATGAGTTAAACTTCAGAGTAAAACCGCAGACATGAAAAAGTACACCATGCACAACAGACAAAAAAGGTAGTAGCAGACGGAACCGAATCTGGCCTGATCTCGGTGGCACCAATACCGAACGGTGGGCAAGAAGCACTTTCATACCAAAGCCTGCCTCCCGCACCCCCCCATCCCCCAGCCGACCCCCCTCCCCCCCCCCCTCTCTCTCTCGCTCTCTCTCTAGCAGGCACGAGTGACGTCACATAAACAACGTGTAGCGCGCAAGGCGTTCTTTGCAAGTATGGGTGGCTCCACACCCATGACGTACGGGAACTGTCGGGGGAAACAAACTCTCCTCCAAACAATCTAATGTTTGTTTCATTCTCTCTTACACACACATACTTCACTGCCCCTTGCAGTTAAAAAAATACTGTGTGATAACTGATAAAATCAAAACCAAACTTTTGTTCGCGCGATACACACCACACACAATTATTGCTTTCTTTTATTTTTTTTCTCTCCCTTTAACTGTCAGAAGAAACAAACTCTCCGGCCTCCCCCTCCTCCAAACGTAATTGTTCACTGCTCGCCAACTTCTACCGACAACTGATAAAATAAGATCAGTTTCAGTTTCAGTTTCAGTAGCTCACGGAGGCGTCACTGCGTTCGGACAAAACCATATACGCTACACCACATCTGCCAAGCAGATGCCTGACCAGCAGCGTAACCCAACGCGCTTAGTCAGGCCTTGAGAAAAAAACAACAAACCAACCAACAACAACCCCCCCCCCCAAAAAAAAAAAAAACAACAAAAAAAAACAAAAAAAAAAAAAACGGGGGAATAAATAATAGATAAGCTTGCATAAATAAATAAATAAATAATAATTATAATATAGAAAAAGGTAGTAGTAATAATATTAGTAATACTAATAAAATGATAATAATAAAACATAAATAAATAAGACAACAATGGTGATAAATAAGCGAATAAATGTAAAATATGAAGACACACATTCACACATACACCCACACATGCATAACAGAAATGCACCAAACATGCAGTTTCACATATATGAAAGCACAGTCAAATACATATAAACATACATGAGCTCCAACACACACACACACACACGCATTACCGTGCACCTCCTCTACCCCCCTCCTCCACACACTCATTTCTAGTCTAAGTATCGCAGCTTCCACGGCACACACACACACACACACACACAAACACACACTCACAGAGATGAACACTTACTTGTACAAGCACATATGAAAGTACAGTCAAATACATATAAACGTACATGAGCTCCAACACACACACACACACACACACACACACACACATTACCTTGCACCTCCTCTACCCCCTCCTCCACACACTCATTTCTAGTCTACGTATCGCAGCTTCCACGGCACACACACACACACACAAACACACACTCACAGAGATGAACACTTACTTGTACAAGCACACACACATTCGCCCATATCTCCCACCCCCAACCCCACACACGTACATACAAAGATATATATATATATATATATATATATATATATATATATATACGTTCCAATATCCTGTTGCTCCCACAGTGTAGGCATGCATACACTCAATAAAATCAATAAAATAAGAACAAACTCTTATTATTTGCAACATGTACAATATCATGAATATGTATACTTGTTTCTTTACTTTTTTCCCCCACCAAAATGTAACTGTTCCAATGCTAGCTAAATCAAATCAACTCGTTACAGACCAGGCTGATCTGGATCCATCGACTGGGAAAGGCAAAAATAAGTGCCAAGTATGCAAGTCCAAAGCAGCTGAATGATTTCAGATAAGTAGATTACAGGTCACACAATCTTTTCCAGCCATCAGTGCAGTCAATTTATACCCACTGTGTCTAGGCCTCCCTCTACCACTTTTCTCCTTCACCAACCAAAGTCAGTACTCATTCACACCCAGGTGGAGTGAGGAAATAGAAGTGTCTTTCCCAAAGGACACAATACCATGCCTGAATGGGGCCTCAAACCCTGATCATTGGTGAACACACTGGGTCAGGAGTCGAACACTAACCAACTTTTTACACAGCACCCTCTACATATATCGAGCCAGATATGAAGCAGCGGCAGTGAAATATCAGCAAAGATCTTCAGAACACTTTTAATCTGTCACACCAGTTTTGAAAAATGTTACACTAGGAGCAGGAATTTTACATAGACACAAACCAAGCTCAATGGGACTGCAAAGACGCTTGTTCTTGAAACAAACGTTTGAGCCAATGTTGGTTCAGCATTGAAAATCAGTCATTTATCAGTACATGCAATGCATGCAAACACACGACTGTGCCACATGAGAAAGTGAATCCTCATATAGCATCCTCATAAGTGATCTCTTTTAATTATGTGTGTCTGTAGTACAGCAGCACAGGATTAAAAAAATCTGATTAATTTTTTTTTTTTTTTAAAGAAAGCCTAGAAATGCCAGTCTTTAACAACATAAAGACTGTTGAGTAAAAAATGACACTGAACATGGTTTTTACACCAAAAACAAACCATACCAACATTAAAAAAACATCCAAAAACAACAGAGGGGAGAGACAGAAAGATGAAAAAAATATTAAAGTTAAATAAAAAATCACAAGGACAAATAGACATTCAATGTACAAGAGACTGTAGCAGCACAATGCATCTTCTTAACAGAGAGTTTATTGGAGAAAGACCCATAAAAGTATATATTTTGTGAAAAGTAAATGAATAAAGAATACAAAACACATGCTGTTTTCCCATTTTATATATTTTTAGTGACATGCTGTTGTTTTGAAATCAGTGTTTTGTATTTTGTCACATTTTCAACTTGTTCATTACAAACATTAGTCAGGTAATTTTCACAAAAATATCATATTTTCTGGACAAATGGATATCTGCAAACAAAAAATCATACTAGAACAACCACAATATACATATATTTTTTAAGAGACAGATGCACAATGCATTGTGACTTCTCCAAGTGATAATATGGATGTGAGGCCACACCCCCTCAGTCCCCACCCCCTCTCCTCTTCACCCCTCTCACATGGTCACTTGATCCAGTTCTCATCAGACCGCATTGGCTGAGTGCCAAGAATATCGCTCACACGGTGTCCTGCTGATAATTCGGTCATGTTCTGTCATCTGCTAACATCCGGCATTACTCACTGATAGTCACATCTTGGCCACTCTCTTAATTGCTCCCTTTATTTTCTATCAAATCGTCCTATAAATGTTCATCACTGTCTTCTCCTTCAAATTTACGCTTCAATTCTTTCTGAGCATCAGCTAAAGAAAGAAATCTTGGTTGATTTAGTTCGTTACGATCGCATGTCTTGAGCATGGCGTCAGTCCGACATTTTGTTGAGCGAGTGAGGAGAGAAGTCAGGCAAACACTTGGACAGTGACCCAACCAAAACGTTCAAATAAAGGACTGCTTCATGAGGTAGATGGGGTTTCTAGCTATGAAAAGAATCTAGAAAGATTCCCCAGGCTAAAGCTACCACTATTTTTGTCAACGAAGTGAATGCAAACCAGGGAAAAGTCAGAATAGTTCGATGACGAGTTATCTCATCATTGTGGCACTGAACTATAAAATTTCTACTGTCGATTTATTTTCAAGAATGTTATCTATTCACTAATGTGCATCAAGTGCACTGTTTCACTTACTAAACAGTATAAATACACATATTTTGATGTAAGATGTATAAACTATTGCCGCTGTTGTTTTTTTTCCCTACTTTTGTTTTTCTTGTCATCATTTAAAATATAAAGTAAAAAGCCATATGCACATTTACTGGTTATATATATGTCAATCAGAGTGATGACAGTAAAATGTTTCACTCCAGCTATGCAGTCTTTTACACTTTTAAATTTCATAAAATCAAGACTCAATTACAACTTAAAATGTTTGTTTGGGGGTTTTTTGTTGTTGTTTTTTTGGGGGGTTTTTGTGTTTTTTTTGTTTTTTGTTTTTATCAAAATGAGTGTTTCACTTTTGAGATGCAGTCCATTCTTTGCTATGAAATTCAATCTTTATACAACTGGGAAAATATATGGCACAAATGATAATTCACTGAATCTGGTATATATGTAACATGTTTGGCATCCGTTATTATGGCTGAAGAAATAAGAAACTGGGGAACAGTACAACCAAAAACAAATCAATAAATTGCCAGCATGTAATAACAGAGTGCAAGACAGTGTTGGGTTTTTATAAAATTCCATTGGCCAAGAGCATTCACAAATTAACACTGAGAAGTCAAAGTGGGTTTTTATAAAATTCCATCAGCCAAGAGCATTCACAAATTAAAACTGATAAGTCAACGTGTTTTTCTTCCCATGGCCAAGAACAAAAAAAGAGCAGAATGTTCATAACTGGAACAAACTGAAAACGAAACTTCAGCACCTCTGGCAACAGAACATAAAGTGTGCCAGCATCTCCACAAACTCAGGCTGTTACATCTTGATGAGCATTGGTTCCACCAGGGAATGAGCTTTATCCTTGGAGAGAAGGTGCTCTACGATCTTCAGAGCAAACTCAAAGCAGGTGCCTGGTCCCTGGCTTGTGATCAAATTCCCATCCACGACAACACGGTCAGTGGAATAGCTATATCCTGAAATGGAACAAAATCTTGTGGTGTTTCCATTTCTCATAAACTATCACTGATAAATAATAATAATAATAATATCTAACTATTTCTAAAGTGGTGGCTGTGCCTGCAGTCTTTTGAAATTCTAGGCACCATTACAAATACACTAAAGTCAGAAGAACATTCTGATGACAGCAATCAGAAACAGTAAAATATAACAAGCAGAAGAAACATAACTACAAACAGGACACATGAAACTAATAAAGTACTTGGGTCTTACTATCGCACATACACACACCTGTTTGAGTATTGGTCAATATAAAGGGCAAAACCATGACAACATGACATCACCAAAGCTGGTGCCTCAAATCCCCTCTGAACAAATGTAAACAATCAAATATGCACAATAAATATCACAAATCCATGTCAATGTTTGAAATGTTGTGGAACTATAAACATACCCAGCATGTGCATCTCCAAAAGCATAGTACAGCTGTTTATTCTGCACTAGCAGGGAACAAAACAGTTTCCATACACTTGAGACTACTCATAGATACGAGTAAACATGAGACTTACAGTTCACAAATATATGAAGTCACTGTCATATCACTAAGTATGGAAAACAACACAAACATCAGCAATACAAAAATCACCTTCCATTTTCATTTTCTCAGCAACACTGGGATGGCTTGTGACTTTTTTGGCTGCCCCAATCCCATGGGCCACCAAGGCTATTGGAGCTGGCAACAGAAAGACGCAAGAGGTAAAACTATACCAAAAAAAAAAAAAAAAAAAAAAAAAGATCATGATCTCTTGATTTCATCACTGCCCTGACTCCTCCCACCGTGTGACTATAATGTCTTGAAGTGTAATCACACTCATGTTCAAGTTATTCATCTGCAAATAGTGTCCACAAGAGCCTCGGTTCAATTCCCTGTCTCACACTTTCTCCCATGTTTGACTGGAAATCAAACTGTGCATCTAGTCATTCAAATGAGACAATAAACCAAGGTACAATGTGCAGCACACACTTGACACACTGAAAAAGAACCAATGGCCACATAAGTTTTGTCCACTGGCAAAATTCTGTTGAAGAAATCCACTCAGATAGGTTCACAAATATGTATGTACTCAAGGCCTGACTAAGCGAGTGGGTTGTGCTGCTGGTCAGGCATCTGCCTACCAGATGTGTAGTGTATATGAATTTGCCTGAATACAGTGACGCCTCCTTAAGAAACTGAAACTGAAATCCATGTTCATGGTATAGGTGCACTCGATTAAAATCAGAGCCACAGGAGGAGACACCAAAACATGTTTTTTTGTTTTTTTAACCCTTCTTTGGCTGTCATCCACTTCATATATACATCTTTGAAAGTGCTGCTCAAATTTCCTATTCCACACTGCACCTTTCCAGCTCAAGTGATGCTGTGATATATGACTTTAATTCCAGACCACTTGGATCTTCATGAAAATTTGAAAACATTTGGGAGAAACAGCTGAAATTGTGTTAAACGTGAGTACAATCATTAACAATTTTGCCACTGTACTATTTTTCAACAATATAGGACTTAATTCTTTTAATTCATTTCACCATACTGATAAATGATGGGTCCATATCAAATGACCCCTCTACTTTCATGTTTTCATATGTGAACATTCAGGAATGAAAAACATGAACATACCAGCACACACAGCAGCCACCAGCCTCCCATCCTTCTCTTGCTCCTTCAAGGCAACCCCAACCATTCCGCACTGCAAATAATAAATCCAGTGTTTGACATCATACACAATTAAACTGTGGCTACTTCCAGTACCCAGAATGGGTTGCATCAACTATCACAGAACAGTCAATATCAATAAATACATCTTCTTGGGTATTTATAAAACCACTTAAATTTGATAGCGCTCATCTTTGTTTGGGATGTCAACTGTCTTTCAGGCACAGATAAATAAAAGTTGCAGGATGTCAGCGGATGTCTTATATGCCCTGGGGAAGCACTTTGTTTAGGACATCAACTGATGTCTTATAGGCATAGAAAAGGTTAAATTGTAAATTGTTTACACACACACAGATATATTCATTATGTACTGGGTAACCTTCCACTTGTAATGTCACACTCTGCTTTCTTGTTCCATTTGTTACTGGATTTTTTTTTTTTTTTCATCTACCCCCATAGGGTCTTTTCTGGAATAAACCTTGAAGCTAAAACTGGAAATGCTAATAAATCAATGTTGTAATCTTTGTTTCCATATACTTGATCTTGTATCTTAAGTCAAGCGGAAGTATATAAACAGACAGAGAGCTTCATTTTTTGAGAAAGTTTCTGGGTTCATTTCTCTGCTATACTTTTAATTCTACTGCGTGCAAGCCGATAGCTAGTGCTAAGTGGCAATGGCTTGAAGTTGTGCCTTTATCCTACCAAGTAAAACAGGATATGTTTCATGTTCACAAAATACAAAACTGGAAAAGCACACCATGCCAAACATTCAACATCATAATGAGTTACCTCTGCAAGTTTCTTTGCCCCACCAGCACCCCCTGGCAAGATGAGTGCGTCATATGGGTCTTTCTTCAGAGCTTGCTCCAAGCCAGCATCAGGAATAACTTTGACAGCACGGCTGCATTTTACTGGTCCTTCACCACTCAGTCCTGCCAAGGTCACATCAATCTGTTCAAAGAAAAAAAGACTTGCAGTGCCAAAGGTGTCTGTTGCAACAGCTCCTGCCAAGATCACATCAATCTGTGCCAAAAGTGACTGTTACCACTGCTGCAATAAGTCAGCAAATGAACACATTTATGGCAAAACCGCCAAGTCTACTTTCTACAAAAAAGCTGTTTTCATATGATTCAATTGGTATTTAAATGTCTTAATACAAGTATTGGGAGTGAGTTTGTTTGCAACTGCAGCCAACTCCATTTACTTTTCCATGAGTGTTGTTTTCATGGTCTGACAACTAACTTCAGATGCCAGGTAAGACAAAGAAGGAGGAATTATGACATACTGGTATCAGTCTATAAATGTGAAATACAGCTTCCTTCCTTCCATAGAGTGACCACAATCAAATATTGATTATTCTGTCACTAGCTATAATGGGGAATAATGTACACTGTAAATGAACTTATGAAGCATGGTTTACAATACAATTAAACCCAAAACTGTGCTATTGATGTTCAGTGTATATCATAGAGCACAGGGTGCTACACTGTATTGACGTACACCATACATCCAAATATTGTACCACACTCTTGCTTTTTTCAGCATAACAGAAAAGCTATTTGCTGTACAAGATAAATACACTCCCATGATTTTCTTGGGGTGCGATGGTGGTGAAGTGTATTTAGTTGTATAATGGGAAGTGAAAGGGGGATGTGAACTGTGATCGGTTCTCTCTGTTGTATGTCTTTATGTGTGTGTTGTGAAAATGTCGATGGGGGTATGTTATGACCATGCGTGTATGTGGGCATGTGCTTGCATGCACATGTGACAGCATTTGTGTAAGTTGCATTATATAAAGATTACTATCTTCTAGGAGCTGAAAGTAGGAATGCAGATGAATACTTCTTTTTTTCTTCTTCTTCTTCTATTATTTTCAATAGTTAGGGAGGTGACTGAACTACAATTACGAACATGATTTTTCCATTTTTCTGGCATGATTTTTCCATTTTTCTGGGAAATTTCTCTGCATACATCTCAGCAATATATGTCAGATGTGAAAAGGTTAAAGATCAAAGCACTGACAAATTAGAAACAACCAACTTCAGTCTGAAAACTGCAAAGGCAAATGGTGGGTGCATTTTAAAGTGTAAAGGCATCATAACTTCTGCAAATTTCTCAATAATGACATATGTGGCTGGCAAAAACATGTCTTTAGATTTTTTTTACATTTCAATTTTCTTATTTTATTAAAATAAATGCAATCAGAGATGCATCACTTAATTTGTCTTTATTGTGTTTGCTACATTTTTTCAAAGTAACAATCATATGGTATAGTTCAAGTTTGGTTACTGTACGATATTTCATGATGGCGTGAAATGATTTTCATTAACTGATATGGGCGACTTGACACCTTAAAAATGGAAATGGCCTTGCCTTAATTTTGTTATCACTAAAGCAGACAACATATCATATCAATATGAAGGCCTTTAAAGCCTTTTGCCCACTTGAAATAGGGGGAAGTGAGAGCCCCCATAATTGTATAGAGAGATTTTTATAATCTAATAGTGCTCAATGCTTATTAAAGAATATTTTTAAATGAGTTTTGTATTTTAATTTTTGAAAGTAAGTGTCAACTTGATTTTTAAAATTATCCACTGTGCCTGCGGAGACAACATCTTGTGGCAAATTATTCCAAACATTTGTTAGTCTGTTAGTAAAAAAAAAAAAGTCCAAATCTGGAAGTTTTAACAGAAACTTTTAACAGTTTGTAGGAATGTCCTCTTGTAACATTGTTGTCGTTTAAGGTGAACAAAGAATATATAGTTTTACTATCATAAAAACCCTGAGTCATTTTATATATCTCTATTAAATCACCACACGGTCTTCTATATTCTAAACTGGGTAATTTAAGTAAGTGCACTCTTTTTTCATAGTCCATATCAGTAACGCCAATAATTCTTATCATAAATCTTCTTTGTACATTTTCAATAATATCTGTATGCTTAACTAATCTTGTGTTCCAGGCAGCATTCCCATATTCCAAGACTGGACTAACTAATGACTTAAATAAAGGTATCATTATGTTCTTACTTTTACATTGTATATTCCCAACTAACAATCCAGTCAGTCTATTGGCTTTTTTATGGTTTCATGAATATGAGTATCAAAAGAGAGACTGGGGTAAAAAATAACCCCAAGATCTCTTTCAGAGGAAGTTTCCTGCAGTTCAGTACAGTCCATGTAATACCTATGTAATATGGATTATTCTTTCCTACATGTAAAACTTTATACATTTATTGTTATTAAAGCTAATTTGCCATTCATCAGTCCAGTCTATTAATCTATCTATACTAGCTTGTAACTTTAACCTACATATATCAGGGCCTACTTCCTCATAGATTTTTGTATCATCAGCACAGATTTTCACTAAACAGTCAAGAATATCAGGCATATCATTTATATAATACACACGTGCGAGCAAATGCATTCTGTCAGAAAAACAACAGCTTTTCTGTGTCATGTGTCAGGGGTACTAAAACTGAAATCAGACAGAAATTCTTGTGGATTTCATCAAAATCAGTAAATAGGGCTTGAGAAGATGACATCCCGCGCGGTACATTGTGGGACCAGGCGCCACTTTGTCGGTAGCGACGAATGTAAACACGGTCAACCCACGCGACTTCTTCCCTTGCTCTGCCTTGCTGACTACGATTGTCTCTACTAGGATACTGAGCGATGCCAGATACATGCTGCATTATTGGCAGTACAAGCCGAGGATACTGTACTGATTCGGGGCCCACTAGGTTTCAGCGGCTTTTATCAAACTATTCCCAAGTTGAAAACTAAAGCAGGAAAGCAGGTTGAAGAATGACAAGACAAAGGAGGAGGCAGGCATGGGTTGCAGCTATCCAGCGCACCACAGTGACGTTTGCAAATACCAGTGAACATTTCTGTGTTTGTTCAAGACATTTCCACGGAGATAACACAATGTTGTTTGCTACAAAATAATGTGAATTCTCAAGTGTTCTCCCCAAATAGGCTAGTTTTCATTCCACGTGTTGAAGCTTTGGTTTACACGAGGAGAGCTTTTCTAGTGACCTGCGTGTTCAGATGAAGTCCCACAATCTGCTGGTGTATCATATGGTTTCACATGTCAGGAATTAGCCTAAAAAAAAAATATATATATATATATATATAAATTATCCAACAATAACTTATCTTATTTATCTGTGTCTGTTAGTTTCACTGATCAGCCTCGACCTGTGTCTGTCTATTGTTACTGTTTCATCAGTCTTGACCTATGTCTATTACTGCTAGTTTCATCAGTCACGACCCTGGTTCCCTTCTGATGAACAAAGGAGACATAATTAATGTGGGCCTTGGTTGTTGCTTTTCAGTGTCATTGTAGATCTTGCTAAGGAAATTTGGAGCACACTGCCTAATAACTGTTTCAAAGAAAAACACAGAAAACTGAAACAGCATCTTACCCCTGTCAGATATTGAGGTGAAATTATGTGAAATTTGCCCTGTTCTCTGTGTGTGTGTATATGTGCGTGTGTGCAGTGTCAGTGTGTGTGTTTGTTTTGTGCTATGATAGTGTGGGTGTGTATATGTGTGCTTGAGCTGTTGGCTCACACAGCTTGAAACCAACCTCCCCACCCAACTCATACATAAGTCACACAAACATGCACGCACACACTCTCTCTCTCTCTCAGTCTCTCTCCCCTTCCTTCTGTCTAACACACACACACACACACAGTGGAACACATTCACAAACTCTCTCTCTCTCTCACACACACACGCACAATGACACAACACACACACACACAAAGCACACAGTGGATCATTCACACACACAAACACACTAGACACATTGACACACCACTAAGAAACAAACACACGCTCCCAAGCCACTATCTAAATTAATTTTTGTTCAGATCAGTGCATACAAGCACACACACTGACAGCACACTAACAGAATGTGCGTGCGCGCGTACTTTTTTCCGTCTTAGTGAACTGGCGTAAAATCGACGAAGAAACACACACACATAGCAAGAAAGTGACACACGCAGACACAACCACTCTCAACCGTGAACCGTACTGGTCGAAGCCATTCACAAAGCTAGGTTTATCGATGTATGGACATCTCGCCTCAACTGAGATCAAGCATGTCTACGTTCTTCCTACTGTCCTTTGCTTTTTCTATTTTACATTTGTTAATCGATCAAGAGCACAAGGTGTTCGAGCAAGTCGGTTTGTCGAACAACAAGAGTGCTGTTGAAGCTGACCGGAACGATGGGAAATAACTCAGACAATCCTAGTTTCGTGACGTCATCGCTCGCCATCTTGGATCTTGCGCATGCGCATTCAACTTTTACTCGAAATCGCGAGCAATGCCAGAGGCAATCAACAAAGGCAAAAGCAGCAAATGTGCGCTGCCCCCCATTTCTTCAGTTGACGACCTCCATTTTTACAACCAAATATGTGTGCAATAAAAAAAAGAACAGATTATGAATCAAAAAATCAAAGAAAGAACTGTTTCCCACGTTCTGCCTCTCTCGATCGCCTTGTTGCTCGAAATTTCAAAGAGCCAATCAACTTCGAGAGCACAGATCATGTGACGCGCCTCTCCTGTCAAGTCATGTCAACACGGGACTCTTCAGCGGTCTATAGTCCAGGACAGATACAAAAATGGTCAAAATGTCTGCAACAAAACCGTTCACGATAAAATAGAATAAATCATACTGATCACGCTGATATAAACTTGACCGCTGTAGGTGGGCGGGAACATGATCAGATTTTGATTTTTAATAATTACTTCTCACACATTTGGCCATGAGAGAGCGCCTTACAAAGATCCGCAAGGCATGAGCAAGCCACGGTTACGCAAGTGCGGTATAAGGGGTCGCCAGAGGAAAGCGTTTAGCGCGGTACACTACTTGTGGCTGACTGTCTGTGCTTTTGAGTGCGTTTGTGAATGCGCGAGAGTGAAAGTGTACACAAGTGTCAGGAGAGATATGTGTACGTGTGTGTGTGTGTGTGTGTGTGTGTGTGAGGGGAGGTGGGAGTGCGGGGGGAGGTGGGGTAGAGGATGAGGTATGTGAGTGTATGCATGCCTACACTGTGGGAGCAACAGGATATTGGAACGAATATATATATATATATATATATATCTTTGTATGTACGTGTGTGGGGTTGGGGGTGGGAGATATGGGCGTATGTGTGTGTGCTTGTACAAGTAAGTGTTCATCTCTGTGAGTGTGTGTTTGTGTGTGTGTGTGTGTGTGCCGTGGAAGCTGCGATACGTAGACTAGAAATGAGTGTGTGGAGGAGGGGGTAGAGGAGGTGCAAGGTAATGTGTGTGTCTGTGTTGGAGCTCATGTACGTTTATATGTATTTGACTGTGCTTTCATATGTGCTTGTACAAGTAAGTGTTCATCTCTGTGAGTGTGTGTTTGTGTGTGTGTGTGTGTGTGCCGTGGAAGCTGCGATACTTAGACTAGAA
The DNA here is from genome assembly GCF_041734735.1 of Babylonia areolata. NCBI lineage: Eukaryota > Metazoa > Mollusca > Gastropoda > Neogastropoda > Buccinidae > Babylonia > Babylonia areolata. The sequence goes on along the minus strand of NC_134886.1, from coordinate 27,466,638 downwards.
ATGAGTGTGTGGAGGAGGGGGCTAGAGGAGGTGCACGGTAATGCGTGTGTGTGTGTGTGTGTGTTGGAGCTCATGTACGTTTATATGCATTTGACTGTGCTTTCATATATGTGAAACTGCATGTTTGGTGCATTTCTGTTATGCATGTGTGGGTGTATGTGTGAATGTGTGTCTTCATATTTTACATTTATTCGCTTATTTATCACCATTGTTGTCTTATTTATTTATTTATGTTTTATTATTATCATTTTATTAGTATTACTAATATTATAACTACTACCTTTTTCTATATTATAATTATTTATTTATTTATTTATTTATTTATGCAAGCTTATCTATTATTTATTCCCCCGTTTTTTGTTGTTTTTTGTTTTTGTTTTTTTTTTGTTTGTTTTTTTGTTTTTTGTTTGTTGTTGTTTTTTCTCAAGGCCTGACTAAGCGCGTTGGGTTACGCTGCTGGTCAGGCATCTGCTTGGCAGATGTGGTGTAGCGTATATGGTTTTGTCCGAACGCAGTGACGCCTCCTTGAGCTACTGAAACTGAAACTGAAACTGACTGCTGCCGTGCTGATGCTATCCTATACCTCCGTTAGTAGGTCACTGCAACAGATGACAGATACCGTACAGAAAATAAGAGAACTCTTTGGGGTCAAAAAGAAACAAAATTTTTTAATTTCATCTATTACATACTAAATTGGTAGAAAACGCAAGTTTGCTTTTATGAATGTTTTAGAGTTTCTTACCGGTCCTGACATTTCATAAAGAATGAAATCGGTATTATACCTACTGCAAAGGTGAATTTACGAAGGCAGCATGGGATCATTTAATTCGCAGGAACAATTATATATGTTGACATTTTACGCAATGCACAACTTGGAAATACTTCATGCTCTGCTTATTAACGTGTAGTATATGAATATCTCAATACCTGTTAACTAGGTTTGTTTCAATGAACATTGTTGGAGCACTGTCCAGACAATTAATTCAGAAAGCATGGAAGGCAGCTGATGGCAAAATCGACCAACATCATGTCTTGATGTAAAAAGAACGGTATGAAATATATATTTTTCTTTGGAAATGAAGCAGTATTTGCAAATGTGGCTCACGAACCCTGCCGCAGTACACACGTCGGTTTAGCATGGGAAAGAAAATGTATCTGGCTGGAGTATGAAGGTGGCAAAATGAAGTGCATCAGATAGTCATGAAGAGCAAAGACTGCCTGGAAAATGAAAATGGGTCAGTCTCCAGAACTTTGTTGGAAATGGGGGTCTCTCAGTCTGATTCAGTATAAACATGTGTTTACAATGATTATTCAAATGTTTCACATGTTATCAGGATTGCAATTCATTAGAGAAATGTCTGCAACAATTTTATGAGAATATGGTTTGTTCTTGTGTCTTAAAATGTGCTGAAAATTATTGAAAACATCCAAAATCTCGGTGCCATTTTGTGACATGGCAATGTGTCTAAACATGAAGTGGTCAGAAACAAACAAGTACAAACATGATTAAAATTCAGTACATACAGTCATAAAAGCGGATTTGCGTCTTCTACCACTTTAGTATAAAATACATGAAATTGAAAATGTTTGTTTCCTTTTGACCCGAAAGAGCTCTGTTCCTAGCTTACTGTTCAGATTCAGTGACCTGCTCACAGATCAACATCAGCGCGGCAGTCACATGTACTGTACCGCGCTGAACCCTTTCCTCTGGCGCGCTTGCGTAACCTTCGCCTGGGCTTGCCTTGCGACTCTTTGTAAGGCGCTCTCGCACAGGCAGAAGTAATAAAAATATTCGATTCTGGACATTAAAAATCAAAATCTACCTATGTTCCCGCCCCCCTATAGTGGCCAACTTTATATCAGTGTGATCAGTATGATTTATTCTATTTTATCGTAAAAAGAACGGTTTTGTTGCAGACATTTTGACCTAACGCAAATTTTAATCTAAATTTCCTGGCCAACTATTGTGAAGCCGCACACAAGACAGTCTCACCCCGGCACGTCGCAGCACATCAACTGTAATGACAGTTTCCATTTCTTCTGCTCCCTCTGCCAGAAAAACGAGTGCGGTAGGCATGCTTATGATCTGGGGTTCAATTTGCTTTCAAGCAAAGTATATGAGAAGTCAAGCAAAACACGCTGATTTGGTCACCACAACAAGAAAAACCTTCGAAGTTGTCGTCTGGTGTCAAGGCCGAAAAGCGGGAAAACACTCATGTTTCAGATGTTGCCAGTAAACGAGAGTTATTTACTCCTCCTTTTTTTTTCTCCCAAAAGATGAAATGCACGTACTTTGTGCTCGAATGCAGTGCATGGCTGTGACCTTTTTTTCTTCTTTTTTTTTTTTTTTTCTTCTTTTTTTTTCTTTTTTTTTTCTTTTTTTCTTCTTTTTTCTTCTTTTTTTTTCTTTTTTTTTTCCCAAATGATGTTGATCTCGCTTTACAATTGCTTTTTTTTGTTGTTGTTGTTGTTGTTTTCACACCACCAGAGGACAATACAGTTTCTTTCAAGTGAAAGTAGCACACACAAAACAAACAAACAAAAAACGCAACAACAACCAACCAACTGAACACAACACTATGATGTTGATTGTGGCTATATACTCAACTTGAAGAAGATAAACATACCAAGGTGTGTGTGTGTGTGTGTGTGTGTGTGTGTGTGTGTGCAGGCTGAACTGATTGAAAGTTTGATTTCTTGGCAGGTCCTCTTCTGGGTAGTTGTCCACATCAGTGGGGAAGGTACTGTCATATCAGTAGTCCAACTGAGGAATCACCAGGTGGAATATACCTGCACAACATGATATACTTAACTATGACTACCCATCCCCAGGTACCACTTGTAGTACTGACTCATCGCCACTATGTCAACCCATATTCTTTACTACAACCACTAATACTTTTTTTTAATTCTTTGTTTTTCTTTTTTTGACGTCAAGTTCCGCCCAGCCAGGAATCGAACCCAGAAACCTCTGACTCAGTGTTGACTCGCTGCGGCTCTTATCTAAGTTCCGCCGGCAGCCAAAACAAATCATGATTATATCAGTGATCATGACTCTGCTCGGCCGGGCAGAATTCGTGAACTCAAACATGCGCTAAACTAAAAGACTGAAGAAAACGAAAAACTTGACGCAGAAAGAAACATGACGGGATAAAAAATAATAATAATAATAAAAAAGATAATAAATAAATAAAAGGCCAGAAGGAAACAGTGACAAAATATGAACATTCAAAGAAGACTTGGCGATGTCGACTGTGTGTTCGTTCGGGTGCCGTATCAGCACTATCAGTGTGCGCGTGAGTGCGTGCTGAAGCGTTCTTTTCTGGGGTGCTTGATAAAAGTTCCGCCGTGCATTGTGCAACAGCTAAAGTGGTCTTTATCGTGTTTAATACTACAACGACCTCAAAAAAATTAACTGCATATCCATACTACGAAAGAGTAATTTCGGAGAAACATTTTTCCAAGTTACAGGGACCAAAATATTGCACAAGAAGGCTTTTTCGATAGTCTCCACTGTACATTCACTTCACATTGACTTGATAAATTAAAAGAGTTTTAGTGTAATTTATTCAGTATAATATTTGAAACTGGCACCTTACCAGGTGACTGGCTCACTGGTACCATTGTCCCCCATTTACAAAAAATAAAAGAGACAAAAACGACCCGAACAATTACAGGGGCATCATATTACTCTCATGCAGTGCTAATTAAATTCTTTACTGCTGCACTCAACGAAATGCTATGCACTTTTTCTGATACCTTAGATATTTTTTCCGAAAACCAGGCTGGCTTTAGACCTAATCACTCCACAACTGATCACATTTTTGTAATGAAATGTTTGAATGACATAATAAGAAGCAGGAAGAAAAAAATGTTCCGCAGGTGCTTTCATCATAGATTATGAGAACCTGAAGCGAACAAAGTGTGGCATACAGGCTTATAGACAAAACACATTCGCTATGGAATCAATGGCAAATTCTTAAATATTGTCAGGAACATGTATAAAGGAATTGTTTCATGCGTTTCCTCAAATGGTGCCGTTTCTGAGTCTTGTGCAGTTTATCAAGGTGAAAATCTCATGATCCTCCTTTTTGTTTGCTTTGTATGTGAATGATGTGGAAACTCACCTCATCATGGAAATACTCTATAACACGTTAATTGCAGTTTAAATACCTAGGACTGACTTTCAATTTCAACGGTAAGTTTAACATAGCTTTGAAACAAAACGGATCAGGCCAGACGGGCAATGATGGCACTGTTAAGAAAAAGCAGACAACTTCGGCTCTCTATTTCCTGTCAACTGGACTTATTCAATTCACTGGTCATGCCAATATTAAGTTATGGTTGTGAAGTTTGGGGTAATAACTGCGTTGACATTGCCGAAGCATTACACTTGGAATCAGTACTGTAAATATATACTCCGATTTAAGAAAAGCACTCTAAACTGTTTCATCTATGGTGAAACGGAACGTTTCCCTCTGTTTGTACATGTATATTGCCGAAAGATCAAATTCTGGCACAAATTGTCCATTGACACATTCACTAGTAACAAATTCTCCTCTCGCATGCTGAATACATTAAATGAATGTTTTATTTTACAAGTACACACAAATGACTGGTTACTTAAAATCAAACAGATTCTAGATGAAAATGGGCTGTCTTTTGTGTGGTACTATCCACAATCTGTATCAACCGCTTAGTTGATAAACAATCTGACCCAAGGCTTAAAGATAGTTATACACAAAAATGGGTAGGAACTTGTCGTAACCGTCTACAAAAGCCAGTAACTACAATTTATTTAAAAGCCAAATAACTTTTGAAGATTATCTATACTTTTTTCCATTGAGCTATAGCATCCCAATGTTGAAACTCAGAACAAGTAATCACAATTAAACTACCAATAACTGAGAAAGGGAGACACATGAACATACCACAAGAAGCAAGATTATGTCATCTTTGTGACACGAATCGAGTGGGAGACGAATACCACTTTGTCATGGAATGTCCTGCAATTCAAAATCTCTGCAATCAGTATTTACCTAAGTATTACAGAACACGTCCCAACTTCCACAAATATGCAACATTAATGTCTATTACTAGAGTAGTAAGAAAAAGTTGCTAAATTTTGCTAAGTTCATTAAAGAAGGTTTTAATATGTTCGTTAGGAGGCAGTTTCAGTCTGGGTCCTTTACCACTTATTCCTTAACTGTACTTGTTGAATAGGAATTAGAACAATGACATGTGTTAATCTTGACACTGAATCCTGTACATATCCATTTGCAATTGCATGATCATATATTTATTTTATATGTCCTTTTCTCTCTCGTATATATCAAACCAATTCCAGTATTACTGACAAATGGGTGCTAAAATAACACTGAAATTATTGTGTATTTTATTTTGTTACACCATGTCATTGTTATTGCTATGCTCCGACTAACCCCTCAGCCTTCCCATTTCAGGCTCAACTAGTCAGATGCAGAGCCGTTTGTAAATCTATGTTGTGATCTGTGCATTTGTCTATGGAGTATTGCTTTCGCTATTCCTATTGCATTGTATCAGACTGCCGTGATGATTACATTTGACCTTTTTTTCTTATTTCATTTTATTTTTTCCCCATTTGTATATTACCCCGCCCCCCCATTTTTTGTTGTTGTTTTTTTTGTTTGTTTGGTTTTTTTTGTTTCTTCTGTTTAAAATATCTTCTTGGGATGAAGAGCAAGACCGTCCTTTTAACAATCTTCAACTCCAGCTGGAAGATAGAATCAGTCCCACAGTGTTGGAGGGAAGCAGACATGATCCCCATTCACGAAAAGGGAAAGGACAAGTCGAAGGCTGACAGCTACAGACCCATCAGCCTTACAAGCTGCTTAGGAAAGCTGATGGAGAGACTTGTCAACACCAGGCTTGTCTGGCACGCTGAGCCCTGAACAGGCAGGCTTCCGCCAACACAGATCAACAGAAGACCAGATCACATTCATCACTCAAAGCATTGAGGACGCATTCAAAGAAAAGAAGAACACGCTTGCTGTCTGGATTGACATGGAGAAGGCGCTCAACAAAGTCTGGAAGGATGGACTCAGGCTCAAACTATGGCGATGTGGTATGTCTGGGAGGATATACACCTGGATCAGCCAGTACCTACACAATCGCCAAGCCCGAGTCAAGTTTCAGGGCCAGAAGAGCAAGAAAAAGGTGCTGAGACAGGGAGTACCACAAGGAGGAGTCCTTTCGCCAACGCTGTTCCTCATCTTCATAGATGACATCGTCAGAAAACTGCCAAGAGGGGTCAGAGGAGCGATCTACGCAGATTACCTGGTACTCTGGTGCTCTGAAGAGTACACCACTACAGCACAGGTACGCCTCCATACTGCGCTCAACAAGATCGGCAAGTGGACCAAGGAATGGCTTGTCTCTGTCAACTCAAGCAAAACAACCTACACAGTCTTCAGCCTATCCAGCAAGAAGCAAGAGGCGAACTTGACGCTGAACAATCAAAGGCTTGCAGAGGAACCCACACCTACCTACCTGGGAGTGACCTTTGACCGCAGACTCACTTGGAAACAGCAGATCACCAGATGCTGTAGCAGGGCCAAGCTGAGACTGGCGATCATGAAGAAACTTGCAGGGACGGACTGGGGGGCTGATGAACGTATCCTAAAGAGACTCTATACGGGGAGAGTCCGACCTGTAGTTGAGTACGGGACATCAGCATGGGCATCAGCTGCAAAATCTAACCTCGACCATCTCAACAAGATACAGAACCAAGCTCAGCGTGTCATAACTGGCGCCATGATATCCACCCCAATCCTGAAGATGGAGGAGACCACTGGGCTACAGTCATTGGAGGACAGAAGGGACACAAAGATCCTCATCCAGGCAGCAAAATTCAAACGCCTTGAAAACCATCCAATGAACAACAGAATGAGCAGACCCACCAAGAGCCGACTGAAAAGAGGCAGCTTCATCCACCAGTCAAGACGCCTTGAAGACAAGCCCCAGTCTTGATGGAACACGAAGCAAACCTATCCCGGCAAATGTCACCCACGCATCTTAGAAGATGCGGGTGTTCCCAACAGTCGTCACCAGCATTCCCGGAGTGGAGAAGAGAGGAACACAGTCAGACACCCAAAGGAAGGCCCTGGCCATGGAGTACATATGTAACTAGTACCCCAGGAAGACTGGATCCATGTCTTTACAGATGGCTCCGCCACAGAAGCAACGAGGGATGGTGGAGCTGAAATCTTCCTCCGATACAACTTCCGAGCTGAGCGACATGCCCTCTGTGAGGCAGCCACAACAGTCGAGTCTCGCAGAACTCCACAAGAACAACAGGGCAGGTGGTGGTGTTCTCAGACGCTCTCTCCGTGCTCCAAGCTCTCAAGAACTCCCGCTGCAAAGAACAGAACCATCTCACTTCAGCCCTAGTTGCCCTGAGTGCCAGAGTGGAGAAAGTGATGATACAATGGGTACCAGCACACTGTGGCATCAGAGGCAACGAAAAAGCCGACATTCTGGCAAAAGACGGTGCACAGAAGGAGCAGGCCAACAAACTGGTGTCATACAATGAAATCAAGACAATCATCAAGGCACAGCAGGGAATAAAGTGGCGCCTCCAGCACCCCAAATATAACCCAGAAGACAGATACCATTTGCTGGAACTGACGACGGGAACAGGTCAAGATCTTCCACCTGAGGACTGGACCGTGACAACCGCATATGGACTGACCGTCTATGGATTGACCACGATCGCACTCATTGATTTCCCATCTCTCTCCCCGGCAGTAACACTATGAACACCCCAACACAATGTCAAATGAAAAATCAAAAACGACATTCAATTCAAGGGCATGTATTTTAACGTGCAGAACCTCACATGTTCGCGTTGAACTTACGGACACATTTTTACTGATATAAGTTGGGGGAAAAAAACAACAATGAAGGCATATATTGAAGGGGGTGGACGTGGGAGGGTGGGGAGTCGTGTGCACATGCGAAAAACGCTTACATCCGCCCCCCCCCTCCCCCCCTTTTTTTTTTCCATGTGTGCCGTGTGTGCGTGCGAGCGCGCGCACGCGTGTGTGTATTTGTGTCGGTGTGGATTCAGTTGAGATTGTGTGTGTGTGTGTGTGTGTGTGTGTGTGTGTGTGTGTGTGTGTGTGTGTGTGTGTGTGTGTGTGTGTGTGTGTGTGTGTGTACACGGCGGTGTGTGTGTGTGCACTATACTATGATGTATGTATGTACTATTGAGTATGTATGTATGTATGTATGTGTGTGTGTGTGTGTGTGTGTGTGTGTGTGTGTGTGTGTGTGAGAGAGAGAGAGAGAGAGAGAGAGAGAGAGAGAGATTTGAGGGGCATGTGGATGTGGGGAGCAAACCAAGGTGGTGACAATTGCAGAGCGATTTTTTCGATAGCCTCCCCTACATGCATGTCGGATGGACTTCTCCATCTTTCTCCACCGAAATTGTAGATTTTCTTGATGGGAAGGCCATTCAGAAACATACATTATGTTACGCCTATATTACACACACACACACACACACACACACACACACACACACACACACGCACACACACGCACACACACACACACACACACACACACACACACACACACACACACACACACACACACACACACACACACACACACACACACACACACACACACACACACACACACACACACTGACGGAACATACACACACACACACACACTGACACACTACACACACACACACACACACACACACACACACACACACACACACACACACACACACACACACACACACACACACACACACACACACACTCGGTCGCACTCCACAGACACACATATACTGACCTGACACCATTGCGCTGTGAACACACACACGCACACACACACACACACACACACACACACACACACACACACACACACACACACACACACACACACACACACACACACACACACACACACACACACACACACGCACACACACACACACACACGCACACACACACACACACACACACACACACACACACACCCTGACTGACACACTACACGCACCGTGCACGTACTAGTATGTGCCGTACACACAATGACATGGGCGCACATGTACACATACACAAGCACGCGTGCACTGCAAACCGGCTGAACTGGCACACGCACACACACACACACACACACACACACACACACACACACACACACACACACTCACACTCACTCACACACACACACACACACACACACACACACACACACACACACACACACACACACACACACACACACACACACACACACACGCACGCACACACACTCATTCACTCACTCACCGGGCTCACACTCACACACACACACACACACACACACACACACACACACACACACACACACACGCACACACACCGTGGCTGAGAGATAGACCGTAAGACAGGCAGACAGACAGACATATCTATAGACACAAGCGCGCACGCACTGCACACACACACACACACACACACACACACACACACACACACACACACACACACACACACACACACACACACTGAGAGACAGACAGACAGACAGGTAGACAGATAGGCAGACAGACAGACAAATGCATGATAAAATCATTATCAAGGTAGAAGTTGTCGTCTGCTAAGTGCGAAACTTCCGTTCAGGAAATATCTCATAACTCTCCCAAAGCACTTCCGGATCAGTCAAGTTGGAGGAAGAACTTAAAATTTCCGAGGACTTAAATATTATTTCCCGTGACAGTGAATACTGTGTGGTTGGTGAATGACTGTCTTTGCCATGATTTTTGCATCTTTGCTGAAGATTAGATGACACAGTTATGGCGGAAGCAAGAGAAGAAGTCACCACTGTGCTCCCAGAAGGGAGGGTTGAAGAAGGTCTGTTTACACTTTTTGACAGAGCTGCGCTATTTCTGGCACTGAGTCTTTTTGTTGTTATGGTCCTCAGAAAGACCAGCTGTTTTAATTCCAGCGTCGCACAATGAGTTTCACTTTCACAGTGTTTAAAGTATCAGTTTAAGTCACGCTGAAAACACACCAAGCGTTATCTGTATACTTTTGTGATGTTAACAAGTAAGATATTGTGGAAAGAGGAACAAAATCTCAAAGAAAGTGTATTATAATATACTAGATTAGTAGATAAGACGTGACTGTTTTTTAGACAGTCATTCGGTCATGATTTTCAGGAAAAGGTAGTCCTAGAATTTTTTTTCCAGCTCTGTGTTTGTGACTCCCCCTTCCCAACCCCATCTTTTAGTTTATCTATCTACTTAATTAAAGTATGTTATCCATTTGTACTTGTAGCCTATTTCAGTATTTGGTGTTAAGTTTGATCAGAACTAGATCGACTTTTGCCCCTCAAACTGCAGTAGATAATTTGTTAAAATGAAACCGGAGGAAACGGGTGATGAAGAGGAGGGAGATTTTTGTCAACAGAACAGTAATGGAAAGTTCAATATTTGAATTTTTATTTAAATGATAGTAGTAGTACTTTAGTAGCCCACACAGTAAATGCTAAGAAAACTATATATTCATACATGTAGAGGAAATACTCATGTATCAAAGAACTGAAACAATGGAGATTAAAATTTCAATGATAAGTTTTGTATTCTGTAATAAAATGGATATCTGTTTCTAAATGAGACAACTTAGATGAAAACAGAAGGGATTTTTAGACCTTAAACATTAAGAACTGAGAATTGTGAAATAAAAAACAATGAATAATCACTGTGTAAAACAGGTATCTGATTCTGAACAATTTTCTAAACCATCCGTTTTCAAACCAAGAAGAAATTGAACTTGTTTTGAATTTATTAAACTATGCTAAAACTAGTACTGTAGTAGTAAACTATGCTGAAACTGGTAAAGGATACCATGTTGTGTTAGGAAATAAGATTATGGCTGTTGTTACCCCTCACAGTGATTGTTGGATGTCTCTATCTCTAGAATTAATTAGTATGATTACAGTTTCAGGCAGTGGCACACACTGATTCAGTTATTGTGCATGTCATGTTATATTCACAACTTGTATCTAACTTTAATCTCTTTTTCATACCGTCTTCGTCAGTCAGTTGGCAACCACTGTATGAGCACCTGTGCATGCATATGTTATGTATGTGTGTGCGTGTGCTTGCGTGTGTGTGTGTGCGCGCGCGCACGCGCATTTTCCTACTGTTTTCCAAATCTCTATCCTTTGTCACTAGTGCTTGTAAAAGTTGTATTGTGGTAATAATTATCTCCGTGTATAAGTGTGTGTGTGTGTGTTAAAATTATTGTCTTCTCTAAATGTGAAAGGGCTTCTGTGTGATCTGCCTCATATTTTCTTACTCTCCTTTTTTTCTTTAATCACCAATGGTTTTTGTGCTCATTTGGGGTGTTAACAAAATGAGGTGAATGTATACATGTGCACTTTTGTACTCTGTGTGTGTGTGTGTGTGTGTGTGTGTGTGTGTGTGTGTGTGTTCCGTGTCGGTCACTCAGGAAAAAAATCTTGCATGTTACAGTAACAGTTGCATTTTGTGTTGGAAATCCCAAGTGCAGAGGGAGCAGTGAGTCGGTTTGGTCGTCAGGATGTTTGGTATCTGTAGTGTCTCAACCTTCTGGAAATATCCAACACTAGAATTGTAGTCTAAATGACGAAAGATTCCTTTGTGTCTATACTTCATCAGTGATTCAGTTCAATTGTTTCTGTCTTCTTTTTTTTTCTATTTCTTTCCTATTTTCTGTCTTCTCAGTCTTATATATATTAATATAATAGTATACTGTTTATTTTCAGTCAAGAATTATTATGCTTATAAATATCTCTCTCTGGAATTGATTGTCGGATACTTTTTAGGACAAAAAAATCATTATATATATATATATATATATATATATATATATATATAGTAATATACATTGCCCTTTGCCATTTTGTGCTGTCTTCCTTTTTATCTCAGTAAATAAATGTGCTTTTAAAAAGAAGAAGAAATATTGCTGTACTGTTAACTGAGTTTGCTGAATAGTTATAACCAATTTTACTAATACTTTGTAGATGTGTGTTTTTTCTTAATCCTCAGGGGGGATTTGCTCACCTCCTTACATTCTTTGCTTTGTTTGACAAAAGAACAGAACACTTTCCCTGTGAGGATGATAGGGTGGTTTCCCATAATTTGACATTTAATACAGTAGTATTCCTAGTTCCTTGAAAGTCTGCAAGAATTTTTGACTTTGCTAGATTTCTCTCTCTCTCTCTCTCTCTCTCTCTCTCTCTCTCTATTGCATTTTGTGTTACAGTCATGTTTAAATTTAAGCCAACTTAACCTCTTTCCAGGGTATGTTTTTCAGAGTATCAGGACTTGACCTATATTTTATGATATATAATGTATACTAGCTCATAAAATGTTTTTATTCAATATTCAGTTGCTCTTTTTTTTGTACACAGATGGTAGGTAATATAGACTATAGTAGTTTTAAGTTATCCATATATAATTTCTTAGTAATGGCTTTTTTTGTTTTGTGTATCAGTGTTTAGAAATTGAATTGAAAGGTTAATGGTAGATAGTCATGATTGGGTTTATGTTAATGTTGACACCCACCCCATGACCAGTGGGAATAACCATTCTAGGAAAGGGGATGAAAACCGACTTATGCTTAGATCTGAAAATATACTGACTGCCAGAGCAACAGTAAGTTCAACCTTAAACTGGCAGTCAGAAAGTCAGTTTTTATGTTGGGCACCCACAATTCAAACCCTCAACCTTTGGTTTATAACATAGGAGGACAAAGATTTTGATATTGTTTGTTTGTTTGTTCCAAAAAGGGTCACATTGCTCTTAAGGGATAGATTAAATTGACTGGATAGTAATATTGCTGGCATACATGTACTGTTTGTGAAGGTTCTGCATGTTACAGGTGTAATTTTTTGTCTTGTATAATTCATTTCATTGATGTGGCCCTTGTGGTGAGTAGACAAACTTTTTTTCTGTGAGGGGGCATCTCTTGTTTAAAAAGAAACACCCTACTATGTTGTTTTATCTGTTGGGCCTTTGGGCTTCATAAGCACACACACACACAAAAAAAAACACACACACGCACACACACACACGCGCGCGCATCTCTGTTACTGTGGTAGTTACCTAGTACCATGCTGGTTATTTTTATGAACTAAGTCGAAGGATAGAGAAAGATTCCAGACTTTATCATTTTGAACAGTTTCCATTCTGGCACCATCTTCCAGCAAAAAAAATTCCAGTAGAGTTTTGCATCCAGCTGCACTCTGTACCCCTATCATATTTTTATTGGTGTTTTTGCACCCTAGATCTGTGTTTCTTAGTCATCACTCTTTCACTTTATAGGGTATCCTGTGGGTTCACACTGGAAAGACTGATTGATTGGTCTGATTTATTGCCACTCAAGGCTAAGACTTGGACCACACAGGCATAATTTTGCCATCCATTTCATAGATTCACTTTTTTGAGAAAAAAAAAATCTTTGCCAACACTGCAAGCGTCTGTAACTCTTGTGCCTGGTAGATGTTGGGAGTGGGGTGTATTTTTTATTAAAAAAATATTTTTTATATATTAAAGGAATCCAGGAGTACAACATACTGACATTGTTTCAAACTAAAACAGACATCTATTGCACCCCCCACCGCCACTTCATCCTAAATGATCCTCATGATGGTACAGAAAAAAATTTCTTAAGTTTGTGGCCTTTCTTGCTCAGCTGCTGTTTTTTTTATGGTTTTGTTTGTTTGTTTGTTTGTGTGTGTGTGTGTGTGTGTGTGTGTGTGTGTGTGTGTGTGTGTGTGTGTTGTTTTTTCCTCTCCCTCCACTGAGGCAGTTATGAGTTTGCATCAAACTTCAAAGTCTTTAGTGTCAGCATATTCCTTGGGCTTGTTGCTGGAGATACAGTGGTGGTGGTGGTGGTGGTCTCCATTCATGGGAGCTAGGTAACTATAATGTGGATGACACGAAATAACTTGACTATGTCTCTGTGTGTGGTACTTGTCTTCCCACTGGAGTCAAAGCATACTCAGCTGTGGGCAGGACAACAAAAGAAAAAAGAAGAAAAATCATTTACTTACATTATGCCTCAGATGGGGCTCAAACCCAGGTCCTTTCAATCTGTCCCTGACACTAGCACTTAAACTTTAACAGTTTCAAAGTTAAACTTGGCCATTGTGGTTGGTTTATGAATGTACGTCCAACTGGTAAATGATAGATTCATATTTGATCAAACAGCTGTTTTATTTTGTTAAAATCTTCAGGCATGAGAAACTGCACAGAATATTGGTCATCAAACAGAGAGACATCACTCTGGCCTGAGTGCTCTGGCATACTAAGAATCATTGTTTGATTTCTTTTGTTTCAGGGTTCAGATTTTGTTCAGCAATAGAACTAAAAAGGTGGTTGAATATTACGCTTGTGTATTCTGGTCAGTTGATAGAGCCTTTTGATTTTGTATGGATTCTGTCTTGTGTCTACATTAAATTATATCAGGAATGATGACATGAAATAATATTTACCAGTAACTGATTTCTAGTGACTTTCTGGTTGTATAGTGTTTGTTCATTTTTGACTCACTTGTGTAAACAAAGTGAGTCTATGTTTTAACCCGGTGTTCGGTTGTCTGTGTGTGTGTGTGTGTGTGTCTGTGTGTCCGTGTGTCCGTGGTAAACTTTAACATTGACATTTCATTTTCTCTGCAAATACTTTGTCAGTTGACACCAAATTTGGCATAAAGATAGGAAAAATTCAGTTCTTTCCAGTCATCTTGTTTAAAACAATATTGCACCTCTGGGATGGGCACAAAAAAAAAACAAAAAAAAAATCTAATTATATGCAAACTGCATTTACTCTTATATTTATATTTTTTGTATTCTCTGAACTTGGCACTTTGACCTCTTATTCTGACACAACAACAAGAGGAGTCATTATTATCATTTTTTGTTCAAACAGGAACTTCTTTTGCTAAGCATGGAATTTTTATTTATTTTGCAAACGTTTTGGTGCAGATAGTAAAAAAGGGAAATTACGCTGTAATTAATGCTAGGGGACTTAATTTATCACAAGTGAGTCTTGAAGGCCTTGCCTCTCTTGTTTGTTTTTGTTTCTGTTTTTTTGGTTGGTGTTTTTGTTTTGATTTGTTTGGTTTATTTTTGTTTTGTTTTGTTTTTGTTTTTTATGAATTAAGCTGATTTTTTTCATTTTGTTGCCATTCTGTTAGATATTTCTTGAATAATTTATGCATACATATATCTTAATGCTGTTCTTTCTCATTATTTCCTCAGTTCCTGTCTTTGAGACTGAAGCAGCTCATAATTTATCATTACTTATCTACTGTTTAAGTTACAGGCATAAGGAATTCATGCCATCAGTTCCGAAAAATATTTTGTTGTTGCTGCGTGTCCTAATTCTTTCCTTTTCCGTTTTATGATTTTTATTTTCTAAGTAAAATTCTACTGTTTTAATTCAAGACATTTTCATTGGTATTTTTTCATTGTTGTTCCAACATTTGTTAAATTAAAAATATACCGTTTGTGTAATTAAAAACAAACAAACAAACAAAAAATAATGGTGAACATGGAATTTTTTTTTTTTTAGTTATGCAGCACATCACATAAACAATAACAGGAGATCAAAAATTTGGATTGTTGTCCTGACATAGAAGTGGGACACTGTTTTTATTTGCATACCATTCTGCCTTTATATACCAGTCTTGCTGTGCAAAAACAATGTTCTTACTGTTTTAGGTCCACTTGAGTCTGTTGAACGTAAGTCATGTCTTGTTTTATAGCCAGATTGTTATTTATTTTACTGTCTTCGTTTAAAAAAAAAAAAAAAGTTTTACGTTTATGTTGTTTTGCCTTCCTTTACTCTGCAGCTTTGGGGCCCAGAAGGCCCATTGAAGTGACTGCCGGCCATATCGAATCAGGTTGACTATTACATTCATCTTGACTTCTCTTCTCCAATCTGCTGCTTTTCTACCCATTGCTTTTCTGCTCTTAGTGTATTCACTGTGTGTGTGTGGAGTTAGTACAGGTCTTCATTATAGATCTGTATACATACACGTACATGTCTCAATGAAACATGCACATGTTATAATGTTTCAGTCTTTACTCTTTGGAGAGAAAAAAAAAATGGCTTTAGAATCAATTTGATAATAATAACTTTATTTATCGGAATCAATCTATAGACATAGAACCTGGTAGAAGCCTTTTTCATTACATAATACATCTTTTTTTTTCATTCAGCTTATTCAAGCAGTGAATATAAAAAAGACCAGCTGTCATGTGATTTGAAAGGTCTTTGATGTGAAATCCTTTGCAAAAGAGATGTTAAGCAGATTTTCAAAGTTCTACACTGTATAAGTATATAAGGTACACAAATCTTTTTTCATTCTTTTTTTTTTTTCAATTAAAATTTATGCAAAATGATGTTTTTCTTTTACTATGTTAACCCTGTACATTACTAATACTTTTCTTGTGTATATTTATTCCAATGAAGCCGCTACCACATTGTTTGAAGATTATATAATTTATAATCTGTCTTGCATCTTGTATTGGAAAAGAATTTCATGATGGTCTGGAGAATTAATGTCTTTGTAGTTTGTCAAACAGTGGGTTTTTTTCTCACAAACATGAAGATGAATACAGACATTCTGTGACTTTATATACCATTATCAATGGCCTGCCATAAAAAAAAGGCAATGCCATGAATATTTAATCGGTACATGTCATTACTGTATGATTTTCAAAATTTCATCTTACGGATTGCACAACTCTCGTTTACAGTCATTGGTTCATTTGGTTCTAGATAACTTATCCCATTGACTCTGGAACAATTTGTAATTTTTACTGAAAAATCATGAACCTCACAACAACAACAACAACAAAATTAATGTTCATTTTATAATATATTTTTTGTTGTTGATGAAAATGAATGGGGAAATGGAGAAAATAATAATCATATGCTCGATGTTGAAAGGACGTGGTGACTCACAATCAAGGGAAGATCACCAAAATTTATAGGTGAAAAAAAAAAGTTAGGTTTTTTTAATAATGGAAGAAAATTCAAGTGTCTGTATTTTGAAGAGTAGAAATGGTTCTGAAATATGATTTGCAAATGTATTGGACATGATGAGTTAATAGCCATGTGCTATTGCTATGTTGTTTTTCTTCACCATCATGTTGTTCTGTACACAAACACTAACACCGTCATGCCTGTCCACCCACAAACACTACTGCATAATATTAAAACACACACTTACATATTTCAGTTGAAGCCTTTATCAGGAGATTTTATGGGAAATGATAATACGTTTGGTTGATCAACAAAATGTATTACTTTCATTTTATTCTTTCATTTTCTACCACATTTTCATAGCCGCTGTTATCGCTGTCATGCGGCATATTAATGAAAATTCCACCACCTCCTCTGCAGTGTACGTCTTTGCAGCCATGTTGACACACTCATCAGTTGTTGTTTTTCTTGATAAAATGTTAAACAAGAAAATAATGAAAAAAAAAAGAAGTAAACATCAAAATCAGGCCAAAACTGAGTTGAGAACTTGCTTCCAACATCCTGCAAGGCAGTACCACATGACCAGCTCATTAATTAATTATGCAAAGACTCCTGAACCATGATTAAACCTGTGGTCAGGAGTGGAAGACTTAAAACCTGTATACAGATGAAGGAAAAAATGTTACTTTTGACATACCTGTACAGTGTACAAACACTCAGTACACACAAACTCGCAGACACGCTCTCTCTCTCTCTCTCTCTCTCTCTCTCTCTCTCTCTCTCTCTCTCTCTCTCTCTCTCTCTCACTTATCCTTGGATGCCTTCTCAGTTCATGTACATATACATTGTACTGTTTTCTGTTTCTTTTTAATATATCAAGATTATGTAATGATTATCAAGAGGAAAAAAAAGTATACGTATGTGTGTATATATGTATATGTATATATATATATATACATATATATATATATATATATATATATATATATATGTTTGTATATGTATATGTGCTGTTAAAACCTGTCCTAAATTAATATAACTTTTCTTTCACATCAATCTATCTCTCATTCTCTGCCTTTGTAAATTTTATTTCTTGTATGACTATTACTCTTCGTATGAATTACTTTTTGTCTATGCAGATTTCTCTGTGTTAAATTTAGGTTGCTGTCTCCTGGCAGAGTACATTGCTCCAATGTAGTGCTACTAGTTTTTTAGGTGGGTTTTTTTTTTTCTTTCT
>NC_134886.1:27323378-27440878 GCF_041734735.1 Babylonia areolata | reverse complement strand
AATGTTTCTTCATTCTTTCTGTTTATACATTAAGAATACTAGTTACTACCTGCAGTGTGTGGATGTATGTATGAAACGGTGTATGTGATATTTTTTACATTTGTGTCTTTGTAATATTCGTAAAAGCTGTTGTTGACTTTTACAGTTATGGTCCCCATGTTGTTTACTTGTCTATGTTGTGATAATGCACCTGACCAAATTTCTCCAGTTGGAGATAATAAAGTTATTCTTATTCTTATTCTTATCATGTTTCTTTCTCGTTCACTCTTCCTTTCTTCGTTCTTTATTTTTGGTATTCATTCCTTCTTTGTGCACATATCTCCCACCCCCTCCACCTGCCCTACCATTTCCTTCTAAAAAGAATTTATATATGAACAACAACAACAGCAACAAAATCACACACCACAAGACTCAGTTCTTCATATCTTTGATCATAACCATATTTCTGATAACGTCATGATTTTTGTTTATTACTGTTTATCTGTACCTATCATCCCTTCAGTCCTTCTGATTTTTATTTATTACTGATTTTTCATCTGTACCTATCATCCCTTCAACCCTAATGGGTTTTTTAATTACTGATTTTTCATCTGTACCTATCATTCCTTCAACCCTAATGCCTTTTTTTTTAATTTAAATTACTGATTTTTTTCATCCCTTCAACCCTAATGCTTTTTTTTTTTTAAATTACTGATTATTCATATGTACCTATCATTCCTTCAACCCTAATGGGGTATTTTTATTACTGATTTTTCATCTGTACCTATCATCCCTTCAACCCTAATGGGGTATTTTTATTACTGATTTTTCATCTGTACCTATCATCCCTTCAACCCTAATGTTGTTGTTTTTTATTACTGATTTTTCATCTGTACCTATCATCCCTTCAACCCTAATGGGGTATTTTTATTACTGATTTTTCATCTGTACCTATCATCCCTTCAACCCTAATGGGGTGTTTTTATTACTGATTTTTCATCTGTACCTACCATCCCTTCAACCCTAATGTTGTTGTTTTTTTATTACTGATTTTTCATCTGTACCTATCATCCCTTCAACCCTAATGGGGTATTTTTATTACTGATTTTTCATCTGTACCTATCATCCCTTCAACCCTAATGTTGTCGTTTTTTATTACTGATTTTTCATCTGTACCTATCATCCCTTCAACCCTTGTGCTGCACTTGAATTCACTCACTCATTGTCAAGTTGCATCCTTTTTCTTTTCCCCTTTTTTTCCTTTCCTTTGGATTACACACATAACCCAGTAATTGCATGCACATTTATATCTGGGAATCTGTTCAGACAATTGTAATTGAGGGAAGTCAGCCATTTGTAATATGCATGTGACCATTTGCTATGTTATAATATGTCATTAGCGTAGCCTGACCGGTATGCATGTTACAAACTTTTCAGTTAATTTGTGGTCTATTAATGAGTAATTTTTTTTTTTACTGTCATTGAATCCCACCCCCTTCCATAATTTCCCCATGCCTTCCTATACACCCATCCCCTTAACCCTCCCAGCCAATTCCCTCTGATGCATTACAGTCAGTCATGTCCAGCTATGACCATCAGAACAGCAGAGGAGGCAACTGCTGTCCCAACTATCTGGGCTAGAATTTGATATTGGATAATGTTTTGCCCAAGTTACATCCCAACTATGAAGGCCAACAAGCCCTCAAGGCTGCAGCACTAAGAGCCACTGTGGTCTTGCTTCCTAGTTTGAGAGTCGTAGTTCTTCACAAAACACAAAGCTGTAAGTAACTACCCATTGCAATGGAGAAATCATTGATCGTACAGCTCTCACTTTGCTGTTGCCCCTAATGTTAGCTCATGTCCATCTGTGATATGAGCTGAGTTGGGTCAAATATAAGTTCAGTATTACTTTTTGTTGTTTAACTCACTGCTTTCTCTTTGGAGTCTTCCCTTACACATTTCTCTTCTTTGGATACCTTCTCTCTTGCTACCCCGCTTGCCCTCATCATACTCTCAGTTGTTTTGTGAAGAATTTCATAAGAGTATTCAGCACTGTCTCTGTATTTTGTTGCAGTACGTCGCCAGTTTTCTGTCCGTGAAGATGGGGCGCTGGCTTACAGGATACAGAATGAAGAGAGTAAGGGCTGTTGTCTATTAATCCCATCTTTTTTTCCCCCATAGATTTATTGGTTTTCATGTGACTCAAAATGAATTAAAGGTTGAAGCGAGGGTAATGGTTAATTCGCAGTGTATTGGTTTATTGGTCAAAGTGTTGACCAGTGTAATGATGAATTCTTGACATTTGCATCTTTCTGAGGAAGCTTTTTGTATAATTATGTGTCTGTTCATTTGTTGAGTAATGAAAAAAGAAATGAACAAAAATGAAATGTGCTTTGTTCCTCTCCTTTAGTTTATTACAGTATGATTTAATCACAACACTTATTCTCATTTTTTTCTCCAGAGTTTTGTCTAGTTTTGTATTTTGTCATAATACATACTTGTCCCCACAGTTGTACCCAATTTTGTTAATCATTAAGTAATGCATATATAGCATATATATATATATATATATATATACATATATATATACATATATATATATATACATGTATATATATATATATATATGTGTGTGTGTGTGTGTGTATTTATCACAATGTGCTCTTGTCCCTGAGAATTTTGCTCATGTTATGGATTATATAGTTCCACGTATGTATATATACATAATTATCAGGATATACCCTCATTGCATGATTGATATTATGACATGGTTCTGAACACATTTTTTTATCATAACACACCACTCGCTGCATTCAGTTGAGGAGCATTATGGGATGAACCGCCTTCATCGGCGCACGGTGCGCGGAGACATCCCGGTGGCCAAGGTGGTGCAGAGCCAGGAGGAGATTGAACAGCAGAAGGAGCGTCTGAGGAAGCTGGCCGCCCTGCAAGCACAGTGAGTTCTGAGTTATGTGACTGAGTGGGGAAGTGGCGATTGAATTGTTACTTCATAATATGCTTATAGTATATTTTTGAATCGGCTACTTTTATGCAAAGTGTCTGTGGTGTTTTGTTCTACTCAAGTAGATGAATTTTATGTTATGTGTGCAATGTGTAATTCATCAAAATTTTATGTTATGTGTACAGTGTGTAGTTCATCAAAATTTTATGATATGTGTACAATGTGTAGTTCATCAAATTTTTACTCTTTTGTTCGTTTATCTCTGTTGATTCTCTGTGTCGTTTTTAGCTTTTCGGTGGATTTATTGGTGGTGTGTGGGGGGGAGAGGGTGGGGTGAGGGGGGGGGGGGGAGTAGGATATACCTTTTTATGTGCAGTGAATGATATGTGGGTGTGAATTGTTTTATCTCCTTTTTATTATACCTTTGTAATGATACATATCTGTTTTAATTACACATACTTAACCATGACCCACCAGTGCAGACTCCGGGGTTTTTACTGCAAAGCACGGTGAACCTGATCTTGAAAGCGGGGAATCGCGCTGTATAAGCCTCCATATTATTATTGTTATTCTTATTATAAGTGGAGCATGGAGAAAGCCGAGACTCATCTCTTGTGGGTCAGTGGTGTATTGATCAGAGTGTCCACCCAGGACGGGCACTATTGATAGCCGATTGTTTAAAGCATTGGACTTTTACTCTGAGGGTCCAAGGCTCGAATCTCTGTAATGGCACATGGTGGGTTAATGGTGGGGGATTTTTCTGATCTCCCACGTCAGCCTATGTGCAGACCTGCTTGTGCCTGAACCCTCCCTTTGTGTGTATACATATGTACCCAGAAGATCAAATATGCAGGTTTAAGACCCTGTAATCCATGTCAGTGTTCAGTGGATCATGGAAACAGGAACATACCCAGCATGCACACCCCCAAAAACAGAGTATGGTTGCCTATATGGTGGGGGTAAATACAAAACAAAAACAGAAGGTTCGTACACTTAAAATGTTACATTTCTGTATCAGTGTGTATATGCATGACTGCATAGCAGATGTAATGTAGTATGTATATATATATATATATATATATATATATATATATATATATATATATGTATATATTTGAATATGTATGAATGCAGTGACGCCTCATTGAGAAACTCAAATTGTCATCATCATCATTGTCATCATCTGTAGTAGCAGCAGTTGTAGTAGTAGTAGTCAAAGTAGTATTTGCGCTTTTTTCTCATTTTTACTCTTTTTTTCTCTCTCTCTCTTTTGTTTTTTGTTTTGTGTGTGTGTGTGTGTGTGTGTTCTCTGTTTATTTGTTTTATATATTTCAGCCCCTCCCTTCCCTTCAACTCCTGGTTGGGACTTTTTCAGTTATGAATAGTATCCCCACCTTCTGGAAAATCAGTGCTAGAAATTTCCCCTTTTCGATCGCTTTCATTGTTTCCAGCCTTTTCTTCTTGTCTTTCTGTTGTCTCTCTCATTTTCATTTTTCATCTTGTTGGTCCAGTCATTTGCATTTTGTTTGTTTGTTATGTGTTGTTTTTTTTGGGGGGTGGGGTTGATAGAAAATCTTTTTTTTCTCTCTTTTAAAAAAAAAAAATGTATTTGTGCATGCTGTATTGTGAAAGGAAAAAGACAAAACGTGTGATAATGTCTTCTAAATTTTCAGAGCGGAGGCAGATGAGATAGTAGCGCGACGCATCAACAGACAAGTACAGGATGAGGTTAAAAGAGATGAAATGGTTCGAGCAATTGAAGATGAGGTTGGTACTTTCTCTGATGGATATGTTTACTTATTTATTCAGACTTCTTGCTATAGCGCATATTCTTGAAGCTCTGTGCGCTTTACAATAGCACTAAAAACATTCACTCAAACATCCACACACAAACATATGCATATAATTTGAAATATAGGCGAGAGAGAAAAATTAAAATAGGTCATGTCAGTTGATTAAATCAAGAAATGCAACAGGTATTTAAAAAAAAAAAAAAAAAAAAAAAAAAAAAAAACCACACACACCCCGCATTACACACACAGATCAAAACTAGAAAGATGAAACAAATGTTCACACACACACACACACACACACACACACACACGAATGACAAACAATTGAAACACACAGGCTACAACATCACATGATAAAGCAATATTCATCAAACATTTCAAGTAAAAACGTATGTACATCATTACATTTAAGAAATTAAACCTGAAAATGTAAAAATGTACGTATTGTTAAAAAAAACAAAAAAAACAAACAAACAAACAAACAAACAAAAAAACAAAAAAAAAACAAACAAACAAACTCACACCTCCACCACGTCCACATATGTGTGAAGAATAAATCTCCTCTTTTCATATATGTATATATTTTCTAATTAATTTATTTTGTTGGTTGTTGTCTTCATTTTTGATAACTTGGGTAGTGCAATAACAGGACTGTAGAGATGTCCTGAACATTGTCTTAAATAAATGTTTTAAAAGGAATTGTGAAATGTGCCAGCCAGAGAGAAAATAAGAAGGAGCCCTTTAACATGTTATTGAAAAATACAGTCTATTTTCTGAATTTATTTTTAGTGACCAATGACATGATCCATTCTTTTCTGAAAGGAAAATGAACAGACAATTTCTTATTGCTTATTAAATGCACTGGTCAGCAATGAGTGAATCACGAGTATGAGATAAACAAAGTTCACATACTTTCAGAATGTATGTCAGAGAATAGATTGTTAATAAAAGCAGCTGAAATGAACATGGAAAAAAAAATGAAGAAATTATCAAGCAACATGAATAACAAATTACGGTTCACACACACACACACACACACACACATATATATATATATATATATCTGTGTGTGTGTGTGTGTGTGTGTGTGTGTGTATGAGTTAGATACTTACAACAAACCACGTCAGTGTGATAAGTATTTATATTTCAGTCATATTTTGCATTTTTTTTTTTTTTTAACATGTATGTTTTTTTCATTTTTGAATCGTAGTTCAGGTCCTTTAGAAATACACTTATATCTGGTTTAGTTTTATGAATTCTGGTTTTAAAAACAAACCAAAAAATACTCAGTAAACTAACCAGATCTAGTATTTCATCTGTGTGTTGTTGTTTTTTGTGTGTGTGTGCCAAAAAAGTATCAATTCCTATTTGAATTTGAGTCTCTAACAATTGGCACATGACCTTTTCAAAATATGCTCTAATTTCCTCCAAAAGAATTGTGTAAAATAGCAGTTCTATAGGTAGTGATGTATGGTGACTCCACATTACAAAAGTTGTATTTGTCACTGTTCGTGATTCTAATTCTTTTTAGCATGTTATTTGTGATGACTGTTGTTCTGTGGCATGTTGTAAGCTGAATCCAGTTTTATTTCTTTAATATTTGTAAACCTTTTTCAGCACTTATACAATATAATTTTAATGTTTAAGTGTTCCTTTCATGTGACAAAAGCTTTGATATCAAGAACTTCTGTATTTTCCACTATGATATTGTCATATTTTGTTATGTTTTTTTCACAAGGAGTATATTCTCTTTCTGAACACATTTACCACAAGATCTTCATAAGTGTGCAAAACAAACCGCCAACAGCAACACAGTTAACTATGATAAGTGGTATGATTCTAATGCGTTTATCCCAAGTTCTTCATAACCATGCAAAAAATTCCACCAGCAACAACAACACACCAGGTAACTATGATAAATTGTGATGCATTTATTCCAAGTTCTTCATAACTATACACAGGAAACTGTGATAAATTCTAATGCGTTTATTCAAAGTTCTTCATAACTGTGCAGACCGTAACATCAACAACAACGCCACCACAGATAACGATGTTTAATGGTGTGATTCTTCTGCGTTTATCCCAAGTTCTTCAGAATTGTGCAAACCGTACTGACAACAGCAACACCATAGATAACTATGTTTAGTGGTGCAATCTTTCTGCGTTTATCCCAAGTTCTTCATAACTGTGCAAACCATACCAACAACAACAATAACAACAATACCACAGAAAGAAAAAAAAAAAAAGATACAGCAATCATAGATGTCTTTGTATTAGTATTGTGATGTGTTATAGTATGAAGATACAGCGATCAGAGATGTCTTTGTATTAGTATTGTGATGTGTTATAGTATGAAGATACAGCGATCAGAGATGTCTTTGGTAATAGTGATGTGATGTGTAAAAGTATGTAGATACAGCGATCAGAGATGTCTTTGGTAATAGTGATGTGATGTGTAAAAGTATGTAGATACAGCGATCAGAGATGTCTTTGTAATAGATTTGTGATGTGTAAAAGTATGAAGATACAGCGATCAGAGATGTCTTTGTAATAGATTTGTGATGTGTAAAAGTATGAAGATACAGCGATCAGAGATGTCTTTGTAATAGATTTGTGATGTGTAAAAGTATGAAGATACAGCGATCAGAGATGTCTTTGTATTAGTATTGTGATGTGTTATGGTATGAAGATACAGCGATCAGAGATGTCTTTGTATTAGTATTGTGATGTGTTATAGTATGAAGATACAGCGATCAGAGATGTCTTTGGTAATAGTGATGTGATGTGTAAAAGTATGTAGATACAGCGATCAGAGATGTCTCTGGTAATAGTGATGTGATGTGTTAAAGTATGTAGATACAGCGATCAGAGATGTCTTTGGTAATAGATTTGTGATGTGTAAAAGTATGTAGATACAGCGATCAGAGATGTCTTTGTAATAGTATTGTGATGTGTTATAGTATGAAGATACAGCGATCAGAGAGGTCTTTGTAACAGTATTGTAATGTGTTATAGTATGAAGATACAGCGATGAAAAAAAAAGAAAAAGGTTGTCAGCGGACGTAGAAGACAATGGTAACATGCCTGGGCTAGAAATGACTGCGGCTCTGCGCTCAGCATAAAGATGAATGACATTTTTTTTTAAATTAAAAAAAAGAAAGAAAGAAAAAAAACCATGACAAATATCTATGTTAAATGATGTGATTTTGATGTGTCTTTCAAGGAACTTGCCCGGCAGCTGCAGGACAAGGAGAAGGTGAAGTACGAGAAGTACCTGCAGAAGAAGAGGGAACGGAAGCTGAAGAAGGAGAGAGAGAAACTTGAGCAGCAGCTGGCCAAAACCACAGAGGAGGCGCGTCTGGCTGTGGCTGCTCCAAGTAATTTGATTAATGTGCCTTTTTCTGTGTGTAGTATAACCACAGAGCCTTTTTTGTGTGTAGTATAACCACAGAGCCTTTTTTTGTGTGTAGTATAACCACCGAGGAGGCGCGTCTGGCTGTGGCTGCTCCAAGTAATTTGATTAATGTGCCTTTTTTTGTGTGTAGTATAACTACAGAGGAGGCGCGTCTGGCTGTGGCTGCTCCAAGTAATTTGATTAATGTGCCTTTTTTTGTGTGTAGTATAACTACAGAGGAGGCGCGTCTGGCTGTGGCTGCTCCAAGTAATTTGATTAATGTGCCTTTTTTTGTGTGTAGTATAACCACCGAGGAGGCGCGTCTGGCTGTGGCTGCTCCAAGTAATTTGATTAATGTGCCTTTTTTTGTGTGTAGTATAACCACAGAGCCTTTTTTGTGTGTAGTATAACCACAGAGCCTTTTTTTGTGTGTAGTATAACTACAGAGGAGGCGCGTCTGGCTGTGGCTGCTCCAAGTAATTTGATTAACGTGCCTTTTTCTGTGTGTAGTATAACTACAGAGGAGGCGCGTCTGGCTGTGTCTGCTCCAAGTAATTTAATTAACCCTTTCGCTGCCAAGATTTAAGTGAAATCTATTTGCCAGGGTTTTTTTTCACAAAAAACGGGTATAATTTTTTTTTAAATTCTGCACACACAAAATCATACTAGAACAACCACAATAAAAAAAAATATATATATATATATAAAGAGATAGATACACAATGCATTGTGACTTCTCCAAGTGATAATGTGGATGAGAGGCCACACCCCCTCAGTCTCCACCCCCCTCCTCTTCACCCCTCTCACATGGTCACTTTGTCCAGTTCTCATCAGACCGCGTTGGCTGAGCGCCAAGAAAATCACTCGCACTGTATCCTGCTAATAATTCAGTCACTTTCTGTCGTCTGCTAAGGTTTGCACAGCCGGCATCACTCACTGATAGTCGTATCTTGGCCACTCTCTTGATTGCTCCCTTTATTTTCTATCAAATCGTCCTATAAATGTTAATCATTGTCTTCTTCGAATTTACGCTTCAATTCTTTCTGAGCATCAGCTAAAGAAAGCAATCTTGGTTGATTTAGTTCGCTGCGATCGCATGTCTTGAGCACGGCGGCAGTCCGGCATTTTGTTGAGCGAGCGAGGAGAAGAGCCAGGCAAACACTGGGACAGTAACCCAACCAAAACGTTCAAATAAAGGACTGCCTCATGACGTAGATGGGGTTTCTAGCTATGAATAGAATCCAGAAAGAATCGCCAAGCTAAAGCTACCAGCATTTTTGTCAACGAACTGAACGCAAAGCAGGGAAAAGTCAGAATATTTCGATGACAAGTTACCTCGTCATTGTGGCAGCGAAGCGTACATGCTTGCCATGACGAGTTATCTCGTTATATAGGCAGCCTAGGGGTTAATATGCCTTTTTTGTGTGTACTATTGAAAATTGGAATATGAATTTAGCTCACTGACTGCTGCTTATCAGGGAAGGGCTACTGCGGAAGTGTAGTAAGCTTGAAAGTACAGGTCATGTCAGTCACCATTATGTATTGTATTGTATTAGTGTTTTATCACAGCAGATTTCTCTTGTGTGAATTTCGGGCTACTCTCCCCAGGGACAGCATGTCGCAACAGTGAGAGCACCACCCATTTTATTGTATTTGTTTCTGCCAACAAGTGTATGTTTTTTTTTTATTTTGTTATCAAAGTGAATTTTTCTGCAGAATCTTGCCAGGGACAACCCATCTTATGCTGTGGGTTCTTTTACATGCACTGAGTGCATGCTGCACACAGGACCTCAGTTTATTGTCTCATCAGAATGACTAGCACCCAGACCACCATTCAAGGTCTAGAGGAGGGGGAGAATATACTGGCGAGTGTGAAATTTGAACCAGTGCGCTCAGATTCTCTCGCTTCCCAGGTGGAGACTCTACCTCTAGGCCAACACTCCACGTTATTGTGTGTGTATGTAAATTTGACTCATTTCTCTTGGGATTGCATTGCTGACTTTTGTTCAGCAGAATTGATTACACCTCTCAGAAGTACTCAAAGAGGATTGCATTTCTTACTTTTGTTCAGCAGAATTGATTACACCAGTCAGTAGTACACAAGGCGGTAGTTCTAGCTTTTGCAGAATCATGCTACACTGATTTCATTATACCAAAGTTCAGCAGTCAAAGGGTTAAAAAAAGAAAAAGGAAAACAAGAAGAAGAACAGTGCTTTAGTGACACTCCTTTACAGAAATTGTTTTGTTTGATCACTGCAGATTCATTGTTTGCTAAAGTTTGAATAAGCCTTGGATATTTTTGTGTGTTTCTGATTGCAGTTTTTTTTGCCTTTTTTTTTTTTAGGGAAACATTACAGGTGTTTGTGAGTGCGTGTGTTTAGATATATTTAATGTCTTACTTGATATTGAATTAATGTGTATGTATGTATTCATTTTCATGTTTTATGCATACATGAACTATGTAAGTTGGCAATGAAAAACCGAAAAGTAAGTTGGGCTGTACACTGACAAAGGTTTTTCTTTTCTTTATCAAAAAAAAATATAAGAAAAAAAAAGCTAGAATCAAAAGAGTGTTGTTTTTTTGTTTTGTTGACTCACTTGTGTAAACAAAGTG
The DNA here is from genome assembly GCF_041734735.1 of Babylonia areolata. Taxonomy (NCBI): domain Eukaryota; kingdom Metazoa; phylum Mollusca; class Gastropoda; order Neogastropoda; family Buccinidae; genus Babylonia; species Babylonia areolata. The sequence goes on along the minus strand of NC_134886.1, from coordinate 27,430,136 downwards.
AGTCTATGTTTTAACCCGGTGTTCGGTTGTCTGTGTGTGTGTGTGTGTGTGTCCGTGTGTCTGTGTGTCCGTGGTAAACTTTAACATTGACATTTTCTCTGCAAATACTTTGTCAGTTGACACCAAATTTGGCATAAAAATAGGAAAAATTCAGTTCTTTCCAGTCATCTTGTTTAAAACAATATTGCACCTCTGGGATGGGCACAAAAAAAAAGAAGAAAAGAAGCCTAATTATATGCAAACTGCATTTACTGTTATATTTTTTGTATTCTCTAAACTTGGCACTTTGACCTCTTATTCTGACACAACAACAAGAGGAGTCATTATTATCATTTTTTGTTCAAACAGGAACTTCTTTTGCTAAGCATGGAATTTTTTTTAAATTTTGCAAACGTTTTGGGGCAGATAGTAAAAAAGGGAAATTACTCTGTAATTAATGCTAGGGGACTTAATTTATCACAAGTGAGTCTTGAAGGCCTTGCCTCTCTTGTTTTGTTTTGTTTTGTTTTGTTTTCTTAAGACATTGACTTATGAAATGAGATTTTTAAAAATTCAGTGCATTTGTTTTGTCGCTTTGTGCATAGCTGTAATACCTTGTTTCTTCCTTGTCATTTTGGGCACTGACACAATATCTTTGCTTCCCTCATCCCCCCCAACCCCCAGATGGAAACAATGTACACAGTTACAATACCTTGTTTCTCTGTAGTACATTTGGTGCACTGATACAGTATCTTTGCTTCCCGCATCCCCCCCAACCCTCAGATGGAAACAATGTACACAGTTACAATACCTTGTTTCTCTGTAGTACATTTGGTGCACTGATACAGTATCTTTGCTTCCCTCATCCCCCCCAACCCCCAGATGGAAACAATGTACACAGTTACAATACCTTGTTTCTCTGTAGTACATTTGGTGCACTGATACAGTATCTTTGCTTTCCCAGCAGACTGAAACAATGTGCACGGTTACAATACCTTGTTTTTCATTTGTCATTTTATTCACTGTTACAATATCTTTGCTTTTCTTCCCACCCAGACGGAAACAATGTGGAAATTACAATAACCCGTTTCTCCCATGTCATTTTGTGCTCTGATACTCCTCTTCTTCTTCTTCTGCGTTCACTCGTATGCACACGAGTGGGATTTTACGTGTATGACCGTTTTTACCCCGCCATGTAGGCAGCCATACTCTGTTTTCGGGGGGGTGCATGCTGGGTATGTTTTTGTTTCCATAACCCACCGAACGCTGACATGGATTACAGGATCTTTAACGTGCGTATTTGATCTTCTGGCTTGCATATACACACGAAGGGGGTTCAGGCACTAGCAGGTCTGCACATATGTTGACCTGGGAGATCGTAAAAATCTCCACCCTTTACCCACCAGGCGCCGTCACCGTGATTCGAACCCGGGACCCTCAGATTGACAGTCCAACGCTTTAACCACTCGGCTATTGCGCCCGTCGTGCTCTGATACAATATCTATGCTTCCCCCCACCCCAGATGGAAATGATACGCACAATTACAATTCCTTGTTTCTCCCTAGTCGTTCTGTGCACTGATGCAATACATTTGCATTTCTTCCCACCCAGACGGAAACAAGTGTAGAAATTACAATACCCTGTTTACGAACAAGAAGAAGAAGAAGACAATGTACCCTGTTTGTCCATTGTCATTTTGTGCATTCACTGCACTGATACATTATCTTTTGCTTTCACCGCAGACTGAAACAATGTGCACAGTTACAATACCTTGTTTTTTCTGTTTGTCATTTTGTGCACTGATACAATATCTTTTGCTTTCCCGGCAGATTGAAACAAAATATCTATGCTTTCCTCACCTCAGACGGAAACAGTGTGCACTGTTACAATTCCTTGTTTCTTCCTCGTCTTTTTGTGCACTGATACAATATCTTTGCTTTCCCGACAGATTAAAACAATGTGCACAGTTACAATACCTTGTTTTTCTGTTTGTCATTTTATGCACTGATACAGTATCTTTGCATTTCTTCCCACCCAGACAGAAGCAATGTGGAAATTATAATACCTTGTTTCTCCCATGTCATTTTGTGCTCTGACCCAGTATCTATGCCTTCTCCCCTCAGACAGAAACAATATGCACTGTTACAATGCCTTGTTTCTCCCTTTTCGTATTGCACACTGATACAGTGTCCTTGCTTTCCTCATCTCAGATGGAAACAATGTGGAACAAGCTCGACAGGACATGGAGGCGATGCGGTTGCAGGGAGCGGGTGCCCCAGTGTCGAACGGCGTGACTAGGTACCACTACAGGTAGCCTGGCTTCTCACTAACCCACTGATGGCATAGCTGTGTGGCTAGGGTGGAGGGACAGACGGAGGAGGGTTTAGATAGAGTCATAGTTTTGTGTTTTATTCTTCTTTCCATCTGTCTGTTCTTTCTCTACTTTTTTTTTTTTTTTTTTTGTGGTGTTTTTGTGTGTGTGTAGTAGTTGTTGTTTGCTTTTTTAAATATTTTATCTTTATTTTTTTGCTGTTGTTTTCTTTCTGTATTTTTTTCTTTCTTTTTTTTGTCAGTGTTCTTTGTTGGACAGTTAATCGATTTATGGAGAAATTGATACTTCTAATGTTATTTGTTGGACAGTTAATCGATTTATGGAGGAATTGATACTTCTGATATTATTTGTTGGACAGTCCATTGATTTATACAGGAATAGATACTTCTGATGTTCTTTAGTTGGACAGTTAATTGATTTATAGAGGAATAGATACTTCTGATGTCAGTTTACAAAGCAGTTTGAGACTGATGTCATGGAGAAAAATGCTGTGTTTGTCAAACTGATGTAAAAAAAAAAAAAAAAAAAGGGGGGGGGGGGGTAGTTGAGGAGGGCTTACCTTATCTGTCTTTACATTTGACCATCAAATGCTTGTATTTAGCTATGCCTGCTGTAATTTTGAGTCAATCTTAAAATCGTGCATTGCCATTCAGTCTAAGAAACAATTTTTGGGAGGGGTGTTGTTGGTTCTGAAGGGGTGGGGATTAACTTTCTCTTTTATATGATTTTAAAGAGCACTTTATACCATTCAGTCTTTGTTGAAGGAGAAGTATCTGCTAGGTTAATGCTTTTATTTGCTGGCTGTTCTGTTTCGTGGCTGTAGATAGATAACACTGTTTGTTGCATGGGATGTAGCTTGCTAATGGTTGTAATTGTTGCGATTGGTATTGATGGTGTGTTTGCTTTTTTCCTTCTCTTTGCCTTGTTGGGTCATAAAAGTTGTTTGGCCCTTTTCAGCCTTTGTACCTGTGTTGACTGGAGTTTGTGAGTGTGTGCGTGCGCAGACACACACACACACACACACACACACACACACACACACAGAGGTAAACACATACATATGCAGGCAAACTCACACACAAGCAGGCAAACACACACACACACACACACACACACACACACACACACACACTTAAATACTTTTTTTTTCTAATACAAATTAATGAAATATGTCAAATAGTAGAGAATGAATAGCGAATGAGTGAATAATGGAAAAGTATATATTGATTTACTTAAGTTTTGAAGGCTATTTCAGATTGATGGATTGAATATATTTTAATGTCAATGTTACTGGATTATTGTTTTTTCAGAGCGCAACAAGGTGTATAGAGCTGATAAAATGCCATATCTTTTTTTCTTTTCCTTTTTTGTTTGCTTTGTTTTGGGTTCTGAGTTTTTGAAAATTGAATTATGTAAACAGAAAATGTAACTGACTTGTCATGAATTTGGTCCAGGCAGTGCCACTATATTTAAGGATAGTGCTACTTGTGTATGTGCATGTATATACATTAAGATATTCACACATTGTTGTAATCTGTTCCGAGTGGTCTGTTACGTCATCACTTATTCAACTGCAGTGCAATAAAAAGAATATACATATATGTATATGACAGGGAAAAGAAAAAGCTCCTGCACTCCATCCTTCCTTCGAACACCAATTACGAACCAATAAGTGCAAACACTGACAAGTGCATGAAAAAACAACAGAAGCACTGATGCTCACAGCATGTGCATTCATCTATAAACAGTCATAAACTTTATGTCACCCCTCTTTCTCTTGTCTGCCACACATGCACAAACACACACACACGTGCGCACACACCTGCATGCGTGCACACACATGCACGTACATACATGCACACACACTCAACACAAAAGCCATCTATACGTAACAGAGATTGAAATGAATGTTAAAACTGTGCAGGGAAAGGTAAAAGCCCATTTGCTGCAAAGATGATCATCATGGTGAAAGTATTAATGTCTATGTAACATATACACCGGACACTTGTGGTTTCTAATGGATGGAGATTGTGACTCCACTGCACTTTTTGCTTTGGTGTGGTGCTGTTTTCAGAGTGTGTCGTTAACAAACATAACCTCTGGGTTACGGTGTGGCTTGTTTCTGTCGTATGTGACTTTTAGAGACTGAGAATCAGTACTTCTTTTCTGTATTTCTTTTTCTCTTCTTCCTTTGCATCCCCAGCAGATTTTGCACTTCAGAGGTTTTTTTTTGTTTGTTTTTTTTTTTAATTTTTTTTTTAAATGATTGTTTTTATTATCTGTTAATGCCAGCAAATGGACATTTCTGTGATTACTGTACTGTGTATTTTCTTATTTGTGTAGTTCTAGTCACTGAACAGGTCACATTTACAAAATGTTTTAAAATACAGTTTTATCATTTGTATACCAGTTCATTTGATGGACACATCCATTACTGTATGTGTTTGGAGTTCACTAAGCAACTTTCCTTCATGAAACTTTTGTTGTTGTTGTTGTTGTATCAGCGGTTACATTTTCTGTGTGTAATTCATGGTGGAGTCAGAAACAGGTGAACATAAGGTGGAGTCAGAAACAGGTGAACATAAGGTGACTGAGGATCTGTTGTTATGGAGAGTGCCATTCATTGTCTTCTAAAAGAAAAATGCCAAGTTCATGTAGAGTAGCTGTTACAGTTTGATTCTGATAATTAATTATATGTTTATTTCTTGGATATGTTTTTAAAGCAGTGCATTTGGTGATAACAGTTTGTCCAAGCCTTTTTACTCACTTTGGTGTTTTGCTCCACTTCTAACCTCTGATTAAGGTTTAAAAACAGTTCAGAGATTGACTGTAAATCATGTGATCAAGTAACTGGACTGTGCAAAGTTAGACATGCTTTTAGTATAATGTGTACATGCAGACAGTTGTTGAAAACAGCAAAAAAGTAACACAAGCACACATGTGTATGTACCCCTCCCACCACTCTCTTAGCCCATCCCCCACAGGCAGAATATATCCTTTGACACACACGTATCATCAGTAGTGACAATTACGGAGACACACACTAATATAGATTTATACACATACACAGCCAGACTGATAGACACACACAGTCAGGCATCGACTAAATGCACACAACACACACACACACACACACACGCACACACAGTTTTTAGCTTTCTTTTTTTTCTTTTTTAAGGTGAACAGAAACATGTTGAAAGACAACTGTAGTGACACATTTTATACGGTTCTTGATCCTTTTATCAGGGTGACCCCTGGAGGTCGCATCGAAGATGACGGGGATTTCAGTGACTTTTTCGCAGTGCCACCTGACAACCTTCATCCAGAGGAGTGGGAAAAAATGCAGCAGCAACAGGATGAGGTGAGCTGAAGAGCTTTGGAGTTGATCTGTAGTTTGCCTTTAGCTTTGACTTCCTGCATTGTATTGTATTTCTTTTTTATCACAACAGATTTCTCTGTGTGAAATTCTGGGCTGCTCTCCACAGGGAGAGCACGTCGCTACACTACAACACCACCCTTTTTTATTTTTTGTTTGTTTTTTCTGCGTGCAGTTTTATCAGTTCCTATCGGAATGGATTTTTTCTACAGAACAACCTTTTTGTTGCTATGGGTTCTTTTACGTGCGCTAAGTGCATGCTGCACACGAGACCTCGGTTTATCATCTCATCCGAATGACTAGCGTCCAGACCACCACTCAAGGTCTAGTGGAGAGGGAGAAAATATCAGCGGCTGAGCCGTGATTCGAACCAGCGTGCTCAGATTCTCTCGCTTCCTAGGCGGATGCGTTACCTCTAGGCCATCACTCCACTACTATTGTATTGTATCATATTGTATTGTGTTGTATTACATTTTATCACAGCAGATTTCTCTTTGTGAAATTCAGGCTGCTCTCCCCTGGGAGAGTGCACCACTACATTTGCAGTGCCACCATTTTTTTCCTTCTTTTTTTTTCTGGCTTGCAGGTGTATTTCTTTTCCTACCAAAGTGGATTTTTCTGCAGAATTTTGCCAGGGACAACCCTTTTGATGCTGTGGGTTCTTTTATGTGCGCTAAGTGCATACTTCACACAGGGCATTGGTGTATTGTCTCATTCAAATGACTAGCATCCATTCCACAACTCAAGGTCTAGTGGAGGGGGAGAAATATTTGTGATTGTGGGATTTTAACCTGTGTGCTGAGATTTTCTCGCTTTTTAGGTGGAAGAGTTACCACAAGGCCATTCCACATAATTATTATATGGTGTGTCTTTATATTTGTCACAGTATGCATTTATCCTTACTAGATACTCTGTGGGCTGCAACTACTATATAAACTCATGTTTATGAGCGGACATGTATGTGTATGACTGTTTATTCCCCATCATTAAAGCAGATTCTGGATTATGATTGTTGGGAGAGTTGGCCAAACGGTAAAGCATCCACATGGGAAGCGTGAGAATTCGAGTGTACGTGATTGAATCCTACGCTGGCCAGAATTTTCTCCCCCTCCACTAGATCTTGACAAATCTGCCCCTTCCTATCTCTCTGGCTGTCTTCACCTCTGCACCCCATCTCGCTCTCTGTGATCGGCTTTGTATCCACTCTGTTTGCGCATACTCAGATTCAAACACTCCACTGTTGGCTGCTGTTCTTTCTCTGTCTCTGGACCTTGCGATTGGAATTAACTTCCTCTTTCACTTCGTCAGGTCTTCTCACTCAGCTTTTTCAAGTCTGGCCTTAAAACCAACCTCTTCACAAGATAGCCTCCTTCCCCTGCCTTTTCTTTGTCTTAAGTTTCTCATGTTTAGAGTTTTGCATGTGTGTGAATGACTGGTGTGAAAGCGCTTTGATTTTTCTCTGCACAAGATTCAGCGGTATATAAATACTTATTATTATTTGTAGTGGTCATTATTATTTTCTGTGATCTACACGCTAGTCATTTGGATGAGATGATAAACTGAGGCCTGGTGTGTTGGATTTCATTTGAACATGTAAAAGAACCCACAGCAACAAGAAATGTCTCTGGCAAATTTAAAAAAAAAAAAAATCCACTCTAATATACATGCATGCATGTGTTTATGTGTGTTTGTGCTGAAGCCTGAATGAATGACTCAGGAAACAATGATGAGCATCTAAAGGCAGGTAAATAAAATAACCTCATGCAAATCACTGTAAAGCACTTAGAGCTTTGTCTCTCTCTGAGGATAAGTACACTATATAAGTATCCATATCAGTCAATCAGTCAGTGATATTTGACGGTGTGTATACTTGTGTTTTGGTTTCAGGAGCTGGCAAGGCTACTACAAGAGCAAGAACATAAGGTGAATTTCCATCAAAGCATATGTCACATTTCTTCAGAAGTATACATTCTTGAAATATGTACATAAGGTGGATCTCCAAAGTTGAGACTGTGATATTGACAGTAATGTCAACATGACAAATTACATTAATTGAACACAATAAATGTTGAGATTGTGGTATTGAAAATGTTATTCATTAAAAAAAAAAAAAAAGGGGAATAATAATAATAAAAAAATCTATTGGAAAATTATGCACTCCATTATTATTCAGATTTGGATGCTGTAGCACCCCCAAAACGGAGTATGGCTGCCTTCATGGCGGGGTACACGTAAAAGCCCACTCGTGTACATGCAAGTGAACGTGGGAGTTGCAGCCCACGAACAGAGAAGAAGAAGAAGGATGCTGTAGCATAACAAACCAGATGCCTCATGTTTTTTTGACATTTTCTCTTTCCCAGAGATCCAAAGCAGAAGTGGATAAAAACAAGCTGAGAGAGATTGAAATGCGTGATGAGCAGCTGGCCGCCATAATGCAGGAACAGGAACGTCTGAAGGAGAAAAAGTACAAGCAGAAGAGACAGCAGCAGAAGGAACAGCAAAAATTAGAGGTAACAGTCTGTTTTGTTCGTGTGTTTTTTGTTGTTTTTTTCATTCTGCATTTCTTTTCAGTGGTAGGCGTGCCATTTTGTTTCATTTATTGAACTGCTCAAAGCTATTATTTCTCATTGATGCTGAATTATTATTTTCATCCATATTTACAACCCTTCTTGTCTTCCGGTTACTGTTTAATAAGATGTATGGATGTGGAAATATTTGTGTTTCTTTTTACTTTTAGTCAGTTACAGTCCAGTACATATATATCTTTTTTTTTTATCAGACTAGTATACCCACAGTGTGTGAATGTGTTTTAACATCAGCAGTATTTTCAGTCAGCTACAGTTCAATACATATATATCTTTTTTTCTTTTTTTTTTATCAGACTAGTATACCTGCAGTGTGTGAATGTGTTTTAACATCAGCGGTCTGGTGTTGTCCAAGGATCATTTTATCAAAATCAGATAACTTGTAGCTGCAAAATCAGTATTTTTCATGTGTTCAATTACTGTGTTTCATGTGTTGACATGGGCAGTCAGGTATTGTCAGAGATCATAAGTTCTGAGGACCAAGTTGCAAACATCTCTACTTGTGTCTTTGCCAGTAGCCCGATAGTCTTCTTGTCAATTGTTCACAGCGGTCTTCTTCTGCATTAATGGAGTACCGTTCCCACATTATTATATATTGATTAGTTTGGTTTTGTTTGGTTTTTTGTGTTTTTTTTCCCTAAATATGGCCGTTTATGCCTCAGTATTTTGGTAACCGTATTCCGTTTCCAAGGGTGTACACTCTGAGTGTGTTCTTGTTTCCATCACCTACTGAACATAGACACCTGCAAAGGTATATCCTTTTTCAGGGATGTACACACTTAGTGTGTTCTTGTTTCCATCACCTACTGAACATAGACACCTGCAAAAGCATATCCTTTTTCAGGGATGTACATGCTTAGTCTGTTCTTGTTTCCATAACTGTCTGAACGTAGACGTCACCTGCATATGTGTACATGTTTACAGGGCTATATTTGTTGAGTGTGTTGTTGCCTACTGAACATAAACGTCTTCTGCATATGTTTATGCGTTTTCAGGGCTATGCGTATTTAGTGTGTTCTTGTTTCCATAACCTGCTGAACATAGACATAGGCATATTATCTGTTTTCAAGGGTGTTTGCATACAAGTGATGTGTGTATTATATAAATTTTAAATGTGTTCATAATGATTGAATAAAATGTGTATTATATATGTATTAAAAATGTACATGACTTCATGATATGTGTATTATGTATGCATTAAACATGTAATGCTGACTTTGAATAATGTGTATTATTTGTATGTATTTCTGTATATGTATATATATATACATGATGACTGAATAACTGACATGTACGACGTGTACAGTGCATGATGACTGAATAACTGACATGTACGACATGTACAGTGCATGATGACTGAATAACTGACATGTACGACATGTACAGTGCATGATGACTGAATAACTGACATGAACGACGTGTACAGTGCATGAATGATGACTGAATAACTGACATGAACGACGTATACATTGCATGATGACTGAATAACTGACATGTACGACGTGTACAATGCTTGCATGATTACTGAATAACTGACATGAACGACGTGTACAGTGCATGAATGATTACTGAATAACTGACATGAACGACGTATACAGTGCTTGCATGATGACTGAATAACTGACATGAACGACGTGTACAATGCTTGCATGATGACTGAATAACTGACATGTACGACGTGTACAGTGCATGAATGATGACTGAATAACTGACATGAACGACGTATACAATGCTTGCATGATGACTGAATAACTGACATGAACGACGTGTACAATGCTTGCATGATGACTGAATAACTGACATGAACGACCTATACAACGCTTGCATGATGACTGAATAAAAACACACATGCATGTCCCCGTCACCTCTGTCAGCGGCAGCATTCCGGTCAGGACCCCCTGCCGTTGGGCGCCTCTGCCAACATGTTGTCCCAGATGCACACCTCTCCCACCAACGCCGACCACAACCACCACCGGTACCGGCGCAACAGCTACACCAAGTCCATCGACAATGGCCCTGCACCCCTGGAGTATGACCCTGACGAGGAGGCGGAGCCTCGGGGCATTGTGTTAAGGACAGGGATGGGGCGGGAAGGGGCGGGGTCAAGGAACGACCCTGACAGGCGGCCGCAGATGCCTCCACCCCAGGTAATTTAAGAGAGACGGAGAGACTTAACGAAACCAGTATGTATTGTAAAGTCGAAATGCATGTTCATTCGATGGACATGTTGTTCATGATGTTTTAAGGTCAATGAGGGAGGCGGATTGGGTGAGTTTAGATGCAGATGATAAATGTATTGGTGGTTTTTTGGGGGAGAGGGGAGGTGTGTTTTTGTCACAACAGTTTTCTCAGTGTCAAGCCGCATACAACAAAATAAGGCCAAATGAACACGCTTAATAGCCAAAAAAAGCGTTAGACGAGACAGAGCGAAAACCTGACAAGATGGCGTGGAGAGCCTTGGCCAAAGGAATGATTCAGCACTTATAGCTGTTAGAGGCGTTTGATTGGCTAAGAGCGGGCCAGACTAAGAGGGGTGTCTTTTCACTGTTAGCCGCGTGAAATTTGGCCAGACAGAGCAAACCATAGGCCTAGTTTGCATCAGTTTGACATGGTAAGTATATGTAACACCAAACATGGAGTATAATACAAACTCCTCCTTTTCTCAGTGTCTATGTGAAATGTGTGCTGCTTTCTCCAGGGTGAGCGCATAGCCACAGTGCAGCGCCACCTTTTTTTTCTTCTGTTTTCTCCCTACAAGTATATTTGTTTTACTGTTAAAATGGTTTTTCTCTATTAATATTATTAGATATCATAATACTTTATCAATCCACATGAAAATTGATTTGTGCAGTCGTTGTTGTGGTGGGTTCTTTTACGTATGCTGAGTGCATACTGTACGCTGTATCTTGGTTTATCATCTCCTTCGAATGAAGTGAAGAATTTTTGTCATGCAATCCTCATTTATAGTTATTTGATTTATTGACTAAATGAGATCATATTGTTCATGGCCCAGCCAGGGACAAGGGGGCCATCTCAGGGCAGAAAAAAAAAAAGAAGTAAAAAAAAAAAAAAAAAAAAAAGTAAGTAAAATCAAACAAAGAAATAAATGAAGCATACGCCTGTTGTCGTCAAGTGCCTGTTGTTGTGTTCCTGTGGCAGGGCCACGCCCCACCGATGCATAGGACGGTGATTGAGGTCACCAACCCCAACCCTCACCTCCACCCCCACCCACGCACCCCTTCCTCCCAGCCCCCTCCGCGTCGTCAGGGCCCCTCGGCAGAACTGTCTCCGGACGACGCACCAGAGGTTTTGCGCTGGCTCCAGTCTCAGGGGGCGCCGGTTGAGGCTCCAGCCCCTGACTTCGACCCTCGGAGAGGTCGGCAGCCGTCACCTGTGCACGACCCCTGCGACGAGGAGGTGTCTGGGTAAGGGGAGAGGGCAGTGTTGGTGATTTTGATTATGTACCGGGTGTTGGCTTGTATCAGTACGGAAGGACTTGCTTGTGTCGGAAGGGATTGACTTGTAGACTTGTATTCGTAGGGTTGGCCTTGCATCAGAAGGGATAGCAATGCATCAAAAAGGATAGACTTGTGTCAGTAGGTGTACACTTGTGTCAGTAGAGATATACTTGTATCCCTTATTGGGATAGTCATTTATCAACAGGAATAAGCTTACGTCAACAGAGATATCCCTATACCAACTGGGATAGCTTTGTATCAATGTGGATTTCTCTGTACATGTTGGGATAGGTATTTGTAGGGACAACCTTGTATTCAGAGTGATAGGGATAACTTTGTATCAGCAGGGGTAGCCTTGTTTTTGTAGGGATAGCCTTTTGTCAAATAGGGATTGCCTTGAATCAGTAGGAATAGCCTTGCATCAATAGTAATTACCTAGTATCAGTAGGGAAAGACATGGGGACAGCCTTGTATCAACAGGGACATCCTTGTATCAACAGGAACAGCCTTGTATCAGTTTCGATAGCCTTGTATCAGTGGTGATAGCACTGTATCATGTATCTGTGGTGATATCACTGTATCAGTAGTAATAGCATTCTGTCTGTAGTGATAGCCCAGTACCAGTGGTGATAGCACTGTATCTTGTATCGGTGGTAATATCATAGTATCAGTAGTAATAGCATTCTGTCTGTAGTGATAGTGCCGTATCAGTGATGATAGCACTGTATCATGTATCTGTGGTGATAGCATCGCGTCAGTAGTGATAGCCCTGTACCAGTAATGATAGGCTTGTATCAGTAGTGATAGGCTTGTATCAGTAGTGATAGCCATGTATCACAAGTGATAGCCATGTATCACAAGTGATAGCCATGTATCAGTGGTGATAGAGTAGTGATAGGCTTGTTTCTGTAGTGATAGCCATGTATCACAAGTGACAGCCACGTATCAGTGGTGATAGCTCTATATTAGTAGTGATAGCCCTGTATCAGTGATGATAGCAGTATATCAGTGGTGATAGCTCCATATTAGTAGTGATAGCCATGTATCGGTGGTGATAGCAGTATATCAGCGGTGAAAGCTCCGTATTGATAGTGATAGCCATGTACTGGTAGCGATAGCTGTGTATGAGAAAGAATGATGGACCCTCATTTACTGATGTGAATTTTTGGTCAGCAGCCTGTCGAGACAAGCCGGGTTTAACATTGCCACAGCCATCGACCCCACATACCATCGCCGGCAGACGCAGAGCGAGGAACCCCAAACTACACAAGTGAAAACCACAGTACCTGTGTCACGATCCCTTCCCCTGGCAGGTCGGTCTGTGTGTGGGTGTTTGTGGGTGTGTTTGTGCGTGTGTGCATGTGTACGTGCATGTGTGTGCATGAGAGAGTGATAGAGCTTAAAACATTATCAGCAAGACCTGGAAATGGAAAAGATGCTTCATTTTGTTTTCTCTCTTTTTTTTTTTTTTCCAGTAACATAAATTACTAACCAGGTTGGGATTTGTTTTCGAAACCTTACTCATTTCAGATTTCGCACGGAAAGTATATGCACTGTGCAAAAATTAACAGGTTTTGTTATGTTTTTTTTTATATTATTATATATATGTTTTTAACATTACTGATGGATTTTTTTGTATTTAAATGCTACTTGTAGAATGCATAATATTTAGCACAGAAAGTATCTGTTCTGTCTAAAAATGTCCTACCTTCTTTTTGTTTTTACAAGTTATGCAAAAAAATTTTTTTAACTGATTAGAATTTCTTTATTAATGTAATCAGCTGTTTTTTTGTTGGTTTTTATTTTTATTTTTTTGTAATCTGCTTCAAAGGTTTATCAAGTAAGGATTTTGTTTTGTCTTCTCATGCATTTCATGTCTCACTACTGTCAAACACAAGTATTGTTCTTTCGTTGACTGTGGGCACCATATCATATCTTTACTAACGAATATCATGATTTTGAAAGTTAAAAAAAAAAAAAAAAAAAAAGATGATAGATGAAAAAGGCTGAAGGAACATTAAAGATAATGTTACAAAATCAAAACAGGACATGGCATGATACTTAGTATAACCAATAACAGGTTTTCAAGTTGGCACTATAAGATGCCTCACCATGTACCTGAAAAATGGAGGGAAAAACAGTTTTCCTTGTCAATGTCTGTCAAGGAATAACGTTATAATAGGAGAGTAGATTTCAGTGGTGTTTACTCTGATAATAGTATATGGAACAGTAAGCTCAGAAATAAGAGGATGGATTTTTTTCTTGCTTTTTTGCATTTGTTTCGTTTTGAAGAATTGCGTTCAGCATAGTTTACACTCAGACTTAAATGCTACCTCAACTTTTTACTGTTGATTGTTGGCACCACGTTTTGCAGTGCTTGTATAGTTTTCTTGTGCTCAGTTTGATTGTATTCAACAATAATGATAGTTTATTTCTAATGTACTTTCCATGATAAAAATTTGCTCTAGGCACAACAAATGAGGTTAATTCAGTAAAAAGAGAAATTTCACAAAACCATGTACACAAGTAAATTTTCTGTAACCAACCTTTTGTGATTTTATCTCTTGGAATCCTCAGCATTTTCGGGAAGAGGGGATGATGTTGACAGAGAATGTTAGAACATGGTGTATTTCAAGGTGCATTTAGAGGATGTGGCAGCTTATGTCAGGTGATTGCTTTGCTGCATCAGAACTGGCTTGGGTGTGTTGCTTATGCTTTGATCTTTTTTCTTCTACAGTTCTTGTTTTTGCCTTTGATTTCTGATGATTGAGTCGCTCACACTATGATTCATTACTAACTGTTTTGCTGTGTGTGTGTGTGTGTGTGTGTGTGTGTGTGTGTGTGTGTGTGTGCATGTCCATGTAAGTTTTGTGAATGTCTGCAATTTATCTATGTTTGTGCCGTGTTTATGTGAGGCTGCATGTGTTTGCGAATGCATGCACATGTGTGTGCTGTGCTTTTTGTGTGTGAGGCTTTGTGTGCTTGTGTGTGTGGGTTTGAACATGTGTTGTGTGTGTGTGGGCACATACGTGTATGTGTTCATATTTGTGCATGTAACTGTTTGTTGTTTGTGGATGTGCGGGATTGTGTATGCATATGCTTGCGGTGCGTCCACACCAGACGGCGCCATAGAGTGGGAGCCGGGGATGCGGGGTAGCTTACGAAAGCTGAAGGGTAGCCTCAAACCGCTCGCCTCCGTTAGAGGTACACACATCCTCACTGCTCTGTTGCAGTTCTCCATTGCATTGTGCTGTGGCGTGTTATGTCACTGTTGGTATCGCAATATGTGTACATGTGGATATTGTGTTGCCTCCTGTTGTGTTTTGTATCGCAACGACATGTGTACATGTGGGTATTGTGTTGTATTATGTTGTGTTTTGTATCGCAGCGACGGTTGTACATGTGGATATTGTGTTATATTATCATTTTATGTCATGTTTGTATCACAACGACATGTGGATATTGTGGTGTATTAGTCACTTTTGGTATCACAGAGACGTGTATATGTGGATATTGAGTGTACATGTGGATATTGAGTCATGTTTGTATCACAATGACATGTGGATATTGTGTATTAAGTCACTTTTGGTATCACAGCGACATGTGTATATGTGGGTATTGTGTTGTATTATGTCACTTTTACATCACAATGACGTGTACTTGTGGATATTGTGTTGTATCATATCATTTTTTGTATTATATTGACATGTGTACTTGTGGATATTGTGTTGTATCATGTCATTTTTTTGTATTATATCAACATGTGTACATGTGGATATTGTGTTGTATCATGTCATTTTTTGGGTATTACATTGACATATATACATGTGGATATTGTGTTGTATTGTGTCACTTTTTGTATCACAACGACATGTGTACATGTGCATATTATGTTTTATTATGTCACTTTATATCACAACGACATGTGCACTTGTGGGTATTGTGTTGTATCATGTCATTTTTTTGTATTACATTGACATGTGTACATGTGGATATTGTGTTGTATCATGTCATTTTTTTTTTTTTATAACATAGACATGTGTACATGTGGATATTGTGTTGTAGCATATCATTTTTTGGTATCACAACGGAATGTGGACATTGTGTTCTATTATGTCACTTTTGGTATCACAATGGCGTATGTACATGTGGAAATTGTGTCATATTTTGTCACTTTCGGTATCACATGTGTACAAGTGGATATTGTGTCGTATTATGTCACTTTTGGTATCACGACATGTGGATATTGTGTTGTATTTCGTCATTTTCGTTATCACAATGACGTGGATTTTGTGGTGTATTATGTCAATTTTGTTATCACTATGACATGTATATATGTGGAAGATAAGGCTGCTGTTGCCAGTGAAACTTGTTTCCTTTGCATAATTTCAACATCTGAGAGTTAAAGTGCTGTTTTCATTAAGAATATTTTGATAAGGATTAAAATTTCCTTGTGTGGGGGTTGTTTTCATATTAAAATTTTGATTGTGGTACAAGTTTCCTTGATGAGTCTAACTCTGTGAATTGTTTCCTTCACAGAAAGTGAAAATGTGTTAATGCTGGTGGTTTCTTTTATGAAAAGGGATCTTTATTTGTTTCTTCAATAACATTTAGATTTTTCTTTCAAAGCCATTTGATTTGATCCTGTGATACTGTGGAACTGTTTTCTTTGTTATATTTAACATAAGTGCATGAACACATTATTTCACCAGTTGGAGTTTTTTTAGGGATTTTTGTTTGTTTGTTTAATAATAAAAGGTTTGAGCCTGAACTTGTGGATTATTTTTCTTCACAAAAGTCTAAATAATTCATATAAGGGAATGCAGATCTCTTGATTGAAACATGAGATGTAGAAATATCCTGGTGGTAAAGATGGCCTGGGTGGAGTAGATGGTTCACACACCATTTCTCCTCGTAGAGTCTTCTTCAAGTGTGGTGAGAGGGAAAGTTAGTTTGGCAGAACCTCCTCCTTGTGTATACGCTTACAGAATATTGAATACGCACGTTTAAGTTCCTGTAATCCATGTCGGCGTTCGGTGGGTTATGGAAACAAGAATATACCCAGCATACACCCATCCCCCTGAAATTGGAGCATGACTGCCTACATAGCTGAAGTAAAGTGGTCATAGACGTAAAAGCCCACTCATGTGTGTACATGAGCATGGGAGTCACAACTAATGAATGAAGAAGAAAAAGAAGATTTTGGCAGAGTGGGGGATGAAAACTAATCACAAGAGATGAAACATTTTAAGTCTGATTGATTGTGTTGCTTCTTTCTTTAAAGTTTGAAATCTGAACTTGGAGAATAGTTTAGTTTATAGTCTTTAGTTTATAGACTTCGAAAGTCTGAATGTACAGCTATTGAACCTTACAAAGGAAGGTTTTACCGCAATCAGAATTAGTTTTCTCAAGTATCGTTAGATACAGTATTGAGCAACAGTACAGGGCTGGTGTAGCAAAGACTGCATTGCTCAGGAAGCCAGGGTGCAGGACCGCGCACAACAAAGTAACAGACAACTTGCTGTGTGTTGCAGACACCCCCTCCTCAGCTGACGGCAGCTACAACGATAACTCCTTTGACGATGGCACAGGCGCAGCGGGCTTCCAGCCAGTGCAGGGTCAGAAGAGGTCAACGCTGGACAGCAAGAACCGCAAAGCACGTGCTTCCGGTGCAGATGCGAAAGGCGGCAAGAACAGCAACTGCAAACAGCAGTGATTTGGAGGGGAGGGGCTGCACACCGGTAGTGCAGAGTAGTAGTAGTTTTCACGCTTTTCTGTGTGACCAAAGATTTTTTTTTGTTTTTTTTTGTTGTTTTTTTTTGGTCAAAGCACTCTCACATAATTTTATCATATACAATATAATTTTTCTCACTTCTTTCTTTGGGTTTTTTTTTTTTTTTTGTGGTCTCCATCCATCATAGGTCACGATGTTTGATTCGTTGCCTGTTTTTAAGACCCAGTGCCCAGTTGTGTGGTGATCTTCTTCCCAGTGAACTTTGTTATGTTTTGTGTTTGTGAGGGACTATTCATGCATGTCTGAGGTAAGGACTGCACTAAAAACGCTGGTTTTGATTTGATAATGGTGATGCTCGGATAATTTTCCCTGACACCAGGCGATAAGATGAGGAAAAAGTTGTGTTCTGTAAAAAGAATAATTCTCAAAAATGTGAAACCATCATACAAATGTATACAAAATTATTTTCATTCACTTGTTTATTCATCTTGCTGGTTTACGCTTTAATGATGTCTGAGCTGTCTTGTTCTTTTCAGCAGCAAAGAATCAGCTTGTGTGTTGTGAGAATTTTAGAGAATTTGTTTAAAATCACAGAAATCATTTCAAAGGGAGGGTATACAATAAAGGGGACTAAGGAAGGGGTGATGAAATGCGCAGGTGGGTTTGTTTGTTTTTTCTTCTTTTCTTTTCTGTTGGGGGGTGGGGTCTTGTGTGGATTTTCATGGTGTGGACCACTTACAACATGGACCGTATTAACAGTGGTTGTGACGGGAACATTTTTTTCTATCTTTAATCTTCTATGTTTTCTGCAGCTGGCTGTGTTTTGTTTGATGGGACGTGATTTGACAGTAAGGCTTCACATGTCCCCCCCAATCTAGGTTGAAAAGTGAAGGCAAGACGTTTGTCTCTGTCAACACAGAGAAAACAGACGACCAGGCTTGCATTCCTCGTTTGCTTATTCCAACCTTTGAAAAGTAAGCACCCTGATCATCAATTGAAAATTAAGCACCTTGATCATCATTTGAAAATTAAGCACCCTGATCATCAATTGAAAAGTAAGCACCCTGATCACCATTTGAAAATTAAGCACCCTGATCATTATTTGAAAATTAAGCACCCTGATCACCATTTGAAAATTAAGCACCCTGATCATTATTTGAAAATTAAGCACCCTGATCATCAATTGAAAAGTAAGCACCCTGATCATCATTTCAGATAGTAATTGTTGGCCTGGTTTAGATGGAGCTTTTACTTGCCTGTGTGCTTGCTGAATTGGTAGCGTAAGCTGTATTGATTTGAAATTGTGCACCTTGTGAATGGAGAGAATTACCACTCTTTACTATTTGTCAGTCAAGAAGTACACTGCCCTTTATTTGTACTTGCCCAGGTATCACCCATGTATTTCTGTGAACTGGTGTCGCTTCCAACCTTTTTCGTTGTCAATAACATCCATTAGAAAGGTCAGCAGTTGATTGTAACACATGCACAATGTTTACAGACCTCACTTTGGTGCTCGGCACTCATGTTAGTGAATCTCTCAGTTCTTCCTGTAAGTGTAGCAGTGAGCAACTAGTGAACATTCTTTGGGCAAAGTTTCCATTTCCTGGTTTGAGGATAGCTTTTGTTGTTGTGGTGGTGGTTGTTGCTTGATGTGTGGTTTTGCAGTGAGTTGTAAAATGTTTAAATTGCTCCATGTGTCAGAACACAGCATCACATTTAATTTGTTACGACATAGGCTTCCCTCCGTGTGAGACCAAAGCAAGACTGAAGGAAAAAATTGGATGGTAGGGAGGGGGTGTTTGTTTTTTTCTTCGGTTTTTTTTTTTATTTTTTTTTTATTTTTTTTTTTTTTATAATACTTACATGCCTATTTTGTAGGGAAAAAAAACCCAAACTTACCTGACTGTCCATTGCTGCTGAATGGTTTGGTGTGGAGTGATTGTCTTTCTGTGTGTGTATATATATGTATATGTATTTTGAATGTAAATTCATAAAATAACCTGTAAGCACAGCAAAAAAAAAATATTCTTGTTTCAATTATGTCTTTCTCTTTCAAGTGAAGGTAACAGTGTGCAAGATACTTGTCCTTAAAAGTCTTTATAAAATTTCAATTGTTGGCTATGGATTCTACACTAGAGGTTTGTAAATATGCAGAAATTTGAAAAAAAAAGAAAGTTTACAAGTAGTTTGATACTAACTGACGTGTCCATGAAGCTTATGTGATGAAAGAGCAGCAGCAGCAAACCTGAACTTGTGAGAATCTGCAATATTGCTATGCGCATTGGAGATGGTGTGTCGAGCAGCTAGTTGACCCAGGCTTCTGTAGGTCACAGAGGCGGAAGTGATGCAAATTGTAATTGTGTGTGAACCCAAGAACTGTATATACCACTGTTTGATTGTTTGTACTTCTTGTGCAAGGGCAGCGGCGATGTGATGAACTGTTTGTTGAGGATGAAAATCAAGTGATTGAAAAGTGGTCAGATTGATCAAATTTAATGATCTTTTTTCCTTCCTTCCTTTTTTTTTTTTTTTTTTTTTCTTTTTTGAGAGGTTTGCAGTGGTTTTGGTGGTGGTGACAGTTGTATTGTAAGATGATATTTCAAGACAAATAAGTTTCCTAAAGATTGGTGTATTCTTTTTAGAAGATGAAAGATGAACAGAATCATGACTGAAATTATAATGAAACAGGAGCAGGTGTGGTAACGCTGGGTGATGATTATTTCATGGAATTTCAGATCAGAAATTTTGAAAATCCAGAATCATGCTACCCCTTTTCATGTGTGAAATGCGTTTGTCATTGACTGGTAGTCTGGCTTGTAAATAGATGGTAACGGCTAGACCAAAAAATGCTGTCTCTGATGATTTCTGAAAATATGAGGAACAGTCCAGTTTCTGATGTTAATTGCGAAGTCATGTTGTTGAACGGAATGGGGCATGCGCTCACATGGCACAGTGAAAGATGAAAGTTGTGTTCGCTTCCTTTAATCAGGGAAGTGGATAGCGAAGCAGAGTTGGATGATGAAGCAGGAGTTGGACTGTGTGAGGGAGATGATGCAGATGAATTTTCTTTAAAAATGACAACAACAAAAAACAAATTTACTCTGATTTTACCATGTATAGAAAACTGTGTTGGCTGATGATGATAATGATGAGTAAATGGCTTGTGTGGTGGTGATGGCGATGACTTGAGTGAAGAAAAACTGTTGCTAAGTGAACACTTAAGAGTAACCATTGACACACATTGATCTAGTGTCTGCATTTATGATAATTTTGATGTTGAATGAGTATAGCAGTATTGTTACCATGATCAATGGAATGGGTTTACAGTATGAATAGTTATTACACATTAACAGTATGATTAATTGCACATATATCTTAGCATGACTCAGTCTACCATGATCAGTACTGGAACAGATGGGGTTTTTTTTGTTTTTTTTAAATTTCACATAATGGCCATGACTCATTTCTGCACCATTCGTTTTTTTTGTGTGTGTTTTTGTATGTAAGTCAAAGGAGGATCCTTTTAACAAACGAAAATCTGAAGACCATGTCAGCATTTTCATTTCATCTTGAATAGAATAGAATAGAATACGTCTTTATTTCCAAGTGTACCAGGGTCACAAAGAATATTATGGGGTGTAGTACATAAAAAGGTACAGACATAGATTAAAAATCATATACAAACACAGTACAGTACAGTAGCAATTTTTGACACAGGTGTATATTAGTATAAGTACTTGTGTATGTACACTTTCATGACATCTTTCTTTCTTCCTACAGAAGCACACATAGAGACACAATTCATTGATGATTGTTGTTTTCCATCTTTCTTTCTTCCCACCTGTTATTAGTTGTAGAACCACATGTAGAGAGACAATACATTGATGATTGTTAAGATAGATAATGTTGGTTAACTGACAATAAGTATTTTGTTGTGTGATTCCCAGGCGCTGTAGTTATAGTACCACATGTAGAGGCACAATACATCGATTATTGTTGAGATAGACAGCGTTGGTTTACTGACGATAAGTATTTTGTTGTGTGATGGCAAACATGAAGGGTTGTTGGCAACATGCCTGTGACGGTGATGCTCATACAAATGTTTGTTAATGGCTGTTGTGAAGCTGACACTGTGTGATAACATATGACAAAGGCAAGCTGGCATGGAATGTGTGTGGTGCCAACTTAAGATGGTGTTGGAAATATGTGTTGGATTTGTGTCACTGTGTTGACAGAAGATAGTCATGGAAAGTTCGGCCAGTGTTGAATGACTGTTGATGTATGATTTTGGAAAGTTATGTCCATGTTGGATGAAAGTTGACATGATATTTAAATGTTTTCAGTGTTGGCTGTCTGTTGATATATGAATTTTGAAAGGTATATCAGTGTTGAGTGACTTTGATTTTGGAAAGATGTGTCAGATCTGGATGATTGTGTTGACATATGATGGTCTTTGAAACCCATGTCAGGATTTCGCAATTGTTGGCATGATAATTTTGGAAATTTTTGCCAGTGTTTGATGACTGATTTGACACAAGGTCGTCATGGAAAGTTATTTGAGTGTTGAATGACTAATGACATATGATTCTAAAAGGTATGTCAAAATTGAATGACCGGTAATGCATGATGACCTTTAAAAAAATATGTTAGCGGGGACAGCAGAGCTTTTTTTTTTCTTTTTGCTTTTTTAAGCATGTTGATTGAACTGGGAGTGTGAAAATTAGCAAAGATATTTGAGATATGACAGTGTAATTAATTACAAGAGTCTTGGAAAGGTATGTCAGATTTGGATGACAGTCACTTTGTTGACTTTGGATGCTTCTGGAAATGCAAGTCAGCACTGAACAGCAGCTGAGTTTGGGAACTACGGGATGTTCATTGAACCAGATGAGTGGAAGCTAACAAAAGAAGTAATAGGTTTGGAAATGTAATGATTGACAAGAGAAAGAAAATCAAAAGACTTGAATGTAGCACTTTAAAACCAACATGTCTACCGCTTCTTTGAGTTCGGGTTTGACTGATGATGAGAAATTTTGCAATAGACTCTGTAAAAAAACAACAACAACAATAACCTAGAATAATAAACAGGTGTTTTTTTCTTTTCAGTTCAGTGCTATCATATATTGTTGTCCTCCTCTACCTGGTTTCCCGTTTACCTGACCTTTTTGTGTCATAGTCCTGGAGACCTTGTGTGACGGTGAACCTTGGGTATTGGTATCAGTGACAGTTATTTTGATCTTGGGTACTGGTGACAGTCCTAACCTTTGGTGTTGGTATTGGTGACAATTGTCCATACCTGGCATGTTCATTATTGGTGACAATTATTGGATCTTGGGTATTAGTGACAGTCCTTAACTTGGGTGTTGGTATTAGTGACAGTTGGGTGTTGGTGACAGTCCATACTGTGGGTGTTGGTATTAGTGACAGTTGGGTGTTGGTGACAGTCTTTACCTTGGGTGTTGGTATTAGTGACAGTTGGGTGTAGGTAACAGTCTTTACCTTGGGTGTTGGTATCAGTGACAGTTGGGTGTTGGTAACAGTCTTAACCTTGGGTGTTGGTATTAGTGACAGTTGGGTGTTGGTGACAGTCCTTAACTTGGGTGTTGGTATCAGTGACAGTTGGGTATTGGTGACAGTCTTTACCTTGGGTGTTGGTATCAGTGACAGTTGGGTGTTGGTGACAGTCCTTAACTTGGGTGTTGGTATCAGTGACAGTTGGGTGTTGGTGACAGTCCTTAACTTGGGTGTTGGTATCAGTGACAGTCGGGTATTGGTAACAGTCTTTACCTTGGGTGTTGGTATCAGTGACAGTTGGGTATTGGTAACAGTCTTTACCTTGGGTGTTGGTATTAGTGACAGTTGGGTGTCGGTGACAGTCTTTACCTTGGGTGTTGGTATTAGTGACAGTTGGGTGTTTGTGACATCCTTAACTTGGGTGTTGGTATCAGTGACAGTTGGGTGTTGGTGACAGTCCTTAACTTGGGTGTTGGTATCAGTGACAGTTGGGTATTGGTGACAGTCCTTACTGTGGGTGTTGGTATCAGTGACAGTTGGGTATTGGTGACAGTTGTAACTGTGGGTGTTGGTATCAGTGACAGTTGGGCGTTGGTAACAGTCCATACTGTGGGTGTTGGTATCAGTGACAGTTAGGCATTGGTGACAGTTGTAACTGTGGGTGTTGGTATCAGTGACAGTTGGGTATTGGTAACAATCCATACTGTGGGTGTTGGTATCAGTGACAGTTAGGCATTGGTGACGGTTGTAACTGTGGGTGTTGGTATCAGTGACAGTTAGGCATTGGTGACAGTCCTTAACTTGGGTGTTGGTATTAGTGACAGTTGGGTATTGGTAACAGTCCATACTGTGGGTGTTGGTATCAGTGACAGTTAGGTATTGGTGACGGTTGTAACTGTGGGTGTTGGTATCAGTGACAGTTAGGCATTGGTGACGGTTGTAACTGTGGGTGTTGGTATCAGTGACAGTTGGGTATTGGTGACAGTTGTAACTGTGGGTGTTGGTATCAGTGACAGTTGGGTATTGGTGACAGTCCTTACTGTGGGTGTTGGTACTTGTGACAGTTCTTGAGAACATAGGTGTCAGTAACAGTCTTTAGTGCCACTGATAGTGGGTTTTTTTTTTTGGGGGGGGGGGGGGGGGGGGTGGCCTTTAAGTGACTTGTGACAGTCATTTTAAGACATAAATGTAAGTGACAGCCACTCAGGTCTTTAGTGTCAGTGACAGTCCTTTCAGTCTTTAATGTCAGTGACCTGACATTTCGAACTGTGCTGGTGACAGTCCTTCAGAAGAGATGAAGGATGAACAGACCTTGTTCAGTATACACCTAATGCATGTGAAGCATTGCACTGTAATAAATCAGTGTTTCTTGATTTCATTCTTTCAAAATAATTTTTAAAAAAGAAAAAAAAAAGAGAAAGGATTCTTTATGGTAAGGGCCAAATATCAGGCAGAAAATACGAAAAAAAACTTAGCCGTATGAAGAGCACAGGAACAGGAGTCATGATGGCTGCCGTCAAAAGAGGGCACTAGCCAGCGGGACAAAGGGGAGGTTACCTACTTCCGGGAGGTTATCGGCCGTTGTTTCGTTTTCTCCGCATAGGCGGATAGTAGTTTGCACAGGACAGGAATGTCAGACCCCTGCCGGAGTCTGCACTAGTTGGGTCACGGTAAGTATGTTATTTAAACGTAATTTTAGATAGAAAATTTCCTTTTGTCATGAATGTCACAAAGTCTCAGAACTTGCAGTGTTGGGGAAGAACAGAATGATCATTGAACACCTGTTGGGTTGATTGTGTAAAATATGACTGAAGACAGGTAATGATGGACATTTTCATGTTGGTATGGGACACTCTTTCATTTGGAGTTGAGTAGTTTGATGTGGACTGTAAAGAAAAATGAGCAAAGAATGTGCTCTGCTCATGATTGGTGTACTTGATGCTCATGATTGGTGTACTTGATGTATTCTTTCTAATTTTTTTTATGAAATAAGTAATGGCAGTGTATATATGCTTTTTATCTGTAACTGAGACAGATATCCTTTAGATATATTTCCACATTTATCAAAACTTTCTTTCTGATATTACTGTTTTAATTTCTGCAGTGACTCTTGACACTGCAAACGCAAATTTCCTTCTGACAATGTTGACTCTCATCTTTCTCTGACTTAAGGAATGAAATTTTTTAAATTCCATATGCAATATTCAGCGGGTTACGGTTGTGCATATTCAGATTTGAAACAGTAGTAAATCAGAATATTTTTGTATTAAGTTTAATACTGTTCAGATTGTAAAAGTTGTTTGGATGCAAAAGCAAATGTCCCCCAAACCCCCCCCCCCCCCCCCCTTTTTTTTCCCCCAAACATCAAACTGTTGTTTGTATTTTACTGATATTTCACTTGGAAATGTTTTGTTTGTTTGGATGTTTGACATTAAGTGGGCTTTTTTTTTCTCCTAAATTGCTTTTGCTTTCAGTAAAAAAAATATTTAAAAAAAAAATATATATATATATATTGTCTTCTCAAACATCATTTTGACCAGTACAACTGTCCAGGATTTTTGAAATTATTTTGTTTGCCAAAACCATTTTTTTAAAGACATATAATCTGCCAGTATAATAGCTTGTGCAGGGTTGGTTTGGATAGAAGTGTAATATGCATTTGGCAGGTTGGTGAAACCGTAACAACAAGGCAATATGCTTAGTACTCATGGAAATGTATTTAGATCAGTTTGATTAATTTATTTAAGTGATTCCCTATCTTCTTACTGCTTGCTAGTATTCTATGTCTCATCTTTTTCTGTCTGCCCCTCTCTCTCTTTCTCTTTTCACTTTTCCTCTGTTCTCTTTTGTCTTCCACCGGCCCCACTCCACAACTGCACTTTGTCTCCACCCTTCCTTTTCTGTGTGTCTGCCCCTCTCTCTTTCGTTTTTTTACTGTCACGCTGTTCTTTCTTGTCTCCCATTGGCCACAATCCACTGTTGCAGTTTGTCTCCATTCTTCTT
This sequence comes from Babylonia areolata, assembly GCF_041734735.1. Lineage (NCBI taxonomy): Eukaryota > Metazoa > Mollusca > Gastropoda > Neogastropoda > Buccinidae > Babylonia > Babylonia areolata. The sequence continues at coordinate 27,404,155 of NC_134886.1, read as the reverse complement.
TTATCTGTTTGTCCCTCTCTCTTTCTCTTTTCACTGTCACTGTATCCCATTGGCCACACCCCACAGTTGCAGTTTGTCTCGACTCTTCTTTGATGTGTCCGTCCCTCTCTCTCTTTTCACTGTCACTGTCTCCCATTGGCCACACTCCACAGTTGCAGTTTGTCTCCACCCTTCTTTTATCTGTCTGTCCCTCTCTCTTTCTCTTTTCACTGTCACTGTCTCCCATTGGCCACACTCCACAGTTGCAGTTTGTCTCCACCCTTCTTTTATCTGTCTGTCCCTCTCTCTTTCTCTTTTCACTGTCACTGTCTCCCATTGGCCACACTCCACAGTTGCAGTTTGTCTCCACCCTTCTTTTTTCTCTCTGTCCCTTGTCTTTCTTTTTTCACTGTCTCCCTGTGCTGTCTCCCACTGGCCACACCCCACAGTTGCAGTTTGTCTCCACTCTCCTTTTTTGGTCCATCCCTCTCCACTTTTCACTATCCCTGTGTTCTTTTTAGTCTCCCTCTGGCCCCACACCGTAACAGCACTTTGTCTCCACTCTTCTTTTTCTGTCTGTCCCTTTCTCTTTTCACTGTCCCCCTGTTGTCTCCTGTCTCCCTCTGGCCACACTCCACAGTTGCAGTCTCCTCTCTTCTTCTGTCTGTCCCTTTCTCTTTCTCTTTTCACTGTGAATCTGTTCTCTGTGTCTCCTACTGGCTACACTCCACAGTTGCAGTCTCCTCTCTTCTTCTGTCTGTCCCTTTCTCTTTTCACTGTCAATCTGTTCTCTCTGTTTCCCACTGGCTACACTCCACAGTTGCAGTTTGTCTCCACTTTCTAGCTGTGCTCCCTTGTCTCTCACCAGCCACAGTCCACAGTTGCAGTGTGACTCCAAAGTCTTACATGTTTGAACCTGTCTTGGTCATCTACCTCACTGTGATGCATGCTTGTAGGAGGGCACCTGCAGAGTCGTGTCTGCACGTACTGTGTACAAAGTGTATAGTGAAGCAGATAGTGCACCTGGCTGTTTGGATGATCTTGCCGTTTTGCCTCTCTCCTTCTCCTTGCAGCTACGCTGTTCTAAATGACTCGCTGTTCTCATTTTGTTAATTTCTCGGTGAAAAGTGTGGGGGAAAAAACTGCAAAGCACGGTGAAAGATGATTAGAATTTTGAAAGTAAATTAGGGTGACATGTTTTTTTTTTCCCTCTGGTGTTTATTAGCTACAATGTTGCTTTTGATTGATGTATGTATCATTGTATTTCAGGACAAGGATATTTTTGGGTGAAAGTGTAGATAACAGGTCTACAGTCCTTCCACTTTGTCATATCTCCAGCCTTCCCCCCTTTTTTTTTCTTTTTTTTTTTCTTGCCTTCAGATTTAGACTGGTGAAGAAGAATGCAAACCTCCATTTTCCTTTCATGCATGTGCGAAAACCCTGTGGGTCACATATATTCTGTGTGTAACTCTGCTGTGTACATCTGGAACTGTTACCTTCCTGCAGGTCTTCGGTTCTCAAGCCTTCTTCCTTGTATTTTCCTCACAGACTTTCTTGTTTATGTGAGTTATGGAGAAACCTCCCCAGAAACTTAACATGGTTTGACTTTGAGAATGTAAGGTTTGGAGCTAATTTATTTTATTTTACGTACTGAGTACTGTTAAGTATGTGGACTAGCCTCACATACAGAGAACGGCTTTTGAGTTGGGGTAAAAAGTCCTGCATTTAACATCCCTTTCTTCTTGTTCTGTCTTCTTTAATTATTGTTTTTTAAATAGAAACGAATGACCTTAAGAGGTTTGGCCATCAAATGTAGAAGAAGAAGAAGAAGCAGGACATGCATCGCACCCAGCAGAGATGTCAAACATTTACCTTTTTTTTTCCACAGCATGCTACTGTGTAGTCAGTCAGAGAAGCTGTCGAATCACTCCATTCATTGAATGATACCCTGATCTTCTTTTATTTATTATTGTAGCAAGCATCTGAGCCTGTATGCTGAATCATGTTAATGGCTTCTATGATGGTGAAGCATTCCCATTGTTGCCTTTGCTTTTTTTTGCTTTTTTTTTTAGACTAGCACAGCTGTTCCAGCAATGTTGAAAATTGCTTTCTGGTCACTGTCATCAAACAGCATGGAATTTTTTTCAACAATGGTTCCCTTTTACCTTTTTTTTTTTTTTTTTTTTTTTTTTTTCAACTGACAACTCACTGTGCATTTTGAATGAACCTGAAAGGCTAAATGGTTGCTTTGTCTGAAACTGGTGTTGGTTTCAGGTGCTGATTTCACAGTGATCGATACATTGTTAATTATTGATGGGTCTTGTTATCAACACTGAAGTATGATTTTTTTTAAAGTTCAGATTGAGCTCATTCAATGGGAATAGTCAGATTAGATTTTCTCATTCACAATAGTTGGTGGTTGTTTTTTTCTTTTTTTTTTTAAATTTTTGTTCTTATTTATGAATTATTCTTTTCAAATCGTCATTCAGAATTTGTGTTCTGAATGGGTCAGTATATTGTTCTACAGAGCTTTGAACCAAGATGCAGGAAGGTGCTGACAAGTGCTGTTGCTCACATGATGTATACAACAGTTTGCCAGCAATCACACACACACACACACACACACACACACACACACACATATGATAGTCAGTCGTGTCCGACTATGACCATCAGAACAGCAGAGGAGGCAACTGCTGTTCTGATTATTTGGGCTAGAATTTGATTTGGAGAGTGTCTTGCCCAAGTATATCCCCACTCTCTCGGCCAAGAGGGTTTTAGGACAGTCGGCGTTGGGATGGTTCCCAAAGCCAACTAGTCCACAAACAGCAAAGTGAGAGCTGTATTATCAATGGTTTCTCCAGTCAATGGGAAACCATTTACAGCTTAGTCTTTTGTGAAGGACTATGACTCTCAAACTAGGAGGGAAAAAAAAATTTTAAATAAAGAAATATATATATATATATGTGTAATTTACATAAAAATTTGATAATGGTTAGTGAAATAAAATGTTAGATTTTTTTCAAATGTCCATTAGCAGTGCATTGCATACGAAAAGAAGTTGAACACCTTCTATTGAGACGCATCACTCATATTTTTGGAAGGTCTCTTGATCATTGTTCTCCTGGTATTTGGTGATCATTTGTTGCAAATTCTGGAGGTTCCCCCCACACCCGCACATAAATAATAACATACAGTTGTTGGTTTTTTTGTCTGTTTGTTTCTTGTTTTGTTTGTTTGTTTTTGAGTTCTACAAACTTCATAAAACAGTTTTTTTCTCCAAACATGAAGAATAAAGAATCTTTTAAACATTGATGATAAAAAGAGAAAAATGAAGCAAAGTTGATGGTGCAGTTTGAAATAATCAATAGGACTTTTGTTTGTTTTGTTTTTGTTTTTTGTTTCTTTTTTTTTCTGAGGAAGACAGAATGTGCTTTATAGATAGCAAGAAAATGCAGAAGAATTTTTAGTGACAGAAATAACTTTTTTTTTCTTCTTTAATCATATGCTGGTTTTTTTGGGTTTTTTGTTTGGTGCTCTGTCCCAATAATACAAAGAAACAAATTCTAATTTGATTGTAATGTGGTTTGCTTAGCATGATGTACTTTCAGTAAGCATGTAGCTTGAACTTTTTACTCTCTCATTGACTGTCCTTTTGTGTGTGTGTGTGTGTGTGTGTTTCCCAGTGGAAGGAATTTTTGTTCTGACCTAGCGTCTTGTCCAGTTCTTTAGGCATGACAACATACAGACAAGTTTTCAGTCTGTATGAGATGATAAAAAACATGTTAAAAAGTATTTATGAAGAACATTCAGCGCTGTGATTTGCCCCTTTTATATCTCGTGTATATTCATAAGCACCAGAGCTGTTCATGTCGACAGAACGTTCTCACCATCATGATCTACTTTGCCATTACAACAAAGCACTGACAACATTTGTATGACAAAGGGAATAGTATTTAGAAGAAGAAGATGTATGCTTATATTTTCATTCATCAGCTTAAGATTTTTTTATATATATATTTTTTTTATAAGAACTTACACAAACTTAATATTTGAAAATGCTCAGATGGTCATGCATACTCTGAATGTCTTTACGATTTACCTCTCTTTTTTTGATTTTAGCACCCAACATTATGAATCATCTTCACCAGATCATCAGTAAAATTGATTTTCCATCAAATGTATATGAACTTTCTTGAAGGTAAAATTCAGTCTGTGTCAGTAATATAGGCTTCGTATTGAGTAAACTGTTGTTTTGCTTAAATTCATCAAAAATTGTTGAGAAAGGGGATCAACATATTCCATTTTGGAACGAAACAAAATCTTTTTGTATGTTTAGACCCGCGAAGAACTGCACATGTGAATGCACCAAAATTTGCTTTAAGTGCACTGACCATTGCCATATTTACTGATGATAAAAAAAATTTAAAAATTAGTGTAAGTACCGGTATATGTTTGATTGTGCTCTTGATGGGGTAAGATATCTTTGGGCCCAGATCTCTCTCTCTTGTGACCTTTAGGTGTGGTTTTTTTTTGTCTTGCTGTTTCTTCTTGTTAACAAAATCATCCGGCTGCAAATGCTGGTTTGTTGATATGCAGTTATTAAAGCAGAAACACCCAAGAGGGCTTGTGTGTGTGTGTCAGTGTCAGTGGAGTGTTTGTGTTAGTATGTGTGCATGTGTGTGGTGATATATATGTGTACATGTGTGTGTGCGTGTGTGTGTGTGTGTGTGTGCATGTGTATCTCTGTGCGATACATATGTGATAAGTATATGTACATGTGTGAGTATGTGTGCATGTGTGTCTCTGTGTGATACGTATATGTACATGTGTGAGTATGTGTGCCTCTGTGTGATACGTATTTGTACATGTGTGCATGTGTGTCTCTGTGTGATGCATATATGTACATGTGTGAGTATGTGTGCATGTGTCTCTCTGTGTGCATGTCAGTTAAGAGCTGTTAGATATTAGCTGCATGTTGCTTTCTCTCTCTCTCTCTTTCTGTCTGTGATTGAAGCCATACTCAAAATTAAACCATGAATACTTGTTACTGTGGGGGGTTTCTTTACAAAGCATGATGCACCAGTAAGAATACTTACAATTTCCATGTAAAATATGGTTGATCGAAGTACTTATTTGACTCCCCCTCTTTCTCTTACTGTCTCTGTCTCTCTTTCTATTATGCCTCTCTCTCTTTCACTGTCTATTATGTGGTGACCATTATAATTTGTGCATCATTCTTTACATGAAACTCTATTTATGACTCTGTATTTATCATGCTTGTTTTGAATCATTTGCACTCAACATCTCAACAGCAGACAATACATAAATTTTTTGTGTTTTTTAGACTTAACATTTTTTTCCCCCCCGTTTTAACTCTAGCCATGAATGATTGAGAATATTGCTAATATTTGATAATGCCTGTGTTAAAATAGCGCTAGAAATATCCTCCCTCTTCCTTTTGCTGTCTTTGTCCCTGTGGTTTTTATTCTGTCGTTTCTTTCTGTCCTTTTGTCTACGTCTTCATGTCTCATTGTCTGCTTTATTTGGCCTTGTTTTCTCTGATGAGTCCTCCTCCAAATGAATGTGAGGGGAGGGGGTGTTGGAAGTAGCCACAGGGTTGACATCGGGTCCATCAGTGGAAAGGGTGCAGGAAGGTTGACCAGCTTTGTAACCTGATATATATATTTTTTGTACGCTTATAGTTGACTTCATCAAGTTTTTGCGCCTTATGCATATTATTATTAGTAGTAGTAGTTCTTTTTTACTCACTTGTGTAAACAAAGTGAGTCTATGTTTTAACCCGGTGTTCGGTTGTCTGTGTGTGTGTGTGTGTCCGTGTGTCTGTGTGTCCGTGGTAAACTTTAACATTGACATTTTCTCTGCAAATACTTTGTCAGTTGACACCAAATTTGGCATAAAAATAGGAAAAATTCAGTTCTTTCCAGTCATCTTGTTTAAAACAATATTGCACCTCTGGGATGGGCACAAAAAAATAAAAAAAGAAGTCTAATTATATGCAAACTGCATTTACTCTTATATTTATATTTTTTGTATTCTCTAAACATGGCACTTTGACCTCTTATTCTGACACAACAAGAGGAGTCATTATTATCATTTTTTGTTCAAACAGGAACTTCTTTTGCTAAGCATGGAATTTTTATTTATTTTGCAAACGTTTTGGTGCAAATAGTAAAAAAGGGAAATTACTCTGTAATTAATGCTAGGGGACTTAGTTTATCACAAGTGAGTCTTGAAGGCCTTGCCTCTCTTGTTTTTTATGTATTTATCTTTTTTTTCTCAAGGCCTGACTAAGCGCGTTGGGTTACGCTGCTGGTCAGGCATCTGCTTGGCAGATGTGGTGTAGTGTATATGGATTTGTCCGAACGCAGTGACGCCTCCTTGAGCTACTGAAACTGAAAAGTCTTTCCCTCCTCCCATCAGCCACCGTTCCTGATCCACAGCACACCCATTCTCTGTTGTCTGCAATACTCCTTTGTTTAGGTGCCGGATCGGTCTAGCGTTGTCTGTGTAGCCATGTGTCGTAGAGTGCCTGCACAGCCGGTTTTGACTAGATCACGCCCCTTAGAGAGGCCACTGTGGTGCCGTCTTCAGTGGTCTCCTGTTTAGGTAACGGATTACAGTTGGCCGGGTTTTCTCTTGGGAGTTTTCCTTCTCTTGGAAGGACTGCCTGCTGAGGCTAATGGACTCCATCTGCCCGGGTTTGAAATCAGAGTTGTCCTTCTCCTAGACTATGTGGGTCCACGACACCTTATTCCATATCATTTGGTGCAGCTCCCAAAGGGAGGGCTCCCCCATCCGCCACCCAGGGGACGCGCCCCTACGTCGTATAGTCCCAGCGCGAGGAGACACTTGATGTGACTTCACTGCCTGGATGGCCGTAAAAGGCTATCGGACCTTTAACCTTTAATCTCACTTTGTACGAAGATGATTTTTTTTTTTTTTTCTGGTCTGGGGTGACAGAAGTAAGTTTGAGGGAGTTGGTATTGTCAGAAACTGATTGGTGAAATCAACTTTTTTCGTTATTGTTTTTGTTTTCATTCACGATGAAATCAACGTTTTTGTTATTGTTTTTGTTTTCATTCTCTAGAGACTGCTGGTCTTTTTTTTTTTTTTCTGTATGTATCAATGTGTGTGAGGTTGTTTTGGGTTTTTTTTTTTCTTCTTCTTCTTTTTTTCCTTTTTAAACTGGTCCAATATGTTCACTTAGTGGCACTTTCAAAACAAGCAGAAAATGGAATATGTATTGTAGATTTGCTGTCTTCAGAACACAGAACTTTTGTTGATTCACGACAGCCAGAGATAGTAGCATTCCATCCATCACCATTACCTTTTTTTTTCTTTTTTTTTTTTTTTTTTTTTGTATGTTTGTTTTTCTTCAGATGTGTGCCTTGACATGAGAACACCGGATTGTATGGCCATTTTTCATGGAATCATTTTTACATTGCTGTACTCTGGACTATTTATGCTAATTTATTTACACGCCACTGTATAAGTCACTTGTTAATTCACAACTGCTTCCAGTTGTTGTTTTTGTTTTTTTTTGCATTGAGATTTGAAAAGAAAAGAAAATCTGTCTTTTGTGAGTGTATGTATTGCCAGGTATTGATAGACTTGTATAGTTAGTCCAAGACTCCACATACTTGTATAAATCGGTGCACGGTCTGTCCACAGTGTACAAATATAGTTTGTTTTTTGTTTGTATTGCATTTTTTCTTTAATATAGAGACTATGCCCTTGATGTACAGTGAAAAGAAAATCCAGATTTTTCTATTAATTGCATTGAATTTGAAATATTTTTTCTTTTCATGTAACCTGCCCGTCCATATTCCATTCTTTTTCTTGGGGATTTTCATATCAGAATCTTTAATATATTTCTTGATAACATGAACATCTGATTTGTTTTCTTTCTTTAAAAAAAGAAAAGAAAAGTTTTTTTTTGTAAATAGCTTTGTCTCGATATCTCCCTCTCATGCATGTAATTGAACATTATTATACAAATTATCATTGCATTATTGAAATGTGCATAATTATTTATGTGTGATCAGGCTGTTTGAAATACTCACTTTATGATTCAGATTCTGATTTTCATCTTTGACTCTCTGTCTCAGACACTTGATATGGCCCTGTGCAGTCAGCTGAACTGTAATCAATGTCAAATATCAAATGTCTCAGACACACATTTTGTGGAGACATACATTTCAAATCACGAGATGAGAGGTCCGTTTGTGTGGAAGCATCAGTGTGGATAGTGATCACTGTGTAGTATGTAGGTGTAGATTTTATTTCCACACTAGCCGGGAATGACTAAAACTGACCACTCAAAAAGCACTCTGTGGTGCCTGCAGAGAAGAATCATACAGGAAGAACATTTTGGTTATCTCTTTCAGTTAGCAGGTTACTCAGCAAGATATTAGAATGAGAAGAAAAAAAGTATAATGATATCAGATTTAGCTTTACAGTGTTATGAACAACCAGTAATGCATTAACATTATAACTCCCCCCAAGCCCCTGTGGGAATGCCGGGGGTCTTTCAAAATAAATAGTACCCTGCCTTCTGGAAATTCTGTGCTAGAAATTTCCTTTTTTCTATCACTCTCTTTGTTTCTGCCTTTTTTCTTTCTTCATTGTCTCCTTTTTCTGCTGCCTATTCTGCAGTGTTATTTGCCTATATGGCCTTTTTATGTTTTTTTTTGTTGTTGTTGTTTTTGTTTGGCTTTGAAGTATAGTTTTTTCCTTTTTATGATCTTTTGTAATCTGGGGATGATAAATTAAGTGGAATGGCTGGCGTCCTCGGCATGGCCTAATCTTATTTGCCATAAGGAGCTAAATGGTTGGGATACTGTGTCTTGAACTGTGTTATGTGGGTTTGTTTTTTTGTTTTGTTTTTTTGTTGTTGTAGATATGACAGTTTTGTGTTGACACGGTTGAGCATTTGCATGGTTTGACAGTCTTGATACGGCCCTGTGCAGTCGGCTGAACTATGAGCAACAAGAATAAAAATAACTCCCCCCAACATCAGGTCAAATAGATTATAGCTTGGCAGGGAAATTGTTAGAAAATCAGAGTAGGAAAATATGTTCCAATAAGTCAAATTATCATGCTGGTGATGTCAAATAACTTATGATTTTTTTTTTAATCAAAAAAAAAAAAAAAAAAAAAAAAATATATATATATACAGTGAGTTTGTTCTGACCAGTACACTATGTTGACTAACCAAAACTATGGCAAATGTCAAAGGATTCTTAATACATATGGGTCATAGCTTGACCCTTTTGTGTGAACCTTTCTTGATTATCCACAGTTTCAGTCATTTTGACTTGAACTTTGCAGATGCAACAGATGATAAATATTCCCACAGGTGATAGATTATGAAACGTACTGGTGATGGAGAAAATAAAATGTTCCGTTTGAACTTTTTTCCCAAGATATTTTTTTTTCATTCAGTCTACCTGTCAAGGAAGTTAGGTTGCCCGTAAGAAAGTCTTGTCTAGTTTTTTGTATATTCATACCATGTCTAAACAAAACCGTTGAAGAGTAATTTTCATATTTGATTAAAAATGCCCTCTTTGTCGTTTTTACCTTCTTTCACTCACTCTCCACAATTTGACAAGCTATTGCTCAAAGAAAATTTTGTTTCTTGTTTTGCAAGATTATTTTCCTCATTTAGTGCCAGTATGGTGTGTTTTGTAGTGGTCTAATTTATAAACATAGTTTTGTGTATATATAATTTTGAGGTGAGGGTCTTTCATTTTAAAAGAAATTGTCTGCTGATGGTAATGGTAGCTAACCAGTTAGTTTTTGTGTATTTAGAATTAATCTCAGCTGGTGATGGTAACAGATTAAACACATCTTGCCTTTTCTTTTTTTGTGTGTGTGTGTTTTTTGCCGATTTGAACAATAACAATAGTTTATATTTTGTTTAACATCACTCTTTATTTTGTGGCCTCCCCATTCTCCTCCTCTTGTTTCCCTCCTTCCCCACCCCCACTTATGAACCCCCATGTACAAAGTTTTTGCTGCTGTTTATTTATTTTTTTTTTTTATTTTTTTTTTACACAACTTTCAGTCGTTCTGCTTCAGACAGTGTTGGCACCTTGTTTCCCTCTCTTTTTTCTTTTCAGGGATTTTTGTTGGTGGTGGTGTTGTTGTTTGCAAGGTAATGTATATACAGGGGGAACCTGTCACCGATAGATTCTTGCCAGATTTGAACTTAATTTCAAACTGCTAGCACACGCAAGGCGATGGTGGCCTGGTAGATAATCTCCAGGAACCGGCACAGAATTATTGCATTGATTCAGTTTTCATGGAGTGGAAATGTGTTTCTGATGACAGGTTTTTTGGTTTTTTAATGATTGGTTGACTCGATTGATTGATTGAAAAATTTATAAGTACTCGAGCAGAAAAGATGAATGTCAATACGTCACTTTCGCATGAATGTTAAGCACACAAGTATGAAACAACGCTCTGTATGTGGGGTAATTGTAGAACAGTGTGCTCATAGTAATATGAAAAAATTGTAGGATATGTACTTTATGATTGCAAAGAAAATTGTTTGATGTATGCTTATAGTTGGCAAAAGAAATAATTTTGGACATGTGCTTTTAAATGCTGAGGAAAATGTAGGATATCTGCTTAAAATTGCAAGCTGTACACACCTACAAAATGTATGAATGACTTTGTCATACCAATCTCGTGCTCTCACTATTTGCAGTCCCCATTCCTTTTCGTCAGCTGCTTTGTGAAAGAAAAGAAAAGAGCCAAATGTTTAATCACCTGGCACACACATTTATTGCTATTATCACCTTTCCTCATGTTAGAACACCACAGGGACGTATTGATCAATCACCTCACTTTCAGCAGGTCGCTTTTATGACAACGATTTGGTACATGAAATACTCCCACTTTTCTTATGAACTCATTTCACAATGTCCTTTGACATGCATGTTGAAATAGAAATTACAGGTAGCTGATAAATTTTGGGACTAATGACTTTGAACATCACCTGTCTTTCTTAGCTTTGTGCTGGATTTAAGTTTGACCCAATAGGAATGGAGAAAAACAAAACTATCCTACTTTACTGTTAATTATCTATAAGAAGTGAAACCTGTCCATCACTCTTCCTTATCTGCTCCCCAGTATTCATATCTTTATTATTTCCCATCCCCTTATTCACTTGTTCACTTTTTGTCATTGGAACAATTGATTCATTGTATTATTTTTGTAATTTCTTTTGTTTCGTGTAGAAACAAATGTATTGCTTTCCATGGCATTACTTGTTTTTTTTGTTTGTTTTTGCTTTAAAAAAAAAAATTATATATATAATACCAATGTGCATGCAGTATGATGAAGATGTATATAATCGGTGACACATGGACTGATACTTGGAGGTGACAGTAAAGACACCTAAAAATGAGAGTGTTTGTCAGTCTCAGGGAAGATGGCTGTGCACTGAGCTTTTTTCTTGCATCTTCGTTATTTCTGCTGTTCACTTTCTTTCCAACTTGAAGAGAGAGAGAGAGGGGGAGTGTTTGTATGTATGTGTGAGTAATTTATGGAACATTGATTGCAGATACCACACACATTTATTGTTTAACAAATTTGTTTGTATGCTCAGATAACGTGATACCTGAATTCCATCCATGCACACACACACACACACACACACATGAGCATGCACGTATGCGCACACACACAGACAGATGATTTTGTTGTTTTTTTGTTGTAATTCCAGTACACCTTTTTTTTTCTTTTTTTGCTGCCCCATCATCTGCACCGTTTCAGTGGCATTACTCCCCACGCCGCTCATTTAGATTCCCCCATACACGGCCACATCTGGGTTCGTTCGTCGCAGTTCCAGCATCGGCAGTCCAAAGGGAACCATCGATGTTAGGTCACCAGGAGGCCACACACCAGAGGAGACCCTGCACTGCTGCTGAGTCACTTCAGTGGTGCCTGTTCTGTTTTAACGTACTTAGGACACCACGTACTAAGCCCCCTACCGACGACAATAATGGCTTAGTTGCAGAGCCAGACTGAGTGAGCGTCCCTCCCAGAGTGGAAGCCACCACCACGTCCCTCACTCTTGCTGCCAATCAGTGGCAGCCTCTGTGCGTGTGTGTTTGTGTGTATGTGTGGGTCTGTGTTTTTCAGTGCGTTTGTGCATGCGCGAGAGTGTAGGTGTACACAAGTGTCAGGAGAGTTCTGTGCATGTGTGTGTGTGTGTGTTGTGTGTGTGTGAGGGGGAGGTGGGGGTGCAGGGAGGAGGTGAGGTAGAGGATGAGGAATGTGAGTGTATGCATGCCTGCACTGTGGGAGCAACAGGATATTGGAACGTATATATTATATATATATATATCTTTGTATATATGTGTGTGAGGTTGGGGGTGGGAGATATGGGCGTGTGTGTGTGCTTGTACAAGTAAGCGTTCATCTGTGTGTGTGTGTGCGTGTGCGTGTGTGTGTGTGTGCCGTGGAAGCTGCAATACATAGACTAGAAATGAGTGTGTGGAGGAGGGGGTAGAGGAGGTGCAGGGAAATTTGTGGTGTGTGTGTGTGTGTGTGTTGGAGCTCATGTACGTTTATATGTATTTGACTGTGCTTTCATATCTGTGAAACTGCGTTTTGGGGGCATATCTGTTATGCATGTGTGGGTGTATGTGTGAATGTGTGTCTTCATGTTTTATATTTATTTGCTTATTTATCATCATTGTTGTCTTATTTATTTAATTATTTATTTATTATTATTATTATTTTATCATTATTTTCATTACTACTATCTTTTTTTTAATATCATAATTATTATTTATTTATGTATGTACGCTTATCTATATATACATTTTTTTTTTTCTCAAGGCCTGACTAAGCGCGTTGGGTTACGCTGCTGGTCAGGCATCTGCTTGGCAGATGTGGTGTAGCGTATATGGATTTGTCCGAACGCAGTGACGCCTCCTTGAGCTACTGAAACTGAAACTGAAACCACGTCCCTCAAACAACAGCCCCCCATGAATCTGCCGACACTGACGACATTGACAGGACTCACCCCAAGCACGGAAGTGGAGGGGTATCGAAACTGAGGTCACCATGAGAGCAGGGCATGAAAGGCCACAGACTTTGAGACTATTTTGTTTATATTGATGACGATGAAGGAGGAGGAGGATGACGATGATGATGACGATGTTGCTATGAGGTCCATTTTGGTTTGGGGGGGGGGGAGGGGGGCTGGAGGTGGGGGGGGGGGGGGGGGGGGGGGGGGGAGAGTAGTGGGGTATTGAGGCTATTGAAGTAAAACTTCTTTATTTTCCTTCACTAATTGCAAATTAAATTTTCTGAAATCACTATTAAAAAGGTATGGGTCGTGCATGACCCACACAAGCTTTCGAGGGGTGACCACGTTTTTTCCTCTTTAAAAAGCATGGGTCATACACGACCCACACAAGCGTCCGTGTGTAGTTAAAACACCACCTTTAATTACTCATTAACTAATTAATGAATTTTTTTCATTTTTTGGCAAAAGTTGGCCTTTTAGGTGTAGGAAGCATTTCTGAAATTTTGTAGAAAAATATTAAGAATTGGCTGAGATATTTGCATTTTTGTACCCTTCTGGGTCGTGTACAACCTACGATAGCCAGCGAAGGTTAAGAATAAAGATTACTTACCGAGTCACTGCAGAGTGTTTATTTTGTTTTGTTTCAAAGCAATTTGTCAATTTTCAGGCATTGACAATGCATTTATTACGTAGGTCCATCTGCTATGCAATGCTGTAAAAAAAAAAAATAAAAAATAAAAATAAAGGCTGACAGACAGTATTTTTATTACTTTTCACTAAGCCATAGCAAGCACAATACTGCATACATTGAATTGAAAAATATATAAGAAAATCAAACAACATTTGCACTTTCCTCTGTTTCTTTTTTGTGTGTGTTGGGAAGTTTTAGTGATTCTGAACATCCCAAGTGGGAAACCCATAGCTCTCCAAACAGCAGCATAGAAAAAGTTTGCGCCCCCCCCCCCAAAAAAAAATCTGCTTCTGTTCTGAATGAGGGCTGGTGACAAAAATAGGTAATGGATATTTCTGCTCTCAACCAATCGGCACAATAGAACTATCAAATAAAAGGTCATGTTCTCTATTTTCACATGGGCTAATTTTCATTTTGATACTTTTTGTTCAATTTACTGTGTATTTTGATGCCTGACTGCACTTTCCAAACAAAAAAACATCTGCTAAAAAGTTCATTCTTTCCTCTTTAAAATGACCCCATATGTTTTGATGAGTTTCATCCCACTGATCTGATTAGATCTAGCTTTAAAACAGTGGTTTAAGTGCCCAGCTTCATAGAAGTCTTGTCACAGAGCTCAGGGTCGTTCAGGTTTTGCTCAGAAAAAACAAATATTGAACATTATGTGAATTTGGTTGTTGAAGTTCTATTTTTAAGATACTGATGGGGAAAATTGGAAGTTTCAATCGCAGTAGTCAAATCAAAAGTTGTATTTCTGAATGATGAAGAGAAGCAGTAGAATGATTCATATACGGGGAAAAATCGTAGACTTTAATGAAAACAAAGTTTACAATAATTATTTCAGAACGTATGTGAATGATAGGTTTAATTATTTCAGGTAATATCATTGCTTTCTGTTGTGAAACAATTTTCTTTCCGACAATAAAAGACAGCCATGAAGAATTTTTCAGTGAGAAGTTCGAATGGTCTTGTTCAAAACAAAACTGTGATCACACAACATACTTATGTTTTACTTCACACACATACACACACACACACACACACACACACGCGCGCACGCACACACAACCAGAGAGAGAGAGAAAGAGAGAGAGAGAGTTCACTCAAAATGATTATTCTAAGCAGAGCTTAAAATTTCCAAGATGAAATTTTTATTCAGTTCAAAGTGATATGTTCGTGTGATGTGCATGCACATAAGATGATTTTGCATTTTCTGTTTGGGAATAATGTGTTCATGTTTTGTGTTCCCAATAACAAAATGTAAAATGATTCTATCATTTCAAACAGGGCCAGTGGTGTTTGTGTGAAACGTAAAGTCTTTTTTTTGGTCCACATAGCAATACAACTCTCTGGACAAGGGGGGGGGATATCATCTTAAACATATTTTTGCACCTCTTGAATAATTCTAACATAAAAATACACATACACACACATGCACAAGCACAAATACTCACAAAATAATGCACGCACTCACACACGTATAGATACATAACAAAATAACAACAGCAACAGTTAAGTGTGGATCATCTCGAGTAGTTGTCATTTTGTTCCAATATCTTTTTTCTCACATACATTGCTTCTGCTATGAATCTAGCTAGAGCTGTCCATGAGTTTTCATTATCATTTGAAAGAATATTTACAACATGATTGTGATTCGGGTTACCTAAGAATCAATCTATCTGACTACAATTTTTCCGTTTATCGTCGTATGCAGTTCAATGAAAGTGAATTTCATCTTTCATCATACGTTATTTGCATCTTCTTTGATCGAAAACTAATATTTCAAGGTTTTTTTTTTTTTTTTTTTTTTTTTTTAGTCCACTTGGTTTCAGTCTAAACCATAAGAGGCTATCTTCTTTGGTGGAAAACCAATGTTTGAAGTTTTTTTTTTAGTCCACTTGCTCTCAGTCTAAACCTTACAAATCATAAATAATTTTCTGCCTGTAAGATGCTTTCAAAGGAATAAAACCACCTGTATTTATCATTGTGTGTGAGCGTGTGTGTGTGTGCGTATGTGTGGTTTGTACGTTTATGTTAGTGTGCATATAACTCACAATTATAAGTTATGTATCCTTGTATGCATATTACATAAGAATAAGAATGACTTTATTATCTCCAACTGGAGAAATTTGGTCAGGTGCATTATCACAACATAGACAAGTAAACAACATGGGGACCATAACTGTAAAAGTCAACAACAGCTTTTACGAAGACACAAATGTAAAAAATACCACATACACTGTTTCATACATACATCCACACACTGCAGGTAATAACTGGTATTCTTAATGTAAGAACAGAAAGAATTAAGAAACATTATTTTGAATATAATTATAAGCATAGACTACTGTATTGCACATTGATTATAATAGACAGATAAGAATAAAGATAAATTGCGGAAAACCACAACCAGATAATCAGCACACACCCGCACCCACCCACCCCCCACACACGGTTTACTTGATTAAACAAGAGTAATAAACATATGTTCTCAAATAAAAGCATTTCACATATTCGCTTTTAAAACATTGCAATTAATGAAAAGTTTGTGTATGCCTAAAGGTGTTTGTATACATGCAAAATGTTTTTTCTCACTGCCACTTTCAATGCACTTCAATGGGTATGCGAGAACCACTTCCATGGTGCATCCCAGTCAGAATGAAGGCAATGTAAAGGGAAAATCCAAGAACCCCAAGGAGAAGGAGAAGAAAATTGCGTGACCCCAGTTCCGATGCACATTCCTGCCACAGTCCTGAAAGGGACTGTTTGCTTGAAGCCTTTTTTCTTTTGTTCGACATCGTCACGGAGTGTCTGAAACAGTGATGTGACAGATCACGATGAGCACCTGCAGTAGTGAACCACCTGCAAATGCTTTTAGTATTACTATTAATTACGGCTAACAGCAACAATAATAGTCATTGCTTTTAGCATTACTATCAATTACAGCTAACAGCAACAATTATTATCATAATCATTAAATTATGATAATGAAATAGTAATAATAATAATGATCTTAGAACGTTTACTGGCCTTAATCCCTAGAATTCCTTAACTCACTCAGTACAGCCAGGCCTCTCTTCTCCTCTACACAGACCCCTCGGATGTCCAGTGGGTGTCTGAATGACCCAACCTTCAGCTTCCGTCATCAGAACTGTGGTATTCTTTGTCAACATTCACCTCTTCAGTATTAGAGCGTTCCGCTTGCAATATTTTGATGATGGTAATTGGGGTGAAACGCTATTAACGTCGTCTCTTTCGCCGTTCGTATGGAGAGAGTTAAGAGGTATTAGGCCACAACAGCACTCCTCTAGGAGACTTGGTTCAGGGCTGTCCTCTTCAGCTGTGCCATGACCACCTGGATGGGTGCCTTCTTGCATCTTCTCCATGTCTGTCTTGTTCTGCCCATTTCTTTTCTTCCCTTGAAGGTCCCATTCCTGTGCTTGTCTGGTTGTTGCATCTGGAGCTTTGTGCAGCTCCATTTCCTTGCAGAGAGGCATCTGGTTGGTTCCTTCCCTCATGTCAGCATCTGATATTGTTTCTTGCTGCCTCATGCCTATGTCTGTGATGATGGAAGTCTGGAGTTTGCCATAATTCAGCTTTGTTAGTCTTCAAGTTGCTGATCCTCACTGGAGGACTGACTTCATATTTCATTATCCGTCTTGCAGAGGTTGGAGAGGGCTATGGAGTTCCTCACAGGCCACAGGATGTTGAATGCATGCCTCCCCTTGTCAATGCAGTGTTTGTTATCTTCATCTGCACCTCTGTCTTTGGTGACTCCACTGTCCAGGTGGACAAACTTCTCTGTTTCATCAATGGATTGGGACTTGCATATTGATGATTCTCATAGATTCTGTCTTCACAGCGTTGATCATGGTGTTGATTTTGAGGCCCATTATCCCTGCTTCTTCAGGGACAGTTTAGTTTCTTGTGTGAATATTGACATCTGTGTGACAGGAGGCTTACACTGCTGGCAAAATCAAGATCTTCCAGTTGTTAGGTGAAGACGCCAGTGTTCCCGTTTTGGGTGGTCTTTTCATGTCCCAGTTCTTAACCAGCAGGAAAATAATTGGTGACAAGAGGCAACCCTGTCTCACACCTGTCCAAACGTCAAATGGATCTGTCAGCTTTCCATTAGGAATAACCTGACATGCAGAGTTGTCATGAAGATCTCAGATGATGGCAATAAATTGTGCAGGAGTTCTGAAGCGGTGCGTTACCTCCCTGTTAACTTCTCTGTGCACAATATCAAAAGCCTTCTCTAAGTCTGCAAATGTTGTATGCTCTAGAGGAGACTGCCATTCAAATGATTAACCAATGATGAGATGCAATTTGTCTATATACAAGATGTAAAATTTCCCCTTTGAGATGGTTTTACAAGAACACTTGATGTAAATACTAAATAATATTTCTGGCATTGGTATCTCACCAACTGACCAAGACAGGAGCACCTGGTGCATTATGGGTAACTATCTATATCAAAATCAACACATACACCATAACAATACATCAAAACTATCCACACATTCATCACTCTCTTCCACCATCCATCCTCTTCTTTCATAATGTACCTATCACAGTTATTATCTTCTTGACAACTAGAATATGACATTGTCAAAGAGATAAAAAAAAGAAAAAGAAAAGAAACAGCTTAAATTCACATCTTCTGTTGTTGCCTTTTCTTCTATAAACCTATGTTGAGTATAGTATTTCATTTACATATTTTAACTCTGATGTTTTCAAACATGCATGTAATAATGAAAATGAAATTTAAAAAAAAAGAAAAAAGGGGTACATATGAAAATTTTTTTTGTGCATTTTGTTATTGTAAGGAGACCCATTAATGTACACATTTTTAGAAAGGTAAATAAATAAAGAATAGAAAATACATGATATTTTCCAGTTATGTATTTTACCAAAGACATGCAATTTTTTTTTTTTAATCAGTGTTTTCTTTTTAGTCCGATTTTTAACTTGTTCATTACCGACATTAATTTGTCATTTGCGCAGTAATATAATGGATAATAACTGTACACACAAATTATACCAGAACAACCACAATAAAAAATTTTTTTTAAAAGAAGAGACATATATGTAAAATATATAAAAATGAATATATACATGATTCATTTGACTACTCTGAGTGATATCAACATAGATGCGATTGTCCAGTCCTCTCAGTCAAATCAGTTTTATGGAAAAAAATCATCACGCCCATCAGGAAAGTCAGACCCAAGAACTGTTTCATTTCAAACACACTTGTATCTGTCCTTGCTGATAGTCTGGAGCACTCTTTTCTGCATTCCTGGATTTCCCTGTGCCTGTTGGTGTGTCTGCTGTGCATATAAACTGGTTTCCTTGACAAGAAAAACAACAACAAACAAACAAAACCCCCGGAAATACACTAGTAGGCAGACAAAAGAAAAAAATATCATAAGGGTGGCATTACACTGTAGCAATGCACTCTCCCTGGGGAGGGCAGCCTGAATTTCACAGAGAGAAATCTTTTGTGACAAAATGTAATACAATACAATGCAATGCAATGCAAAACATTGCAATGCAATGAAGCACAATAATTCAGTCTCTAGTACCTGCTGGAAATGTCACTGTCAGCAGCTGCACCCAAAGTGTGGCCTCTAGCACCAGATTCCTTGACTTCCAGTTCCAGTTGACAGAGCAGGTCATGTGTTGACCCAGACACCCCTCTCCTCTCAGCCATGTCTCTGGGAGTGAGACCTCTGTTGTTGCTGAAAGCAAAAGTGAACATGAAATCATGACGCAGTTACTTATTATTGTATCATCCACAAGTTTATCTGCTTGTCCACTCAAAATTTCTGTAATACGGAATATGTTTCTCTCTCTACTGTTCATATATCTTCCCTATTTAATCTAATTTTCTTTACTGAATACTTTTCGATATTTGGACATGCATACACCTTCTTTCTTGCTGTAAAGATACACACTCATGCACAGACACAAACACACATCACATCACCGCTCAGTATATACTGCATACATTGTAATACATATGATGAAAAAAGAATGGGAGGAAGGAGGCTGTCTGTTCATTTCTGGATGGCACATATTTGATATAAAGCGAAAGTAATAAACAGATCAAGAAAAAATATCTGCATCAACAAATTGAGTCTGCCATGGCCAATTATGTTGGTTGAAAAAAAAAAAGAATCTGGAAATGGGTAACCAATACAGCTTAATCAAAGATAAAGGGGTAAGAGTTGAGGGGCAGGGGTAGCATTTTTACAACAAAACCAAGCCCTCTTCAACACAATATTGCATGAAACAGCGCTGACACTGTGTAGTAGATCTGGTCATCTTTTCATTAAGTGCAGACACTTTTGTATGCAAAGAGCAGGGAAAACAGACAAACGTCCTTATGATGGACTTTGCTAAGGTGTTTGTCAAAGTCAAACACAGCCTACTCCTGCATAAACTCCATCACTATGGAGTTCGCGGATAGACCAAAGAGTGGATCACGGATTTCCTCAGAAACTGGAGGCAAGCAGTGGCAGTGAATGGAGTCAGCTCCAGTTACACAGATGTGCGTTCCAGAGTACCCCAAGGATCAGTACTGGGACCATACCTCTTCCTAGTGTATATTAACAACCTGCCTGAGAATTTATCATCGAAAACAAGGCTGCTTGCAGACGCCACTGCAATTTACAAAGTAATAGCAGCATCCTAGGACCATGCCCAGCTACAAGAAGACCTCAACAAACTCGCTGAGTGGAAGAAGAGCTGGGACATGGTTTTCCATCCTGGCAAATGCAACACCTTGATCGTGACAAAAAGCAGGAACCCAAAAGAGCATGACTATATGTTCCACAGACAAACACTACAGAGGGTAGACTCCACCAAATATCTAGGAGTCACGATAAAGAAAGACCTGAGCTGGAGAAAGCATATTGAAAACATCTGTTCCAAAGCAAACAAGACCTTAGGGAACTAGTGTACAAGGCATCTGTCCGCCCCATCCTGGAGTATTCATCATCAGTCTGGGATCCCTACCAACAACAGGACATTGATCTCCTTGAAACAGTCCAGAGACAAGTAGCCAGACCTCTGCTGAGACGCTACCGGAACACCTCAAGTGTATCAGCAATGCTACAAGACCTTGGATGGTCCTCCCTGCAACAACGCCAGACTGACCATGCTTTATAATATCAAGCATAATCATGTAAGCATGGACTAACTGACAGCAAAGCTGGTATCAACACCACCACGGCAACGAAGCACCCACACTGAGCAACTGGAGCAAATCTTTTGTAAAACTAGATATAGGCAGGATGGTTTCCTCCGGGATTGGAGCGCCTTGCTCCAGGCCAGCTCAGTCGACACCTTTGGGTCAATGGTCTCCAGGCCATAAATACCAGAAGATACTTTTTCCTAGCTTCCACACTATATAGGTGGATCTGGGGGCCGGCTAGTCCAGTTGCTTGCAGTTGGGCGAAAAGCGAAAAGTTGTGGCCTACCGGTCAAAAACCTTTTTTTTTCCGGCAAGGAAACCTATCCACTCTAAGTAGACTTAGATACATTTTCCGCAGACCTCCTTTCAGTAAGTGACAGAACAGTCAGGTATTGACTGTGCTCACTCTACGGAAGGAAGATCATACACAAGGCCTTCGACTGCGAGGTGTGCTTTTGGCAAGACCAACAAGATGCTAAATGTGTGCTTGTAGGAGGAAGGGGCACAAAAATCACCATTGTAAAACGTTGGCACCGTATTCAACCAGCAACTCGATTGTTTCTGGATGACCGCACCAATGCAAAGGTGTGTTCCCGCGATTATCACAAGAGGAAACGTCGGCACCTTTCTCCAGCAGCAATGCAACAATGTCACTTTTTCCTTTCATAGCTGCCAAATGAAGTGCTGTGCGGCCATTCCAGTGTTTTTCATCAGTCTCATTCACATTGCAAGATGACGTCTCTAATATGTTTTTGATCATTTCAAAATTTCCTTCAAGGACAGCGTCATGCAATTTACAGCTGCATTCCATAATATCAGAACAATCCATTTTGTCTGCAATCGGTGTTTATTTCCTTGCCGTCGTCTGCATTTGATTTATTCCAAATACGTGGATAGGAATTTGGATGAAATGTCAAATGTTTATAATGTCCTATTTCGAGTGTATTATGTTGATAAAAAAAAGCGTATCAATGTGTTCAAAATAAAATTATATTTTGAAAACTACAGTACAAAACAATGCATTTTAAAAGCTTAAAATAAGGAGTCACCCATGCCTTCACATCCAATTTATTTTCCATACCGGTATTTTGGATACAGTCGGTTCACCGAAACATAGGGAAATCGCTTCGGTTTGAGACGAAGATGCGCCCTCTCTCTGTCTGTCTGTCTGTTTGCGCATTTGAGTCAGTGTGTTCGAGTATCCCATATCTTGTGTGTGTGTGTGTGTGTGTGTGTGTGTGTGTGTGTGTGTGTGTGTGTGTGTAACGAACATATAAAAAAAATTCATCTTATATATATATATATATATATATATTGTTGTCAGTTGTTTTGTTTTGTTTGTCGGTGTGTGTGTGTGTGTGTGTGTGTGTGTGTGTGTGTGTGTGTGTGTGTGTGTGTGTGTGTGTGTGTGTGCACCAGACATGTAAAAAGAGGAGCCAGCAAGTTTAGGTTCACTAGGTTTTCCAATACTTCGGCCTCTGGCCTTCTTCAAGGGACTTTGATGACAAATCATATACATTCTAATGCCAAATTATACACACAATATAGTAGTACTAGTAGTAGTAGCAGTAGTATAGGGACTGGCAGTCATCTGCCTAGACCTCTCGGCCTTTTTATGTCCCCATCGAATCTTCATCTTCACTTCTTCCATTTTCTTTTGTTGTTGTTGGGCGGTGTACGCAAGTACATTTCTGCAAGAATTTTGTTTTATTTATCAAAGTCAACATTTTTTTTCTTTTAAGATGTTGTTGTCAAGGAGATTTTTGAACGTGTTAGTATTTTGTGCAAGTTTAACCTCGATTGGTAGTGCATGTAGATTTAAGTATGTAAGTCTTTGTTGGTAACTAATATTCTTGCATTCTTTTAATAATTTCGTTGCTCTTCTTTGGACCCTTTCTAATGCTATAGATTGTCTCTTAAGGTATGGGTGCCACACAATATTACTATATTCCACATGCGATCTAACTAATGCTTTATATAAATTGAGAAATATATCTTTGTCTAAGTAATTGAAGGCTCTCTTAATTACACCAATCATGTGAATGGCTTTTATTATCAATATGTGTATCAAAGGAAAGTTTATTGTCAAACATTATTCCTAGGCCTTTTTCACTATGGCATTTCTCAGTATTCTGTGTCGTGTTTTCTATTTTCATGTGGTAATTGTTATTTGGATTTTTTTCCTATGTGCATTACTTTACACTTTGAAACACTAAAATAAAGGTTCCATTTGTCAGACCATTCTTGTAGTGTATATAAATCAGCTTGTAATGTGTGATTGTTGCGTGCATCACCATAAATTTTAGTGTCATCTGCAAACATTTTACACATACTTTGTATACAAGCAGGAAGGTCGTTTATATAAATATATTGAAAAAAGTACTGGTCCAAGAATACTGCCCTGTGGAATACCACTGATTACGTTTGCACAAGTTGACTTTTCTTCTCCTATCTTAACCATAATTGTGTCCTACCTGTTAAGAAGTTTTTTTTGTCCAGTTCATGCAGTAAGTTACCAGTAATATCATACGAGGCTAATTTTAATAACAGTCTTTCGTGTGGGACAGAATCGAATGCTTTTTTGAAGTCTAAATAAATTATGTCAATAGATTTACCGCTATCTGTCATTTTAGTCAGATCTTCTATTACTTCTAATAGTTACGTTATACATGATCAATTCTGTCTAAAGCCATGCTGACATTGTACATAAAGGTTATTTATTTTCATATGCGAAATCATTGCATCTCCAATAAAAGATTCTAAAATCTTACACACTATACATGTGAGGCTCACTGGTCTATGATTACCTGGTTCTTGTTTTGACCCGTTCTTGTAAATAGCTGTTACCTCAGCCATCTTCCAGTCGTTTGCTATGGAAACACTTTCAAGTGACTTATTGTAGATGATGCTCAATGGAATAGCCAACTCTTTGATCACCTCTTTTAGGAGCTCTTTTAGGAGATGAAATGACCTTGCTAAAATCAAGTCCTAAAAGGAAATGTTGAGAGGAAGACAGGAGGGGAAGACATTGAGAAAAGAAAAGAAAAAAAGAAAAGCAACAGACTGACATCACTGCAGAATGGACAGGAAAACCATTTGCAGAGACCCAGGTCATATCATACAACCGACTGACCGAGAGGAATCTGCATGGTGAACAGCACATCAGTGCGGCGCCCCAACGACCCCACACGGTTGCGGGAGAAGGATATCCTTTCAATGGGTTTTGCTATTTACGATAGATTTTGGTAAAGAGAAGTTCACCTTACCGACCAGCTTACAACATTAACAAATAAGCAAAATTTTTCGTTATCGTTTATTTTACTCCTTAAACATCTAGAAAATCGATAAGCTGAAATTAAATTGCGACAATTTTAACCTTTTCATTTAACAACAACAACACTGAAATACGACATTGGAGTGACAAATAATATCAATGTTATGAGGGATTTATTGCTTGGAGAATTATGGGAAGATAGATGTAAACACGGACGAAGCTGAGATTCTTTTTCTCTTTCATTGACAGTGATAACTGATATGTTTATACAGTTTCAAAATGAACTTAAAAAATCTCTTCCAAGACTTCAACCCGAGGTATGTAATGGATAGGAACTGTCGCTTTATTGACGTATATTCACACATCAGACAGTGGAATAGCATAGTTTCACAGTTCACACCAGTCGAGAGTCTGTCTCTTTGTGTGTGTGTGCTTGTGTGTGTGTGTGTGTGTGTGTGTGTGAGCAGCGAAGGCACCAAAAAGAAAAAACAAACAAACAAAACAAAAACAAACAAAAAAACCCACACAAAACAAGCAAAAAAAAAAAAAAAAAAAAAAAAAAAAAAAAAAAAAGATTAAGTAAGACATTTAGACGATGAACAAACGATCAGTCCTTTTTACAAACTCACACATGCAATCAATCCTTTCAAAACATATTCACATTGAAAAAAAATTTAAATAACAAATGATACAAAAATGAAATAAAACATTTTAGAAATGTTATAATAAATTTGTACAGGGACACAATGTTTAAGTCTGCAACAAATCATACACAGGTACATGAGCACACAAAACAAGTATTCATTTGTGATATGTATGTTCTCATTTGAATATAATATGCATGTATGTGTGAGGTGACTGTTACAATTAAAATTCAGCTTATATAGTTTTAATGAATCTAACCAATTTGAATAAAACATCTTTCTTTTTAGAGCATATTTTTGATACTTTAAGGCATTTGGGCATATATAGAGTGCTGATGATATCGATGGGCTGGCAAGTAGTGTGGAAGGACTGGCAGAACTGGTAAACTGCTTGGATGAAACATCAACCAAGTATGGGACGGGGATCAGCACCGAGAAGACAAGACTTATGACAAACAGCGAGGACCCAATCAAGAAGATCAGTGTCAGCAGATAGCTGCTGAAAACAGTGATTCAGTTTAAATGCTTAGGTGCCATCATTTGTGAATGAAGGGTCCAGAACTGAAATACTGGCAAGAGCTGCACAGACTGCAACAGCACTGGCAAGACTGAAGCCCATAGGGAGAGACAAGAACATCAGTCTCAGATCAAAGCTGTAATTCATGCATACATTGGTTTTCTCTATTTTCTTGTATGCACATGAGTCCTGGACTCTACAAGTACAGCAGAGCTTCAAAGACCTAAGCAGTGGAAATCAGATGTATCAGGAGACTTCTTGGCATCTCCTACAAGAACCAGACAACAAATGAAGTCACTTTTCTATCAGACAACATTTTGGTTGGTACTAAGGCCCGTCGCCCACGGGGCGTCAGCGTCGGCCGCACATCAGTTTTTGATGCCTCCCTACATTTGTCGCACGGATGCCTGAAACCTGTAGCGAGGCGTGTTGCTCGCACACGCGTGACAACCTCCCCAGGCATCACGCATCACGCTCCATATTCGGAAAGTCACGTGCTGAAACTTGCTGAAATAGATTCCAAATGATGTCTCACGTAAAACACATGAATGTCGCTGTTGTCGTGGGGGAATAGGACAAGTTCTATTGAAGAAACACGACGCATGGCGACGGCGATCTTGCTGAGTGGCGCGCGACACTTGCTGCCTGAAAACCTCGCACACTGGGCGCTGCACGAAACTTGCTGCTTGTCGCGTGAAACTTGCTGCTTGACGCCCCGTGTGCGATGGGCTTAAGACCTACTGACCACACTGAAAAAAAAAAAAAGGAAAATGAGATGGTATGGCCACATTACAAGATCTGAAGGGCTCTCTGTATGTTGAAACAGATCAGGCACAACTGAATACTACCCAAGTGACTCAGTAGCAGTTCTAGGACTCCTCTCCTGTGTGGACCCAAGGTGTCCAAACATTGACAGCTCACTATAGACTCTGTATGAGGTGTTTGGAATGAGCTGTGTGAAAGTGATGACACTATTAAAACACTCATACTGTCATAGATGATGAATGAAGGGGCAGTACATTTTAAAAAGTATTCAACTGGACTTGCAGTTGAATAAGATTGTGAACGAATCTTCAAAAATCTGTTTCAGCAAATTTTTGGTGTTTTCCTGCCTGCTGGTGTTTTCTTTGCTGTTTGCGCTGCGACTGGACAAAACCATTGAGTGGAGCTACTGGTTGGTCTTCATTCCCATCTGGCTGTGGAAGCTTGCTGTCATTTGTGGATCCAGTGTGGGAAGCTATGTCTGGTGGAAACATCCCAACTATAGGTAGAAGAAACTTTCTTTGAATCTTTCCGTTTGTGTTACATTTTTTGTTTTCTTTTTCTGTGAATTTCAATGAGGTATATTAATCTCTGGGGAGAAGTTCAGTCCACATACTTCTCTTTCTGTTGGAGCTTTTTGGTACAATGTGTGGATGATAATGATGATTATTCAAAGTAAATAGAGAGATGGCATTGTTAAGAAAACATTATACTAGGTATTACAACCTCATGCTGGTATTAGATTCAGTTATGTTATTTAACTAAGCTTACTAATGAAGTAGAGCCTGGGTTTCTCCAAAGTGTCTTTGCAGAGGTTCAGGCTTTGACACACAACTGACAGATGTGGTGGATTCTGAACTACTTCTTCTTCTGCGTTCACTCGTATGCACACGAGTGGGCCTCTACGTGTATGACCGTTTTTACCCCGCCATGTAGGCAGCCATACTCCGTTTTCGGGGGTGTGCATGCTGGGTATGTTCTTGTTTCCATTACCCACCGAACGCTGACATGGATTACAGGATCTTTAACGTGCGTATTTGATCTTCTGCTTGCATATACACACGAAGGGGGTTCAGGCACTAGCAGGTCTGCACATATGTTGACCTGGGAGATCGTAAAAATCTCCACCCTTTACCCACCAGGCGCCATCACCTGTGATTTGAACCCGGGACCCTCAGATTGACAGTCCAACGCTTTAACCACTCGGCTATTGCGCCCGTCGGTGGATTCTGAACAATTCTTCTTCGAGGTGCCCAGGTGACTATTCACAGAGTTAAGGAGGAGAAGAAGAATAAAGGAGAAGTACAGAAAGTTAGCTTAAAACAAATAAGAAGATATACTGGGTGAATTTATTAAATGTTTTAGTGTTCTTGGACCCTTCTTAGACCAGATAATACTGTTTAATTATAGGAAGGAGTGATACAGTGATCTTTTGCGCAAAAAGAAGGATGATGAACGCTGTTTTTTCACCTCAGGATGGAGGGTGACAGCTACACACAGTACAAAGCCATGGTGATGTGCACTGGTCTGCACCTGCTGCTGTTGATGTTTGAGATCCTTGCCTGTGATAACCTGGAGATGGACTCTCACTCCTGGGTCCTTGTCTTCATCCCGCTTATCGTCATGGCCGTCATCTCCATCGGTATCTGCATCTGGGCCGTGAAAAACGAACGTTCGTTTGAGGTTAGTACTGGGAGATGATGATTAAGTTTAAAAATTGTATACACTAGAGAAAATTGTGATGCCACTGGCCTTTTTTCAGGTGCACAGTGCTGTATTTTGTAAGAAAAATTGTAAGTGATAGCATAATTGTTTCAGAGTATAGTCAGGTGGAAGTCTCTCAGGTGAATGGTTGCAATCTCCCAGGTTAAGATTTTTTTTTTAATGATAATTTTTTACCTGTTTGGAAAAGAGCTATAATCCCCCTGCACATGAACCTGTAATGTCTTGGAACAGATGGAATATTGACGATAAAGATCCCATTACGTGGATGCACCTGCCTATGTATAGATTCTGTGAAAGAGTAATGTATTGTGCTCACTAGCAAGGATACACACACATGTACGTATTTAGGTGGGCATCTTCCAGTTCCATCCATTCACTCATTATTATATAGATAATAGAATGCACTCACTTGTGCATAAAACTGAAATATGTGTATTACAAACTAATATCATTTATTCGTAGTCAAGCAATCTCTTCCAATAATTTTCATCAGCTCAGAGAGTCCATTTGGCTCATAAAGCTGGTAAGAGTAATGGAAACAGACGTCAGCTGGAAATAGTTGATTTAATGTAGTGGTTGTTTCATTGAGATTATATGTTTTTGTTTTCAGATGGAGCTGTTTTGTTCAGTGAACATTTTGCAGTTTATTTTCCTGGCACTTCGACTCGATGGAGTTATTTCATGGAGCTGGGTGGTATGTTTGTTCCTTGGTGTGTGTGTGTGTTTGTGTGTGTGTGTGTGTGTGTTTGAGAGAGATATAAATACATGTATGTGTGTATGCATACATCCGTGTGTATGTGTGATTATGAGGTCAGGAGTGGTATGGATGTATGACTAGAAGTGTGAATAGATGAGATTATTATAAATACCGAGTTCATAATCATGATCAAAAGGATCACTTCCTTAATGGTAAACAGTATGTTAAGATATACTGACTGCATTTTCTGTTGTACTGTACTAATATTGTTTACTTTGATTTCCCAAGTTTTTCACTTTTTTGCTCCTTTTTGCTGCTGGTGAAGACAGATTTCCACACTTTTACAGTTAAGACAGTTTCAGTTTCTGTAATGGGTGAATATTTTTCAGTTGATTTAATTTTTGTGTTGATTGAGGTCAACCTGGTTTCAAACAGTTCCATTTGTTCATTCCTTTTTGACTGAATAAATGTTTTGACATTGTTTGTAATTATTTATTTATTTTTCTTTTTATCACAACAGATTTCTCTGTGTGAAATTCAGGCTACTCTCCCCAGGGAGAGCGCATTGCTACACTACAGCGCCACCCATTTTTTTGGTTTTTTTTCCTGCATGCATTTAAAAAAAATTTTCCTGTCGAAGTGGATTTTTCTACAGAATTTTGCCAGGAACAACCCTTTTGTTGCCGTGGGTTCTTTTACCTGTGCTAAGTGCATGCTGCACACGGGGCCTCGGTTTATTGTCTCATCCGAATGACTAGTGTCCAGACCACCACTCAAGGTCTAGTGGAGGCGGAGAAAATATCGGCGGCTGAGCCGTGATTCGAACCAGTGCGCTCAGATTCTCTTGCTTCCTAGGCGGACATTTACCTCTAGGCCATCACTCCACATAGTTTAGTTTTCTTTTAAAGTGTTTTTACTTGTTTTTCACACTGAACCAACACATTTTGTTTTCTGGACTAAACACTACAAAAAATGAATTGGATTTTTGTTTTTGACATAACAATGACAGTGATATGATGACATCTGGACTTAGTTGATGGTTTGTAATATTTTGTTGATTTCCAAGTACAGTTGATGGTTTGTTATTTTTGATCATGTCCTTGCCATTTTTTGTTTTGATTTCTGATGTTCTTGCCATCTAAAAAAAGAAAAAAGAAGTGTTTAGTGTATGATATATATTTTTGTACAGAAGATGTCAGTGCTTCCTGGGACGTGCAGGTACCAGTGATGTTGATGTGTTTCAGATCGTGTTCATTCCTATCTGGATAGTGATGTGCGTTGCCCTGATTGGGGTTCTCTACGCCATCGTCCTGGCCATCATTCTTCTCAAGTCGCCCGACATCATCCCAGAACAGCGGAGGGGGAACGTGTCATCGGCCATTGGTTACTCTTTCCTCGTCATTCCTCTTCTGGTGTTCGAGGTCAGTGGAGACTGGTAATTAAATTGTGAATCATGATCATGAGCACTGAGCTGAGCCTGATTTTCACTGAGCGACTCAAAGATGGTCGAGCAGCTCATTTGTTATCTTCATTGTTTTATCATGATTATTTATCTGTATTATTTTATTTTGTTTACTTCATTTTATTTTGTGTTGTAATATTCAGCATGATACCTTTTAAACTGAAGCTTTTGAAAAAAAAAAAATAATAATGAACATATTTCTGTGTTTTTATTAGTGATGAGAATTTCTAGAATAATCTTTTTCTTCAAATTCAGGGGGTGCACCTTATAGGTTACAGTGCCTTGTAGGCTGAAAAGCATGGTATATATGTGTATACTGATCTATACACGGAACATATTTCTGTGTTATTGTCAGTGAAGAGTTTCCCATTTTTCTCTTTTTGAGAATGTTCTTTAAAATGAAGACATTTGTGAGTGAATTGCATGGCATGCACACAGATGTGTGCATGGCACTGGCAGCGCAAAACAGGTAGGATGTGTACTTATGCGCAAACAGACGCATTGTATTTAACTCGCTGTCTCTCTCCTTTACACACACACACACACACTAAATCCCTCTTTGGGGATCAAGGAAACATGCATGTTTCACAGTGATGACTTGTGTTTCACCCTGTCTATATAACTGTCCCTATATTCCCTACGTCCCACTCTTCAACCCCAAACCCACCCCGCAAAATGGCCAAGTCATAAAAATGTTCGAGTTCCGAGTTCCAGTTCCTTTGCATACAAAGAGGACTTTACGGTAACATTTCAGATCCTGCTGGCCAACAGACTGGACAGGGTGAACAGCTTTCAGTACTCGGCCATCACAGCTCCCCTTCTCCTGTCTCTGGCCACGCTCGTCTGCCTGTCTTTCGGGGCCAAAGGGGGCAACAACTGTGAGTATAGTCATTGGGATGTGGTCATTCGAATGAGACTATAAAACTGAGGGCCAGCGTGTAGCATGCACTCAGTGCATGTAAACCCACGGCAGCAAAAGGTTTTGACGTGGCAAAATTGTGCAGAAAGGTCCACTTTTGACAGGAAAATGAATTAGCTTGCATGAAAAAAAAAAGAAAAAGAAAGGGAGAGAATCCTGAATTTCACACACAGAAGTCTGTTGTGACACAATACAGTACAATACAATACAGTACAATACAGTACAATACAATACAAAGTAGTTACTTCTGATTCCTAGGGGCATTTGGACTCCCAATCTTAAGGGTCTTGGATTTGAATCTCGGGAACAGCGTCTGGTTGTTGATGATTTTTTTATGATCTCCCAGACAGCATGTGTGGAGATCTTGTACCTTCTTCCTCTGTGTGTGTTTGTGTGTGTGTGTGTGTGTGTGTGTGTGTGTGTGTGTGTGTGTATGCACACTTGCATGACATCAAATGTGCACAATCAAGTTTTGGCAATTCATGTGAGGGTTCAGAGGTTTGTAGAAACACAAAATTAGCATGCATACATATATACAAAAGTAGCTGCCTAAATGGCAGGGTAAGAAATGGTTATACATGTAAAGCCAACTTGCACATTTGTAGAAAAACAATCATACCTTTAAAGAGACACTTTTTTTTTTTTTTACTGCAATTTAGGGTTATGCCATATTGATAATGAATAATAAAATTGTGAATTGCTTCAGCAGTTGAGGGGCTGAATGTTCATCTATGTCTGTGATTCAGTGTATTTTCACCAGGCGCTGTTGTTGCCGTTAGGCAAATGAACATCTCAAACTAAACATTTCGCTTTTCGCTGCATCAACAGGGTGGTTTGGAATTCGCAAAGACTTCTGCCAGTTTTTACTGGGCGTGTGCCCGTGTCTGCAAGAGTACGGCAACATCTCCTACTCGCTGCAGCACAACGACTCGGACAGTGCAGCCAGCACCCCGGAGTGTGAGAAAGTCAAAGGGATCAACAAACTGAAGAAAGAGGCCATCGATGAGCAGCCTCGGACAGTGGTGCCTGTGTTGTCTATAGAGATGCCAGACTGACAACACCCCCTCCTTGCGTCTGTGAGAAGTGTACTTTTCAGTTGTTGTTTGAGAAGACTGGAAGGGAAAGAACACAGCGAGAGTCTGAGAAGTGTGCATGTCAGTGGTCGTTTAAAAAGATATGGAAGCAAAGGACACAGCGAGAGTCTGTGAGAAGTGTGCATGTCAAAAGTTTTTTGAGAAGAACGGAAGGAAAGGACACAGCAAGAGTCTCTGAGAAATGTGCTCGTCTGTCATTGTTTGAGAAGAACGGAAAGGAGCAAACACAGTGAGAGAGCGTTGGTTGCTGGTCGTTGCAGGATGTTTGGTGGGCATGCTTCTGTGTTGACCATCGCAAGGCAGCCAGTCCCCTCTGTGGCCATTAAGTATCAGACAGCCCCGTTACTCACACCTCGGTTGATACGTTTGCATGCCAAAAAAAGTCTTACATTTGATTCAGCTGAATTTGTGATACAGCAGGAAGACAGACCCTTGGTGGGATCTTTGTATGTAATACTTTTTTTTTTTCCTTTCTTTCTTTATATGTTGGTTTGCTGTTGTTGAAGAAGCAGATGCTTCACAGAACAGCAGGCCCAGTCAGTGAACCTGAGGTGAGAGAAGTTTTGGATCAAACTGTTGAAAGAATTGCTGATGTGAATGCCACAAAACAGTTTTTTTTAATTAATCTTTTTTTTTTTCTCTTTAAAAAAAAAAAATTCCTGGGATGAAGGATTGTAGTCATGCTGTTTGTTGAGTGCAGGGAAGTGAACATCTGGAACACATTTTCACATGTTATCCCCTTTGCACAGCGGCCCTGTAAATGAACATTAGTTTTGGAAGATGGCATGCAGAAGGGAAGCTCATGCAGTTTCCGTTATGAGTTTTGCAAATATGTGTGCCTTTCTTGCATTCTCTTTGCTGGTTTTTAAGACTTAACAAGTCTATATTGGAGATTATTTTCTGTTTTGTGCAAGATGCCAACAAACACAAGCAAGTCATAATAAAATAGATCACAATAATTAATAGACATAGAGAAAAACAAAACAAGAACTGGTGGTTTAGTTACTCATGTATCCTAAAAACTAAAAAAAAAAGAAGAAAAAACCCCCATCATGGTATGTTACGAAGACTAACGGATGTAGAACAGAACAAAAATCCTACCAGTCAAATTCTCCGGAATGCTTGTGTTTGTCAGATGTTCTTTAAAGAGAACTCTTTTGGAGGGCATCTGTTCTGTATTTTCAGGTGTGACAGTATTTAACATAATGCTAAAGTTGAAAAGAAGAAAGCAGTCTAGGAGCCCGGTTCTTCTGTGCAGCTACTCATTAAAGCATCCAGGCATTTTCTGGCTGAGCCGTAGGAAATAGAAAATTGATTCCAGGCAGTCGCTGAGTCAGTATGATATTTAACCTGCTGAAGCATATGAAAGACAATGACGGAGTTAATTGTAGCTGGGAGCATGGTATTGAGAGGGAAATGTAGCCTGAAAGAGAGGGGAATGGATGGTGGTGGAAGGAGCAGGGATGGTGGGGTTGATGGGGAAGGTTTTTGCAGGAATAGAAGTACATCGCTGAGATTTTAAAAACTGTTTTTGTCTTCATCAGGCTCAGGCTGGGTGTGTCAGTTTGTGTGTTTGTGTTTGTGTGTGTGTGTGTGTGTGTGTGTGTGTGTATAGTGACTCGCATAACATGGAGGAACAAGATGTGGATCAGGAACATTACTCCTGTGGAACATTTGGGAAGGTGGTGGTGGGGTGGGGGGAGGGAGGAGAACGGAGGGGAAAGGGAGGTGTGTGTATATGTGTGTGTGTGTGTGTGTGCTTTCATTATCAATGGAGGCATGCGTTGTGTGATAACATGAATAAATGGTGGTGTCAGTGTGGCATTGAGTTTACCGGTGAAAAAAGTTGGCAGGTTTTCTCTCTTCAGGGACTACACAAAGCAACTGGACTGCACTCATGTTTGCTCTGCAACACAATTGCCCCCCAAGGCCTGATTGGCAAGTCTGGTTTATGTGAAAGTCAGACATATGTTGCCTTCTTTTTTTCCCCACAGCAGATGTGGTGCAGATTATATAGATTTTTCCACACACTCTGACACCTCCTTGAAACTGAAACTTTGATCCAGCCTGATCTTCGAGAATTCTTACACATTTTTCATTTGACTAATGTTTATCTGCTTACGGTTCAAATTCAAGGTAAATCTTAGAATGACACGATCTTAAAGCGGAGTACGTGAAATTGAAAGCTGGTTGCAGTGTTTTCATAGCTGACTCATGTATCACATACTTTGTAAAACAGTATTTTAAAACACACAAGATCCAGATAAATTTGGAATTTTGTTGCAGATTTTTGAAACATTTTGCGTTATCATTGATATGGGTCACTTGAGTTCATATTTATTGTGAAATATCCTCATCTTAGCTGAAGATTGTGTATATGAGTCTTGATTATGTAATGGGCTTGTTCACTCTCTTTTGCTTTGTGTAGAATTGTTTTCCTGGTTGGATTGGCTTGGAATCATCAACACAAAAGTTCTAATCTTAATTGTTTTATTTTTGTCTTTGAATTGATATTATGAATAGAATCAATAGACACAGTCACTATCGTTCAGCCGAATGAAAAAGATCAACAAGAGCTGAGACATGGCACATTAAGTTGAAATGTTATGATGTATTGACAAAAAAATGTATATCTAAAGATTTCTGACTGAGGTTATAGGAAATGATTCCATTTTAGTGTGTAAAAAATAAGTGAAGGCACCTGAAAAAGAAATGTGGTTGGACAGTGTAATTCTTAAAGAATATTTTAATTACACATACTTAACCGTGACCCACTAGGGCATATTTCTTCATAACACAATAAAATGTTTGTCCAGTTTGGATAACAAACTTAGAAAGTTTATAACTTATTGTTTATCAGCATACACATGGAGTTAAAGGTAATGGGCATGGTTTCAAGAAAATCAGATCTTCAGCACATCTGACAGAGAACATTTTGTTATGATTTCTGCCCAGTGCTGTTTCTGGATTCATTGAGACAACATTTATTGCCACTATCTATCAGTTGAAGGTCATGTCAGTTTGCCATTTTATTACAAGGGGAAGAATTCTTGAAAACTTTTTGGTTATAAGTTTTTGGCTACGTTTTCAGAAACCATAAAAGATGTGTTACATGTTAATTCATTGACACAAAGAATGTCGACACCTCTGAAACTGTGAAAGTTTCTTAGATTTGATGCAGAATATGAACAGTTCAGTGTTTGGAGAAATACAGAAGACAAGAATGTGCATTTGTTCTGAGGCAGATGTCAGTAACATGACTGTGGGTCATCACTGTTTAGGTAGACAAGAGTAAATAATAATAAGACTGGTAATAATAATACTAAATTGTACAAGTTTTTTTACATGTTACAAACTCCCCATATGATGAGCTCTAAGCGCCTCACATGACACAATCACAGTAGTGCATAATAACTTACCTCTGCGCATGAAAAAACCAACACATATATTGTATCTAAAAAAAGTATGTACACAAAGACAAATACTACAAATTGCAGAAATGAACAATCACACACACACATGGCACAAAATATGCCCTACACATGCACAGCAGCACACACACACATACTCGTGTACATATAAACACCCACCCACAGGTAAAGTGGGATGGTCAGGAGGAGAAAAACTGCCAAGGTCTGTTTGAACAAATGGGCTTTCAAATTTGTTTTGAAAAAGGACAGCATTGATAGGTGACAGAGATCCAGAGGAAGAGAATTACATTCAGACGGTGCTGGACACTGAAAGGCCCTTTGGCCAAATGTCTTTGAAGAGGTTTGGGGGGACTCGAGGGAGCTTTTCAACAGAATATGTCAGAGAATGGGAAGGGGTGTGAGTATATGGGACAGAAGCAGCATGATTCAGTTACATGTTAACTGAAAGAACACTTATATTCATAGCTATCTTGTCTTGCAGACTACCTCTTTTACTTTACCTCTGTGTGTGAGAGACTGTCACATTACACTTTACGTTAATAGGTATGTATGATTGTGTTCACTTATGACCATCAGAACAGCAGAGGAGGTAACTGCTGTCTCGACTATCTGGGCTAATTTGATTTTGTGGAGAGTCTTGCCCAGGTTACACCCCCACTCTCTTGGCCAAGATGGTTAGAATAGGTATGAGGTTCATATAAATCACCAGGACACCAGGATACTGAGTTGTTTTTTGAGAGCAGTGGGGTCAGGGATATCCTTAAACTGGAATTGAATCCCATTTCATTTGAATGAATGCTTTTATTGCCATTGTTTGACTGCTTTTATTGGGTGGAAGTTTTGTTGACATGTATCTTTTTCAGTTCATGCATTGTTGATGTATTTTATGTTGATGCTTTGTATAAAAAAAAAAAAAAATCTATTAGGTGAGTGTTCGAAGTGTGTATTAAGTGAGATTTCTTTTTTGTATTTTACGTTGATGTTTTATGATAAAAAAAAAAACACACACACAAAAAAAACAACTATTGGGTGAGAGTTTGAAGTGAGTATAATGTGATTTTTTTTTCAGGTTTCATCTGAAGACTGGAGACTCATTTTGCCATGATAATGCAATTTTATTAATGTACATGTCTTATATCATAATCTCAAGACCATGTTGTGTGATGTATTGTTGAATAAATAAATTCGACTGGTTGAAGGACTTTAACCATTCTTGAACATTTTACTACTTCCTGTCATTGCCTCACAGGTGTTAAGGAGGAGAGGGGCTCCCCCCTACCCCCTGTGTGGGAATGCTGGGGGTCTTTCAGTATAAATAGCATCCCTGCTTTCTGGAAATTCTGTGCTAGAAATTTCCTCTTTTCTGTTGCTTTATTTCTTTTCTTTTCTTTTTTCTTTATGAGCAAGCCTTGACAGTTTTCTCTCTTTTCCGCAGTTTATGATGTATGTGAGGTACCAGAAGGTCATTTGTTCACAGAGACAGTGCTATTAGGTCATTTAGACAGAGGCTGTACCAGTAGGTCATTTGTATAAACAGGTTATACCAGTAGGTCATTTGTACAAACAGGCTATACCAGTAGGTCATTTGTTTAACGGCAAAACCAGAAAGTCATTTTTACAAAGATGCAGTACCAGTAAGTAATTGTATCATGAGGTGATACCTGTTGGTCCTTGTATAACAAGGTGATACCAGTGGTCATTTGTACAAAGAAGCTGTACCTTTCGGTTATTGTATAAAGATACCAATAGGTCATTTGTGCACAGATACTATACCAGTACCAACAGGTCATTTGTGCACAGATACTGTACCAGGTCATTTGTATATTGGCGATACCATTAGGTCACTTGAAAGATGCTATACCAGTTGGTCATTGTAGAAAGAGGTTGTATCAGTATGTCAACTGTACAAAGAGGCTCAGGCTGTACCAGTATGTCAATTATACAAGAGGTTGCTTCAGTAGGCCATTGTACGGAGATGCTGTACCAGTAGGTCAATTGTTCAAATAGGTGATGCCAGAAGGTCAACTGTACAAAGAGGCTGTACCAGGTCAACTGTAAAAAGATCAACTGTTCAAAGAGGCTGTACCAGTAAGTCACCTGTACAAAGAGGCCTGTACCAGAAGGTCAAATGTTCAAATATGTGATTCCAGAAGGTCAACTGTACAAAGAGGCTGTACCAGGTCAACTGTACAAAGAGGCTGTACCAGAAAGTCACCTGTACAAAGAGGCTGTACCAGGTCAACTGTATAAAAAGGCTGTACCAGTAAGTCAACTGTACAAAGAGGCTGTACCAGTTAGTCAACTGTACAAAGAGGCTGTACCAGGTCACCTGTACAAAGAGGCTGTACCAGTAAGTCACCTGTACAAAGAGGCTGTACCAGGACATCAATTGTACAAGAGGCTGTACCAGGAGGTCAATTGTACAATGAGTCTGTACCAGAAGGTCAACTGTATAAAGAAGCTGTACCAGTAAGTCAATTGTACAAAGAGGTGACACCAGTAGATTATGGAGGTGGTGTTGTACACCAACGGTTTCTCCAGTTGCAAGATTATCAATGCAGTCTTGGTTAAGCTTTGTTGTTTTAAAACTATCTTAAAATTGTTTTAAAACTATCTTATATTTCCTGTGTTGGGTATTTTTTTATCTCCTTTCGATAATTTTTTTTTCTTCTCCATCAGAATGACACAGCTTGTTTCAACTCATAATGAAAAACAAACTTTCAAAGCCAAGAGTAACAAATAAATAAATAATTTTGATGTTCACATGCAAAAAGCATATTGTGTTTAAGTACTCTGCTAAGAAACGTAAACAACAACGAAACAAAAAAACAACAAACCTTGCATTGCACAAACAGTTTTGTGTTCATTGCACAAACTGTTCAGTCATGCTGCAATCCAATGAAATTATCTGCAAACCAGACAGCATTTTGTAGCAAAATCGCTATACTGGCTGTGATTTGAGAGACTTATGAAAACTGGATTTCCCAAATACCTTGATGCGCATGCAATCCAGCCTAATAATTAGACTGACCAATGCTTAATTTAACAATCTTTGTTTAATTAACTTAATTAAATAAAGGTACATAAAAAGTGTGGCTTTACACACAAAGGCTGTATAACAAAAACAAAACTCGCATAAAAAAAAAACCATCACTTTTTTATGCCACTGCATTTTTATTTTTCTGAACTGAACACACACCATGAACACACACACATTGTGCACCACCAGGCATGAAACAAAGGCAGTCACAGGGTTCATATTTTCACAGATCCATACACTCGGCAATGAACAGGGCAACATGGGCGCCAGTCACTGCCCACCAGACAACAGGTCACACAGAACACAAAACCCAAACATGTGAAACCATTCATTTCATTAGGAAAAAAAAAACCAAAAAAAAAAGGAAAAAAAAACCCAACAACTATTACTGCAAAATGCAAAAACTACCACAAACTAGGTCACAAAATCCTGATTTGAGGAACAAATCATAAAGGCTAAAACTATTACCTTCTTACAGGCCTCATCACAACCCAGACTTTTTTGACCAACAAGTAAAGATTACCTCCAACATGTCTCCCATCCCTAACCAAAAAACATTGTTTTTTGTTGTTTTTTTTCTTTTCTTACCTGCAATCTATGTATGCTGGTCTCTTATCTTGCTCAAGGAACAACTAATGGAGCCTTTCAAGGAAAAAAGCAATAAAGTGGAAGCAGATTTAGTATGTCTGAATTACCTATTGCAATCTCACGTCTACATAGTGAGAACACACTCTCACTGTGATTCAATTTCTTGCATTAACTTGTATAGATATCACTGATTTTCAAATCCACTCTCTTCGACATCTCTGAAGGTAACTTCACCTCACCTCCCTCAACGTTCTAAGGGCAAGGGGCTTCTGAAAAAAATTTGAACCCTTGACCATATGTTTGTACTGCTAAGAAACATAACTCAAATTCTAGGCCACTAGTATCGAATGAAACTTGATGCAAGGGGCATGTCTTCTGTTTCTCATGTTCCAGTATGAAGTATCTTTCCTTTCCCAACACCCAGAATATCTTCACAGTCATATAATCCACGGATTCAACTTCATTTCCAGCAAACTGTTTTCCTCCCTACCTAGCATGCGCATGCAAGATACTCTTCTCCAACACACACACTTTCTTCTACTATTTAGTTGGACAAACTAGTAATTCCTTAATGTTTTCCACCTTTGCTTTCAATGGGAGTTGATCAATAAAATCACAAAACTGGCTGCACAAAATTTTCTGACAATGAAAAATGAAAGCATGTCTTAGCCTCTTGGCCATTTTTCACCTTTTCTCACTCTTGAAGAGTAGCAAAGCGGACTTTAAACACATCACCAATGAGACAATTTTAATGATGCCGTTTTTGAATGATCAGACCTTTTTTTTGTCAGTAAAATGCCCTTTGTCTTAATTTCACAAAACTGGCACACAGGATTTTTCAAAATCTCATACACACAAGCATATGCAAGCAACATACATACACATATTTAATTGCATGAGGCCATGCATACATGCACACATATTTATATTGTCCTCCATTCGGGCTATCCGCGCACGACTGCCAAAGACATTCTTTTACAGCAATGGTTAGGGGTTGTTCATGGCAATCTATTCATTTAAAATCCACA
Organism: Babylonia areolata; assembly: GCF_041734735.1. Classification (NCBI taxonomy): domain Eukaryota; kingdom Metazoa; phylum Mollusca; class Gastropoda; order Neogastropoda; family Buccinidae; genus Babylonia; species Babylonia areolata. The sequence continues at coordinate 27,364,034 of NC_134886.1, read as the reverse complement.
ACGAATTAGTCATAACTTTTTTTCTTTTTATTCAAATACATCTTAAATGTCACTGGTGAAAAAATGTGCACAAGTATATTTTTTTCAAAGCAAGATGAAATCAACCAGATCAGTTCACAAACATTTCAGAGGAAAATAACCAGTAGACAGAACCCTTGAAAGGCAAAAAACTCCTCAGATGAGAACAAAGTAAGATGATAAAACAGCACATTTTATGAGATTTTCTGTCAGTATATCATGATTATCATTATTTTATTATTCTTTTAAAGGTATACTGATGTATTGCATGGTCTAACACAGAAAGTGTTGACCCTGTGTCCGTTGAAATGCCCCTCTATCTCTGGAAGAACAAAGCTCAGAGAAATGTGGCTGTAGCAAGATCTAGTTCTCTGTGAAGCTGTGCATTTAAGGGTAACTCAGAAACAACCAGCTGCACTGAAGGCTGCTTTCTGTTTCCAGACCCAAAGGCAGACCTGCCTGGGCTCCCACATACCCCTCAGTAGCTGAACCTGTTTTCAGTTGTAGTATAGTGGTTTTCAGTCGTATGGATGTGGCGGCATTTTCACACATAAGCTCTTAGGCTACCTTCTTCCTTGTACTAACTAAGGCAGATTTAGGGCCATTTATCATACGCAAGTGAAGCTTTCCGTAATCATATGCTGAGTTGCCAACCTCCAGAGAGAGAGAGAGAGAGAGAGAGGGAGGAAGACAGAGCGAGAGAGAGTTTATGTGCGCATCACTGCACACATTTTTTTTCCATGGGGGGGGTGGGGGTGGGGGTGGGGGGAGTGGTTGAGTGGCACGGATGGGTTTCAATTCAGCTGTGTGTGAGTGTGCGTGAGTGCATGTGTGTATGAGAGGGAACGTGTAAGAGATTGTGCACATTGTGTGTGTGTGGTGTGTGTGCATGCATGCGTGTGTGTATTGTTCACAATGTAAACTCCAGTGTGTGTGTTTGAGTGTGCATGCGTGCAAATATTGTTTTCAATGCAAGCCTTTGTGGATGTGTCTACGCATGTATGTGTGTGTCTATGGCATGTACAAGTGTCTGTGCATGTGTATGCGTCTGTGTATGTATGTGAATTGTAGAAACTACTGACAAATGTAGAACTAGGCATGTATGCAAGGGAAAAATGTGAAATGGCTCCCATCCCGCCACAATCTGCCATGCTAGACTGCGACATGCTCATAGCAAAAGAGTATGGCTGCCTAAATGACAGGGCTGGAACGATTGCGAAAGTAAAATCCCATTAGTGAAGACCATTGAACGTGGGAGCTGCAAGCTACACACAGAGAAGACAGCGGCTCACCAAAAGATGAGCATGCATTTTCTGTCAGATGACTTTAGTTTGTGGTTGGCAATTCCAAGCCAACACAATTAGTTAAAAAACAACAACAAAAAAACAGCACATACAAAATGGACATAAAATGACTGGCTCGTTATGTTCACACATGAGCCAGATGCTCAAGAAAACAACCAAAAAATGTGGTGCTGCACTGCAGCAATGTTTTCCCCAAGAGAAGCCTGCATTTCACACCGACTTATATGTAGCGCTAAACTGTCATCACACACAGCTATTGTTAATGCTGCCAAGCCAGGGTATCTGAATACCCCTAATTGGCTCCCATGAATCTGCTGTCATGGACACATCACCTTATCCCCTGGACAAAGAAAACAATAAAGAACAGAGGAAAGATGTTGACTCAATATGTAAGGCAGATGATTAAAAAAACCCACCAAAATTAAAAAAAAAAAAAAGGAGAAAAAGTGCAGAAAATCCACTGTAACATTGCTGTGATCATTCAAAGACGAGATGAATCTACGAAGGTCCATTTTGCTCTGATGTTGAGCAACCAGTCCTTACTTCCGACAGCAGCTTCATCTGAGGAGGATTAGAGATGCTGAGCAACACTTGTACACTGTGGAGTTGGAAGGCTGACAGTGCTTATCCGTTGGCACCAGATAAATTCTTCATTTGAAGAAACAAAACAAAATACACAAAAAAACCCACCAAGAAATGTCAATGCATGTACATTTTTCCTTTTGTAAAGTATTAAAAAACTGATGATGGAGTTGGTTCTTTTTTTTTTTTTTTAAGGTGGAGAGTGAGACACCAGTGTTTGACAGGACAAAGGGCAATGAAGGAGGCGAGTCATGGACACAGCAATTATTTGACCAAGACAAAGACATTCACATTCAGAAATCAGCAGAAAAGAAAGAAGAAAATGGTAAGGGCTGATGTTTTGTCCTTCAGCGACACCCAATCTAAGCCACTGCTGTTACTGATGATGGTCCAGTAACCTGAAGCTATCTTTTCTCCTAAATGTGGCTGAAAGAGCAATCGTTTCTCCTGAATATGGCTTTAACATTAAAAAAAAAACCCCAACATATATCAATGGAGTCACCACCTATCACAGCTGATACCTATTACTTGCTGCAGTTCCTTCTCTTTGATGCGGCTGGAAAATGTGAGACAAAACATATGACTGGATGTGCTGCTTAACAGGCAGGTCAAAACATGGCAACAAGTACGCAAGCAAGCAGTTGCACATTTCGTCAAGCAGTGACAAGACCTGCTTGTTCCGAGTCAACAAGACGAGGATCCACCACTATGCCAGCTCTGCTGTCAACCAATGCCTGAGAAATCGGTGCCAGAATCTGCGTCAAACAATGGCTCAAACACTGTAACCCGCAGAACAGTACACGCAGCCTCAAACTACGCCTGAAGCCAGTCTCTAGACAGTCATTCCTAATTTCAGCCAACCATAAGTGACTGACATGCAGTTTAGTTGAACATGTTAGTGGTGCTAGGCTTTGCAGCTGCTTCTTGCTTGTGGCCATATAACTACTGAAATAAAATAAAAAAATGGCGAAAAAAAAATTCACAGGAAAAAAGAAAAAGAAAAGAAAAACAGCTGACATGCACACAGACAAATTATCTTTTCCCTTCTGGATTGGCAGCTAGCAGCTGCACAAGCTGTCTTCTCAACGTGCGAATGCAGACTGGTAGTATTCTGAGTCACTGTCTCGGATTCCTGCCACCCCTTCACGCATCGGTCTCTTATCTTCTTCTGCGGCGCTCCTGCATCCAGGCTTGAATCTTCTGCTTCAGGGCCGTGTCTGAGGATTGAATATATACCACAAATAAAGAGGGGGAAAGAAAAAAACATAAGAAATGAAAAAAGAAAAAAAAGAAAGAAAAGAAAAGCAGCTGACAACTTTGAATGATCACATTCACAGTTCTTTAATTGAACTCTTTATTTACTGTCGTTAAACAAATGAAAACACCAGTTCAATCTTTTCTATACTCTTACTTACATACATACCAGCAACAAAAACAAGATATGAAAGCAGCAAAACATCCTTTAAGCGTTTAGCATTCAGAGAAAAACTAAAAAAAAAACCAACCCAAAAACAAACCCACACCATTTCAAACTTTTGTACATACTATCATACCAGTCATAAAAACAAGAAACGAAAGTCGATAACCATCCCTGAAGCATTTAGAAAAACAAACAAACAAACAAACCCAAACAACAACAAGAAGAAAACAAATTAACACACCAATTCAAAGTTTTTGTACACTCTTACACACCAGCAATAAAACAAAATATGAAAGTACTAAACCATTCTGGAAGCATAAAAAAAAAAAAAAAAAAAAATCTAGTGCTAAAACATCCCTGAAGCATTTAGGAAAAAAAAAATCACCATCTAAAATCATGATTTAAAAATAGATAAAAAATGGATAAGCGTCATCCTGAATAGGCCAATCCAAACCAAAATAAATGAACCTCACAAAAAATCCCGCACTGTGTCCCCACATAACACACATTTCACCAACTCTCCCTTCGTTATCCTTGCTCCTACCCCCATGGGATGCCAGGGTCTTTCAGTATAAATAGCATCCCTGCCTTCTGTGCAAGTAATTTTTCTCTTTTCTACTGCTTTCTTTGTTTCTGCTTTTTTCCCCCCCTTCCTTCACTGTTGTCTGCTCTTTTTTCTTCTTTTCTTTTGCCTTCCCAGTCTATTAATTTTTTTTTTTTTTTTTCTCCAGCAAGCCTTGACACTTTTATCTATCTTTTCTGCAATCTGGGGAGGTTGGGGAGGGGGAGGAGGAGAGAAGGGGTGGGCGTATATCAAGGCAATGTGTGTTATCATTTGCTTGTTTGCATTTAGCTTGGTACCTCTTTTATCTTTTGGTCACACCTTTGTCATGTTTTATGTGCGCTGGATTCAGCTAGAAAATGTCGTGGGATGAGTGAATGAGCCTGTGGATGCACAATCAATTTCCAGATGGATGAATTGAGATGAATTGTATTGTACTGTATTGTGTCCCCCACATTCCCACCACCTACCAGCCACCAACTCGTCCTCGGTGAGGGGCTGTCTGTTGAAGGGGTCCGTCTGGGAGTTGAGCAGGTGCCTGGTGATGATGGCCCGGTCCATCACTGTGCCGCTCGGCAGCTTCACCGGGTCCTTCATCAGCGTGTCCATCAGCGGGTCTGGGTCACAACACACACACAAACACAGGGGTTACAGGTATGGGTTGCAGAACTGTTTCTGGACTCGGTCAGGCCACAGACAAGGGTCAGGTCACCCAGATATGGTCACAATGGAATGATGGTGGCCAGGAGGATACAGCACCGAGGAAACCAGAAGTCCCTGCTTCAAGGAACAGGAACCCACTCCTCTCCCCATCCCCTCTCTTCCACCCACTGGACCTGGAGTTGTGGCTAGGTTGCCAGTGTTTGGGAAGAGATGCTCAATTGGGGTCTCACGGCAGCATGCACTTAGCACAAGTAGAAAAAAGAGAGAGAGAAAAAAAAAAGAAAAAAAAGAAAAAAGAAAAAGAAAATCACAGCAACAAGAATGCTGTACCTTTTCTGTATAAGAATCTACTTTGTCAGGGAAACATATCTTTAGGCGGATGACGACAACAACAACAACAAAAAAGAAAGAAAGAAAGAAACAAACAAAAAACCACCCCCAAAAAAACCAACAAAAAAGAGTGTCTCTGAACCAAAATACTGCATTAACCCTGGACATTTACACTAAGAGACATTGGTTCGGATATGTGACAAATACACGACCAGTACAATTGGCTTTAAATACAAGAATATTTGTTTTTAATTCGCTAGATTCTCTCTTGCTGTTTACACTGGAGTCTGAACTGGGAAGAGCTGAGCAAAAGGAAAACACGTTTCCATCAGCAAATAACACACATACATTCACACAAACACGCACACACACATTCACACAAACATGCACACACACATTCACACAAACACGCACAAATACATTCACACAAACACGCACACATACATTCACACAAACACGCACACATACATTCACACAAACAGGCACACATACATTCACACAAACAGGCACACATACAAATACAGTCAACCGGTTTACACTTCAGCTTCATTTCTTGCCGTCACCCGAGGACAATGAGAAGAGACAGGATGTCAGTTATGCACTTGCCAAGGGGTCATTTGCAGTCACCTTACAACTGTCTATGATGAAAGACTTGCCAAGATGTCATTTGCAGTCACCTTACAACTGTCTATGATGAAAGACTTGCCAAGATGTCATTTGCAGTCACCTTTAACTGTCTATGATCAAAGACTTGCCAAGATGTCATTTGCAGTCACCTTACAACTGTCTATGATGAAAGACTTGCCAAGATGTCATTTGCAGTCACCTTACAACTGTCTATGATCAAAGACTTGCCAAGATGTCATTTGCAGTCACCTTACAACTGTCTATGATGAAAGACTTGCCAAGGTGTCATTTGCAGTCACCTTACAACTGTCTACGATGAAAGGACAAACTTACTGTGATGAGGTATTGGCATTCTTCGTGGCCATTTGCATTTATCCACAGCTCACCTTTGAACTCGTCAGGAATTTCTCCATAGTCCTCCTCCACTTCTGCTCGTAGTTTGACGATTTCCTGTACTCGCTCCTGGATGTTTCGAAAGTGTGCCACCTCTGATTCTGTCTTGATCCGAGCCTTGATCATGCGGGCGATGGCATCATCAAACAGCTCCTTGGAGTATGAACGCTGAGAAAGAACCAGGGTAGCTTCATAGGAACACAGGAAAGCACTGAGTGGGGCAGATTCTACTGTATCATGTAACTACCATGGACAACACTATTTCTTGAAGACTACACACTTCAGATGAAAAATAACTGCAGACTGTATGCACAAAGAAAGTAATCTTCCAGCTTTTTTGTCTGCATGCTTCCATGTGAATATCTTTGAGCATGCTTTCTGTGAAACAGGTATGTAAACTGAATGAGTAAATTTGTATGGAAATACTAGAGCAGACATGTGCTCGTAAACATCAGCTTTTTAATGAGTGAAGATTAACATTTGTGTTCTACTTTACACTTTGCCGTCTCACACTTTCACTGAGAGTGGAGATAAACATTTGTGTTCTTCTTAATACTTTGCTGTCTCACACAACACCATATCACTGTCTTTACTGAGCCAGTCTGTTAGGAGTACTGCTATGCAGCTGACACTACAAATCTGACACTGCAAACATAGGAAAAACTAATGACCCTGGTGCATTTGTTCCCTGAAAGGCAATTCCGAAGCACAAGATGAGTCATACATAGTGCTTGCTATCATACCCCTTTTTCACACAGTTACTGAACAATATCTGAAATAACCCCCCTCCCCCACCCTCAACCCTCATGTCTTCCTTATACTGTGACCTGCCCCCCTCCCCATCCTTCCGCATCAACCAACCATGTGCCCATCACATCTCCTAACTCCATTCTGGCAGTTCACTGCCCACGTTTTACTGCTGTGGAGTGGGCATCAAGATAGACTGTCACCTCGGTCAGAAAAAAAAAGTGACGTCATCAGATACAACAGACTGTCACCTTGGTCACAAACAAAAAGCGACGTCATCAGATACAACAGACTGTCACCTTGCTCACAAACAAAAAGTGACGTCATCATATACAACAGACTGTCACCTTGCTCACACAAACAAAAAGTGACATCATCAGATACAACAGACTGTTGCCTTGCTCACACAAACAGAAAGTGACATCATCAGATACAACAGTCTGTCGTCTTGGTCACAAACAAAAAGGGACGTCATCAGATACAGACTGTTGCCTTGGTCACAAAAAGTGACATGTCGTCTTGGTCACAAACAGAAAGCGACGTCATCAGACACAACAGTCTTTCCGCCTTGCTCACAAACAGAAAGCGACGTCATCATCATGACCTGAACACACAGATGTTACCTCATCCTGAGCGATGGCGGTGAGGAACTCCTGGCAGTCCAGATGGAGGTAGATGTCGGTGAGGGTGTTGAGCAGCTTCTTGGGCTCCCAGCCGTACTTCTCCTGGTTCTTCACCTTCAGGTCCTTGCACTTGGGGCCACACAGCTGCTGCAGGTTGAAGTCCAGCATGGCTGCCAGCCGGTCCACCAGCGACTGCCGCCCACACACACAGCGAATCCACAACACCAGATACACCACAAAGCATGTTAAAGGTCCCATAGCCTTTTACAGCCATTTGGGAAGTGAATTCACATCCACTGTATCTGTCATGCAGTGTTCCTGGAAAATACAACCTCTAAATAACAGCGAACCGTTCAGAAAATAAAACTTAATCAACAAAACATGAAAAGGTACGAACGTCTGTGCAAACTGTCTTTTTCATGTGAACAGACAAACAATTTTTTTGTTGATTTGAACTGTTAATTTACACAAATACAAGTTGAGAACAGACTGTAATATTACACAAACAAATGCCGAGAATGGACTGTTAGTTTACATAAACTCAAGCTGAGAATGGACTGTTAGTTTACATAAACACATGTTAAGAAAGGAGGACTCAGTTTCCAGAAACACATGTTGACAACCGACTCTTAGTTCAACCAATATCTTGAGAACAGACTGTTAGTTTACACAAAGAGAAGTTGAGAACAGACAGTTAGTTTACACAAACACTGGCCAACAACTGACTCTTAGTTTGCACGCAAATACATGCTGATAATGGACTGCAATTTAACACAAACACACACTGAGAAAAGACTGCTGGTGTACACAAATATATGTTGAGAACAGACAGGCGGTTTACATAAAAAACATGTTCAGAACCGACTCTCAGTTTACACAAACACACGTCAAACAAACGACACAAACATGTCAAGAATGGACTGTTAGTTTACACAAACATGCTGTGAATGGACTGTGGTATCGCTTATCATGTGTGTACACACACCTCGGACAGGAAGGGTTTCTTGATCTTTTCTGTCAGATAGTGAAACATCTCCACCGTTTCCACTGCCAGCGTCAAGTACGATCGACACTGTCGCTCAGTCCATGGACAACTGGCGAGTCTTCTGCTGCTGCTGCTCCTGCAGAGAGAAAGATGGCACCAGTCCTGATGAGGCCCTCACCATGAAATGAGTCTATCACATCACCCTCACAATTTTCTCTTATCATCCTCCTTAATTCATTTACATCCAACCAGTTCTAAAGTGGAATTCTATGTGTATGACTGTTTTGGCAAGCCACACTATTTCCAGCTGCAGTGCTAGCTGTGCATGCCTTTCTTTCCATGTTACATGAAAAAAACAAACAAAATGAATTACATGATCTTCAACATGCCTATTCGATCTTTCGCAAGATTATACACACAGTAAAAATGTACTCATCTGGTGCTGAACTGAAAAATCAAACCTTCTGGTCATTTTCGTTTTAACCCAGGTGTGCACTAAACTGCTGTGCTGTTATTATCACAGACTAATGACTGGGAGGTTGTAGGGTCAAATCCCCTCTAAGGCTTATCACATGTCAGCGTTTATTCTTTATAATGTGCGTTTGATCTTTTGCACACATATACACACAGAGAAAAAAGTTTTTATTTTTATTTTTTTTAACATAAACAAAAACATTAAACAAACTACTGCAACCCACCCTCTTCCCCCTAAACAACAACAACAAAAAAGAAAAAAAAAGGAGAAGCTTTTTCTACACTAATTGTAAAATTCTTGCATTTTTTATTGTCTCACATAAGGGAAATCTGAAACCGTTTCTTGAAAACGATTGTGTGTGTGTGTTTTCTCTCTGTCTCTCTCTCTCTCTCTGTGTGTGTGTGTGTGTGTGTGTGTCAGTGTGCATGCATGATCATTATTATGTATGTGTGTGTCTGTCTGTGCATACATACCAGTGTGCTTGTCTGTGTGTGCATGCATACTGGTGCGCTTGTTTGTGTGTGCATGCACGCACATGCATGCATGAAATGTGTGCGTGTGCATGTGAGTTTGCAACTGACTGATCCTGGACAAGGTGCCCCACTTGGCCTGGTTGTCCATGAGGTCCTGTTTGTATGTGTGTGTGTGTGTGTGTGTGTGTGTGTGTGTGCGTGCGTGCGTGCGTGCGTGCGTGCGTGCGTGTGCTCGATCTATGTGTGTGTGTGTCTGTGTGTGCATGCATGTGCATGCGTGTGCTCATGACTGACTGACCCTGGACAGGGCGCCCCACTCGGCCTGGTTGTCCATGAGGTCCTGTTTGTATGTTTGTATGTGTGTGTGTGTGCGTGTGTGTGCTCGATCTGTGTGTGTGTGTGTGTCTGTGTGTGCATGCATGTATGTGCATGCGTGTGCTCATGACTGACTGACCCTGGACAGGGCGCCCCACTCGGCCTGGTTGTCCATGAGGTCCTGCACCTCGTGGATGCGCTTCAAGCTGTCCAGGCTCTCATCCAGCAGGAAAGTCATGTCGTTGATCAGCATGTTGACGAACCGCGTGAACTGCTTCCCGTTGCTGACCACACACACACACACACACACACACCACACACACGCACAGAAAGAAACACACACACACACACACACACAGAGGCATCCATTAGTGCTTGCTCATACACACACATAGAGGCAATAATTGGTGCTTGGTCACTCACACATACACACATACACAGAGGCATCGACTGGTGCTTGCTCACATACAGAGGCAATGGTCACATTGGTGCTTGGTCACTCACACACACATACGCACATGTATACACAGTGGCATTGATTGGTGTTTGCTCACACACACACACACTGAGAGGCACTGAATGGCACTTTCTCTCTCTCTCTCTCTCTCTCACACACACAAACACAGAGGCATCAGTTTGTGCTTGTCTTCCATTCAACATCTTACCACTTTCAGAGATATTAGGTTTGTGCTTGTGTGTGTGCGTGTGCGTGTGCATGTGCGTGTGCGTGTGTGTGTGTGTGTGTGTATGTGTGTGAGTGAGTGTGTGCGCACACAGTTTTTCTCTTTTTAAAATGGCACACACAAGGAGAGGACTGGGCCCTGCCTTTCAATGCTGAGCTGCTAACACAGTGGCTATGAATTCACTGCCCCAATGGCCATAAAAGGCTATAAGACCTTTCAGCCTAAAACTATACAAGCATACAAAAAATATTTCTGACAAACATCAAAAGAAATGTAGTGTAGCTAGTAAGATGAACAAAATTTAAATTTAAATTTAATTTCCAATATGTAGATGTAAAACTGTAACCATTGTTTTGTAAATATATTCTAATTCTGAAACTAAGTTAATTTTGGGCAATCCATCCATGCAACATCATTACAAAAGAACATTTTGAAACAAAATTTCTATGTACTCTCAGCATAGTGCAGATGTAATGATCAACATGTTCTTTTGTTGGTGGCAAAACAAGACTGATCTGAGACACTACACCATTTAGCTAATATATCTTTATCCACAACAGATGATTATCTCAAGCTTCCAATTTCAACCCACCAATATACCATCCATCAAATGGATGTTATATTTGGAAACCAGATTATCTGGGGAAAAAATTAGCAGGCACGAATTGTGTGTGAATTATTACTCTGAACTGTTGCACAGATACACACACACACACACCAACACGCACACACACACACACACACACAGTAAAGAGTGTGACTGACTCTGCCTCCTGTATGAAGTTGGCCTGGTGTTTAGGGATGGCCCACATAGACTTAAAGATGATGGCAAGGTGATAGCGAATGGTGAACTTGTCGTAGAACTCACTGCTTGACCCTGTCGTCTCCACATCTGGAAAACAGGCAATATGTGTCTAAGAACATCAGTCAGTGTTGCTACCATATGGAACTAATTCTACCTTGTTTTGAACATAAAAAATGAACAGCGTCAATCAATGTCAATGTGTCAGAAAAGTGAAATATTCCCAACACTGAGAATATACACAAAGATAAATTAAAAAATCAAAATATTCATGTACAAAAGACAGAGACAGACATCAGGCAGCATTTTGGGGATAAACACAGTAACATCTTGATAGACATAACTTCATACAGTCAACAATTTTCAGTTCTCTTTTTTTGACCCATCTTCAAATCCAAGCCTCAGTGGCACGACTCTTGAACCACTCATTCTAAATCGCCCAAAGCCACATCTTGGCAGGATACTTATACTGAGGTGCAAGTGATCCAGTGGCTTCAAGCAAAAAACGTGAATGTTTAAAAAATATCAAACCAATAATTGAAAATAAAAAGTATAAACAGCATCAGTTGATCCAAATTACATCTTTGTTTTCCATAATAACAAAAAGAAGTTTTTCTCAAACTTAAGATGTGTGCTGGAAAGTGAATGAATCTGAAAGTGTCTTGCAATAAGCACGTTGTTAGTGCAGTTAGCGTAGTCTGTCAATAACATTTCTATCTTTCTCTTAACGAAAGAAAGAAATCGTGTGTCACGCTGTCTTAAAACCACAACATAACAAATCTACCACATGCAATTTTACAAAATCAGCAACAAGCTGAAAATGAGGAAGACTTGCTCCCTGAAGTATACGCCTCACAGATGTCTTAAAAAAACAACAACAGAAAACACTAAGCACACACACAGACTGAACACCAGAGGGGAAGAAAACCCCTGCAGGTCTGAGGATGATCTGACAGTCCTGGCAACGACGAGTGACCAATACAGAACTGCATGACAACGAGGGTGAAAAACAAAGAAAACACCAAACATATGGATCTGCCCGTCCATTCTACGGCCAAAGCAAAAACAACTAACAAATACAGAACTGCATGAGGATGGGGGTAAAAACGGGAACAGGTCTAAACACAATTTCAGATGAGACAATAAACTGACATCTTGCTGTGTAGCATGCACTTAGATACACAAAAAAGAACCCACAGCAAGAAAAAGGGTTGTCCCAGGCAAAATTCTGTAGAAAAATCCACTTTGATAAGAAAACAAATAACTGTACAGGCAGAAAAAAGACAAACAAAAAAGAAGAAAGAAAGAAAGACAGATAGAGAAAGAAGGAAAAAAGAAACAGGTGGCTCTGCTCTCTAGCGACACGCTCTCCCAAAGGAGAGAGAGCAGGCCGAATTTCACACTGACGAATCTGCAGTGACAAAAAGAGAAAAATGACACATTTCAACAGCTACAGAGGCAGCAAGCCCACTGACCGACATAGAACTGCATGAGGGCAGGGGTGAGGAAGGCGAGGGCCAGCTCATGCATGAGGAGGGCCTGGCTGATCTTGTGGGCGCGGGGCTGCACCATGGGCTGCATGACAAACACCACTTCCACCAGCTTGGCCAGCAGGTAGGGGTTGCGGATGTAGTTCTGGGAGCAGATCATCACGATCAGCAACTGCAGCACCGACCCCATCCCAGGGTCCGTCAGCACATCCGGCATGTACCTGTTGTAAAGGAGAAGATGATGATGATGACATGACATGCATAATCATATAGTGCCCATCCTCCGTCAGAGGCCTGGCTCTAAGCCCTTTACAAACATGGAGCCATTTGCATAACAGGCTGCCCACCTTGGTAGAGACAGCTGCCATTTTGGGGCGCTCATCATTCGTTTCCGGTGTCAATCAATCAGGTTTCAGTCACGCAAACATACACACTCATAAAAACATGTAACATGAAGACAGGGATGAGACGGAGGACTTCTGCTTCAATCTGAGACCATTACATTCCCACTACATATACATATGTAAAGGTGTGAAAAAGTTGCCACTTTCCAAATCATCTCTTGGTCTAATTTCAGACTACAGTCTCAAGATTATCACACCTGGAAGACAACACCAGTCTGGGTAAGAGAAACAAACAAAAAAAAACCTGTGGGGAAGACAAAGCCAGTCATGGTGAGATAGAAAAAAAAAACCTGTTGGTAAGCCAACACCAGTTGGGATGAGAAAAAACAAACAAACAAACAAACAAAAAAACCCGAACAAAAAGATTAAAAAAAACAAAAAAAACAACCTGCAAGACAACACTAGTTAAGATGAAAAAAAAAGTAACAGAAAAAAAACTGTGGATAAGACAATGCCAGTCAGCATGAGCAAAAAACTGAAAAAAAAAACAAAACGTGCAAGACAATGGCAGTCAGGATAAGAAAAAAAAAGGGGGGCAAAAAAAAAGAGAAAAAAATCTATGGGTAAAACAACACCAGTCAGCATGAGAAAAACAACAGAAAAAAAATCTGAAAGACAACCCTAGTCAACTATTTCACTATTAATCCATTGCATTATATTGTTTGCCCTTTTTTGCACAATGATTATCTCTGAAAATGCAAAAGAAAAAAGGCTGTATAATTCAGATTTCTTCATATTCTGTAACTTTTACAGATCTGTTCATTTAATGCTTTATGATACTTGACAAAAGATAACTGCACAGTCAAAATAATCACACTGACACATGGAACAAAGAGCAAAAAGTCTGTGATTAACTGCACAGTAAAAACAATCACACTGACGGCACTAACAAGTGGAACTTACGGCAGAACAAAGAGCAAGAAGTCTATGATTAACTGCACAGTAAACACAATCACACTGACGGCACTAACAAGTGGAACTTAAGGCAGAACAAAGAGCAAGAAGTCTGTGATTAACTGCACAGTAAACACAATCACACTGACGGCACTAACAAGTGGAACTTAAGGCAGAACGAAGAGCAAGAAGTCTGTGATTAACTGCACAGTAAACACAATCACACTGACGGCACTAACAAGTGGAACTTACGGCAGAACAAAGAGCAAGAAGTCTGTGATTAACTGCACAGTAAACACAATCACACTGACGGCACTAACAAGTGGAACTTACGGCAGAACAAAGAGCAAGAAGTCTGTAATGTCCTCCAGGTAGAACTCGGGCAGCGCTGAGAACTGCATGGGGACCTCCGCTGGCAGCGGTAACTCCGACCTGAAATTAAACACTGCCCTACACACCACAGTCAGCAAGGGGTAGATCATTAAACACTGTCAACAACATTTATCCACTTTTGATCAGGGATGATAAAAAACAAAACAAAAAAAAACATATTGTTAATTGATTCTCCAAGCATTTCATACTACATCTAACAATTAAGCCTAATAACTAAGGTATGTAAGAATAAAGCCAAGTCATTTATTCAACAGGGATTAAAAGTAATTAAAAATGCATTTAAGATCTAAGTACCTAATTCACTGATGACTGATGATTTTAGCCAAAAATAATCTGTTTTGTTTGTCATTAAAAGAACAACAGCATACATAAAGTACTCAGGAAGAAAAAGCAAACAAATCAACAACAAAAAAACCCACAACAGAAAACCACAAGATCCTCTTCCCCTCTACACATCCATTTATTTTCTTACCATAACTGTTAAACTTTTTCCCTCTTTTTTTTCTTAAAAATTTTTTTGTTAGCTTGTTCCAATGCTCCATGTGTATCTCTACACATTCAAGCATTGACAAACATAACAGAAAAACGCACCTGCCACTGTGCTGTTGCAAACATTCAAATTTAGGAAAGACACATCAAAATGAAAAAACAAAACCACATGATCATACCATGCTTTAAATGATATCTTAACTTAAAACTACAAAAACCATGCCAAACTTGTTTTTTATAAAGTTTTTGTCTTTTTGTTTTTTCAGGCAAGACCCATTACTAAACAGCACCCCAAATCCTCCACTGTACAGTCATTACTGACCACAGTGACTAGACACCCATGTCATGTCTGTCCACTGCACTTGTTATGCAGTTTTGAAACCCAAAGACCAATTATATCCAGAGATAACTGAGAAAATGATGGCTGGCACCTTTTCAATTTTTTTTTGTTTTTGTTTTTGTAGGTATCTGGGCACCATGAATACAGACCACACTTAAAAGCTTCTTGCGACACATTTCTGTCAGTTTATAACAACTGTTCCTAAAGGTTTGCTTTTATTTACTTCCTGTTGAAACATAACCACAGCACAACCTGTAACAAGCTGGCTGCCATCTGTTAGTTTTAGTACTGACTTTTTCAATTTTCAGATTTGCGTATGAACACATGCCAATGAGGTATGCAAACAGAAACAAGCACACACGCACACAAAAGCATACATTCACCCAGGCTCTCTGTGAATCCCACACATTCACCCAGGCTCTCTTCGAATTGCACGCATGGTCTCACCCTTGCATTTTGGGGTCAGCGGCACGCAGCAGGAACTGGGAGACTTGGATGTAGAAGCGCAGCACTCGACTCATCATCACCTGATCCATCACAGCCGCATCCGCACACAGCTTGCTCTTCTGCAGTCTCTGTTCGTAACAGTCACCTCAGCTTTGTCAGCGTTCAGTCAACACACACACGTACATTCACACGCACACACACTTTCTCTATTTTTCCAAAGAGCAAGGCTGTCACTGCATAACTTTCAGTATTCTATCAACATGCATGCAATCCTTCTCTATTTTTCCAAAAGATATATCTCAGAACTGTCAGTATCCTATCAACATATACATACATATACTGATGTTTGTAAACACTTTCTCAGTTCTATTTGATATGATATGGATATGGATATCGGCTGGAGACCAAGCTCTAAGCACTTTACAAACAGTCATTTGCACAACAGGCTGCCTACCTTGGTATAGCCGACTGATGGCTGCTACTGGGCGCTCCTCAAAGCCAGAATGTATTGCATAACTGCTATGAAATACACTACTTCTGGCTGAAACTATTCCCCAAAGCCACGCTGTGACCTTTCTCATACAGGACACCATTTGGCTAAGTCAGTGCAGGATCTGGGGGTCTCTTACTACTGCATTATCAACAAAATTTGTCCAAACAGAGCATACACACACCAGCCAAGGTTTTACAAGGTACAAAACACCAACAGCAGGTTTTCCTCACATATACTCTTCATCCATATTCATGCCCCACATTCTGAAAACACCAACCTGCACTTGGGATTTCCACTGTGGGTGGTTGCCGTCCATTTCCTCAATCATGCGGTTGAGGTCACGGATGGCACGGATGCGGCGGCTGTACTTGCGTGTGATGGGGATGATGGACAGGTGGTGGCACTGCAACGTCAGGAAGAAACACTCTGTGGAGAAGTTTGGGTCGCTCCATGGTGGATTCGGCTGCTTCTCTGAGGGACAAAACAGGAAAAGCTAAGATGGAAAATTGCTGTGTGCTTTGGAAACAATTATAAATCTCACAGACATAATGAAAAGTGATGTGTGACCAAGAAACAATCATAATCTCATGGTTTGGCTTTACTTAAAATCTTTGTTGATACATTTGCAATATCAATCCAATGTAAAACAGATGGCTATTTACACTCAGCTGCTGGTTTTTGTATAATTAACAAGCTATTTTCTTTATTTTCTCCTTTTTCATAAATATTAACTGCTGCGAGCACAATCACCACCTCACAGGAGAACAGAGATTTCGAAAATATTAACTTCACTTCATCTCACTTCCAGTGAGAAAATATCAAACATGGAAGATACACCAAAGCAAAGTTTATCACTTTGATATCACAGCCAATGACTTTGACAAACTCAATGTAAGCAAATATTATGAAACAACCCCAATACACTGGTCATGAATGCACGCTCCCTCAGTTCAAGGACTTACCAAGCTGGGCCTGCCACTCCTCAGCTTCTTGTGAAGTACAACTGAACCTGGCCTCTGACTTTATGCTCACTCTGGCCTTGGGATGGAATGGGTAGAATGTATCAATCTGAAATAACAGGAGACCATAACATATGTTGTATCTGTTGTTATGTACACTGTGGTTTTATATTCATGACATACACTTGTCATCTTTTATCTGTGAATGCTGTAAACAATGTGAAGTGGTGGCTTACTGGTGATGCGTCCACTAAGGAAGTGAGGGAATCTGAGGGCACGGGGATCAGATATCACATTCGCCAGATTTTTTCCCCCTTCCATTAGACCTTGAGTGGTGGTCTGGACACTCATTTGGATGAGATGATAAACCAAGATCCTGTGTGTAGCATAGCACATGTAAAAAAACACATGGCAACAGAAGGGTTATCCCTGGCAAAATTTCACTTCAACAGTAAAACAAAAACACTTGCAAACACAGAAAAGAAAAACAAGGTGGCGCTACACTGTAGTGACGCGCTCTCCCCAGGCAGAGCAGTCCAAATTTAACACAGAGAAATCTGCTGTGACAGAACAGTAATACAATGTCGTCTTTCACATGTCCTGTCATACACTGTCATATTTTCATGACTAATTTCCGCTCAAAAAAAGAAAAAAAAAAGAAAAAAAAAAGAGAAACCAATCAAGCACAATGTTCAAAATGTTCATAACTTAATGCATTATTTAGCTTACAGTCATCTTACATAATCATGTTCCATGTAATCTAGCCACTTGTATTTTTCACCTTAATTTGTTTGCCTTTTTGGTCCATTCATTTCTTCTTCTTTTTTCATGTAGTCCCAAGGAATCTTTTCTGAAATAAACCACGACCAGATAAGCATGAATACAGCACAGGAAGCGTGCCTCACCTTGTCCAGAAGAATCTTGGAAGACAACATCTCCAGCACCGCCATCAGGTTGAGCATGAAGCCGTCACCAGCCACTATCCGCTCGTCAACCTCAACACACACATAATGATATCAATAAAAGTATAAAATGTTTATGTGGAGTGGAGGCCTATTGGTAACATGTCCACTTAGGAAGTGTGAGAATTTAACTGAATAAGTTTGAATCCCACACTTGCCAGTATTTTCAACCCTCCACTATCCTTGAGTGGTCTGGGTGCTAGTCATTCAGATGACATGATAACCCGACAACATGCACTTATCACTTCCAAAAGAACCCTGGCAAAATTTTGTAGAAAATCCAATTTGACAGGGAAGCAAACACATTTGTATGCAGAAAAAAAGAGTGGTGATCTCACTTCAGCAACACGCTCTCCTGAATTTCATAAAGAGAAATCTTTGTGACAAAAGAGTAACACAATACAATAAAACACATAATCTATAATATGCCCTTGGCACACTCAGTATTTACAGAAAGGAACAAAGTCACACTACTACTTGTAACACACACAGACGCCTGCACAGATACAAAAAACATGCATGTGCAGACAGAGCAATCTTTGGGGGATAGCTGGCCTTTGGGCATCATCTCAACACGGACTGTCCTAATGCCCTCTTGGACAAGAGATGTAATGTGGGGGAGACACTCTCAACTATGATCAAATTCTAGCCCAAACAGTCAGGACAGCGGCTGCCGCCTCTGCTGTTCTGAAAGTCGTAGTTAGCCATGACTGTCTGTCATACAATCTGAACCAGAAGAAAAGAAATAACAATGTAGCACAGCAAACTGCTGAAATGTGGAGTGCCACCTACCTGTATCTGTGCTCGTTTGTTGTTTCTCTGCAGCACCTGTGTCAGGTAGTTCATGGTGACTTCCCTCGTCTCTGTGTGTACCAGTAGGCAGTGGATCACCTTGAAACACTCTTGCTGTAACACATACAGGGATAACGCACTTAGTTTATAAAACAATCATTTTATGTGTCTGCATGCATGTATACATTCTGTGCAGGGCCATGCTTTTCTGTTTCTCTGTAAATGATTGTGTGTGTGCGTGTTTGTGTGTGCATGTGTATGTGTGTGCACGTGTCAAGTCAAATTTATCTTTGTGGGTAAAAAGATAAGCTTATACAGCTTTTTTTACATCTGGCACTCAGGACCAAACAAAAAGTAATGGAAAAAAAAAAAAAAAGAAAGAAAGAATAGGGGGAGTGGGTGTGTGGGAAGCATAACATGAAAATCAACAATTACGTGTGTGTATATGTGTGTGTGTGTGTGTGTGTGTGTGTGTGTGTGTTTGTGTGTGTGAGAGTGTCTGTGTGTGTGTGTGTGTACGCATGTCATTCATACATGCGTACTTGCCTCTGACATGCAAGTGTGCATGTACATGCGAGTTTTAAGTTCAAGTGTACACTTGTGCACATCCCACTGCATGGGAGCACATGGGTAGGACCAAGCATGAAACATTTCAAAACTGGCATCCACACGGTGCCCACTGTTCCACCTACCCTGACATACTCCAGGTTGTGACGCAGGGATTGGTTGACAATTTTCAGGTTGTCCGCCGTCATCTGGTGGCCAGAGAAAAACTTCTCCACCACCTTTACCTGTACAAATACAATAACAAAAAATAAAAACATGAAATCGTAAGGGATTTGTAAATGCTGTAACAGCTGTAACAACAACTAAAGATCTGCAGTTATGCTGTCCAATGTGGTTACCTAACCCTGAAATAACTCGGTGTGAAAAACTTTAAGTACCTTGTTGGATACATGACAGTTTAACTTGCTCTGTGCATGTGTATGTGCATGTGTGTGCGTGTGTGTGTGCGCGCGTGCGTGTGATGTTTCATGGTGTAAATGCATTTGGACTTATCTATATATGCAACACCACATTTGCTGTTTATCATAAACAAAAAAACAAAACAAAACAAAAAACAAAAAAACAAAAAACAACAACAACAATAACAAAAAAAAACCCAACAACACACACACACACACACACAAAACAGAAGCAGATGCCTGAACTTCACATAAACCCAGTGCACTGGTCACGCCTCGAGAGAGGGGGTGTGCTTGCATGTGCATGAGAGAGAGTGTGTGTGTGAGTGTGTGTGTGTGTGTGCGTGTGTGTGTGTGAAAGTGATGAGAGCACACATGAAGAACACAAAGACATACATAAACAACAGTTACATTTAAGTATGCAGAAAAGGAAATTTCCTATCTAAAATTACGTTTTAATAACATACTTAACCGTGACCCAACTAGTGCAGACTCCGGCAGGGGTCTGACATTCCTGTCCTGTGCAAACTACTATCCGCCTATGCGGAAAAAGCGAAAGTACTACGGCCGATAACCTCCCGGAAGTAGATCTTTTATTAAATACCGAGTATCCCATCCTCCCCCTCCCACACCATCCAGAAATATTTGTTAGAGAGGGGTCATGATGAAGAGGAGGCTGAAGAGACAGAGAGATAACAGGTGAGAGGAGAACTAACAGCAACAGAGGCACACAGCAGAAGGCACCACACTGAGAACCCACAAAGAACCCTTCTACTTAACACGATCTTGTCTTTCACACAATTCCCACAAAACTTACATTGTCCTCAGCAAAGACGGACAGCCCCAGGAAAGGCCCCAGCAGTGACAGTTTCTCAATCTCTGACCCTGTGGCTTGAGACAGCTCCTCTGGTGACCAGTTACCTTGCTGAGTCATCTGCAACACATAGTTTCTGGTTGAGTTTCCTCAAGCTTTTTTTTTTTTTTTTTGGTCACAGTGATCTGTCAACTCCATAATATGCTGCACAGTGCATTTGTTCTTCAAGCAACAAAATTTGTAACAAATTTAATGGATGAATAACACATGATGAAATGGGTGGTATGAGAGAAATGGCTTTGCAACTGTCATTAGCCTGTGAAAAAGCTTAGTAACAAACTGCTGGTAAAGCTAAATACGGAGACAGAGAAACATTTCAATCACATATGTTGAAGCAACTGCCTTTCTGACTATCATTTTCAACATTTGTTTTCATAAAAAAGAGAGAAAAGAAACACTTCAACAAGTGAATATGGCAATCATACAAGTAACAAAGTCCTTTACAGGACACACAAGTCCTCATACTTAGTAGTTATCTTTATGGAAAGATAATCACACAATGACTTATGAACAGCTACCTCTAAGGATCGAACATGTAAGTCATCTGACGTGTTACGTTGTAAAAATCCAAGAATCAAGTGACAGCTAAAATGATGTTTAATCAACATACAATATTCATGCTTTGTTTTTTTCACAACAGAGCATCTACCATACTTTTTCAGCTCTGATAAACACACTATTTTTTTTCTAAAATGTCTATTGTATGTGCATGCATGTGTGCATGTGGGCAGGCATTTTACTACAAGAAATCTGGGTAGGATATTCATCAAATATTTTGATGGCTACATGAAGAGGCACTGTGGCAGAATTGGTAAGACCTTGGACTTGTGATCCAGTGTTCACCAGTGATCAAGGTTCGAGGCCCTGTCTCAGCATGGTGCTGTGTCCTTGGGAAAGGCACTTT
The DNA here is from genome assembly GCF_041734735.1 of Babylonia areolata. Lineage (NCBI taxonomy): Eukaryota > Metazoa > Mollusca > Gastropoda > Neogastropoda > Buccinidae > Babylonia > Babylonia areolata. Next base: position 27,342,626 of record NC_134886.1, on the reverse strand, counting down.
GTTCCCATTTTCCTCACTCCACCCAGGTGTGAATGGGTACCCAACTTGGGCTGGGAAAGGTTAAAAAGCAGAAGGAGAAGATCAGACCCCACAGTGACTATGAATTCACTGCCACAATGACCGCAAAAGGCTACGGGACCTTTAAACCTTTTTAACCATTAAGACAAATGCACAAAAATAAAGTCATTGACACTATCAATAAACAAAAAGCTGACGCAGAGAAACATGCCCAGCCAACCCACTGGCTGGCGTTAATCACCTGGTGACAGACAGGCCTGAAGTTCCTGGGGTCGCTTTTGATCTCACACAGCTCCACCAGGACGGACAGAGGCTCCCGGAAATCATCTGAATCGAGGGAAAGACTGCTGATCTGACGATTCAACCCTTGCAGTATGGGCCCAAACACCTGCAACACCACATCCATAGCTACAGTCAGTGAGGACGATTAATGGACTGTATTGCACTGTATTGCACAGCATTGTACTGTTGTATTGTATTGCACTGTATAGTATCACTCTTTTGTCACAATGTATTTCTCTGCATGAAATTTCGGCTGCTCTCCCCACAGACAGCGTGCTGCTACAAAGAGAGCACCACCCATTCTTTTTTAGATTCTTTTTCTGCCTGCATGTGTATTTACTTTCTGATTTTACAACATAATTTTGCCAGAAACAACCCATTTGTTGTCATGGGTTCTTTTACAAGTGCTAAGTGCATGCTGCACTAAGGACCTCCATTCATCGTTTCATCTGAATGACTAGTGTCCAGACCATCACCACTCAAGGTCAAGTGGAGGGGGAGAAAATACTGACAAGTGTGGGAATCCCACCTGTGGACTTAAGATTCTCTTACTTTTTAAGAAGTCATGTTAACATTAGCCCCAATCCACATAGATACTTGATCATAACAATCACTTCTTTTTTTTCTTTTTCTTCCTTTAATTCCAACTTTGAAGTTAAAGTTACTCCACACATCTGAATATGCTAAACACTTAAGAGATGGTAGCAAAAGGTGAATGGTTAGAATGTTGGACAAACCTGCAAGTCATGTAAGAGTTTGGTGGGTCATGTGAACATGAACACACCCACTGGGGTAAAAACGATCATTGTGTAACTGTCCACAATGACAACAAAACGACTTTTTGGGAAAACATACATAATGTCAGGCTTACACACTGGGTGTAAAATACAATAGCTTTTCTATACCTTGGGTCATTTATTCTAAATTAATATTTTGGATAAGTAAGATCCAGTAAAAACAAAACAAAACCGCACACAAAAAACATACAGTATTTTCAAATTGTTGCCAATTTAAATGGCAGAATTTTGCTGCTCCTGGTAGATTAATGCATCAATGTAAGTAACTTCCATAAATTATCATTTTAGCTAACAATGAAAAAATGACTGCTGTTCATCAAAGTGTCATTTTGAAAGATAAAAAAATACTCAAGTCTGGTGAAAAACAACACACAATTTAACAGTAAAAATGAAGAAGGAAGCATTTATTTCCTGTTGTGCTCTTCTGGTAATGCATTTCCACTATAATTGGATGTAGGGAAAGAGCTATTTTTTTTAAAGACAAAAGTGTATCGTGTCAACAAACTATTTCCAGGGAAAATGAAGTTATTCACCACAGACACACATATATATGTACACACACAGGGCAACACATGGACAACCTAAACAGTCTCAAACAGTCTCAACACAGACTCACTTTGTTGAGCAGTCTCAACACAGACTCACTTTGCTGATCTATGTGCACCAAAAATGTTATCAGAGTTTATGACATTCATGCACACAAGACAGATGACACTTCTGACTACAAATAAGTGGCTGACAACACAAATAATTTGTAATATCCTCCCCAACCAGTCCAAAACTGGAACCAAAAATACATGGACTGGCAACAGACATGGAAGAATGGTTTACCTCACTGAAGGCCTGTTTGTCAGGACGCAGTTTCTGAACCAGTTCTGGCAGGAAGACACGTGGCAAGTTATGGGACAGCAGGAATGGTAGTAACTCTGACAAGGATGAGGACCTGAACCCAATCAAACAAAAAAGTGAGAGAGAACCATAAAAATCATCTATATAATTACAAATGTTGATCTTCATGCTCTAAACTCGCCATTCAAAATAACACTTTCAGCATATGTGTGGTGAAACTGTGTGATGAGCTGAAAAATTGCAACAACTGCTTTTCTGCAAAGAATCTGAATGCTCAGATTTTAATACCTGACTTGGTGTCAAATACAGAATCAGAAATTACAGTCTGAACATTTTACAGGTTCAGCTTTTAATACCCGACTTTTGTGTCAAGAACAGAATAAAAAATCACTGCCATGCTGGCTGGGCTATGGTGCATGACATGAGCTTCAGTTGACTCATCAGTAATAAATACAGAAGGGAGGTTTACTGTTTAGTGCAGGCTTTCTAGTAATGTTCTTTAACAGGGTTCTGTTCACCAACTTCACTGGTTGCTTCCAACATCCTACTGGTGGAACACATTTTCACTGATAAAGACTAAAAAGATATGTTGTCATGCAAGTATGAAACAAGCGGCAGTTTCAAAAGAGACTAAAGAAGGACTTCAAATACACATATACACCAGCAACAACTGTTACTATAAGTTACCTTGAAAAAGAAAGCTTCACATTCAGCTGAATTTGCACATAGATTAATTTCAATTCTAGGATTTTTTATTTTTTTAATTTTTTTTTTTACATATCAATCAACCCTTCAATCAATATTGATAAGTAACAGACACAAGTTCTTCCTTGCAGTTCACTCCATAATGTTGAATACAAATAATCTAAGTTTCTAAAGAGCGAGGAAGAGAGGGAGGAAGGTGGCAGAATGGATAAGATGCTCATCTGTCAAATCAGTGACTGTGAAGGTCTGGGTTCGAATTCCACTCTCGCCCTTTCTCCTATATTTGACTGGAAAATAACTGAGTGTCTGGTCATTTGAGGTCTCATGTGCAGCACCCACCTGCTGTTCCGAAAAAGAACCCATGGCAACAAAAGTATTGTCCTCTGACAAAACTGTTGTAAAGATCTACTCAGATAGGTACACAAATACACATGCATGCACTCAAGCCAGACCAGCGCGTTGGGTTATGCTACTGTCAGGCATCTGCTTAGCAGATGTGGTGTAGTGTATATGGATTTGTCCGAATACAGTGACGCCTCCTTGAGAAACTGAAAGTGAAAACTGAAATCTAGAGAGCACACATTAGACACTTAAACATTCTTTATCAATTAATGACATATTGTAGTCTATCAACTCCTTTCAGTCTTGTCATGAACAAAAACTTAGGCACAAATATAATCAACTTCAGTAACTGAATACAAACAGTTTCAGTCCATTCTCTCTCAGAAGCCTTACAACTCCCATCCCCACACCCTTTTTATTATCATCATTATTATTTTTATATACTTTATTTCATTTTTCAAAGAGTACCTGTCTGAACTGAAGGCTCCTCTCAAGACTAGTGCTGTGTTGGTCACACACTGGTTCCGGGCCTCTGCCAAAGCATCACTCATGGGAGGTATGCTGGACTTCTGCACACCAAAGGAAATTTTAAATGACTTTTTCTTTCTTGAAGAAACTGAAACAGCAACATCTGCTGTTAGTTGATGAATTCCTGATGGCAATGCTGTCCAAAGCAGCACCCAGTGAATGCTAAATTGTGTTTTGAACTGTTAAATGATTGTGTGCACTCTACTTTGCAACTGGAGAAAAAAAACCCAATGTTGTTGGATGTTAATTTAGAGTCTTGAGGAAATGTAATGCTCAATTTGTTCAATTCAAACTGGAAGGAAAAGTCAATAAATTGATTGAGTTACACATTCAAAATACATGCATGGTTGTTACAATCATATCAGAAGACAACATGTCTGATAAAAAGCACACACATGCACACACACACTCACACAACAATACTCACCTTTGGTGCCATTCGTTCCTCTATGGAGATTCTTTCATAACAGTCTAAGAGATAGGTGATGAGGTTATGTTCTGTGGACGGCTGTGGGGGGAACTTGTCAGAAAACTCACGTTTTGGTGCTGCTTCTGGCATGTGGCTAGCACTGTACCAAACAAGACAACAAAGTAGGTGGCCTCTGAATCCTGAATACTGTATCTACTAATCAAGGTATGCATATGAAAAGGTAGTATATATGAATGAGACCACAAAAACAACAAGTAAAGATGCCAAACACACTTAAAAAAAAAATAAAAAAAAATCAGCAGTCTTTTTTTAAACACCTAAAAGATCTTTCATCCCGGACCACAAAATGTCAGACTCAAAGTTTTTAAATGACAACAAAATCACATGCAATATATGTCCTTAAATTCCCGTAGTTTCATGTTTTAAACTTTAGATAAAAATACAAAGATCCAAACTGAGGAAGCAGAGACTAAATAATAATAACATGTGACTCACCCACGGGGGCTGGCTGAACTTGAAGAAACAACAGAGGGGCTTTTCACTGGCTTTGTGTCGCCGGACAACATCCGCAATATGATCTCCATCACCATCTGGTTGATCAGGCTGCTGAAATTGTCTCCTGCACAACAATAAAATTCAATCAATCAGTTCAGTTGTCACAGGCCATGCCTTGGAAAACCAAAAGCCACTTAAAGAATTCTGCTTTTTTTGTAGTGGTATCAAGCATCAAGTGAACCTGATGAAAACATTAACTCACTACACATGTTGAGGATATACCAGATTGAAATTAATTTTTCAAGATATATCCAATTATTGTCATGCTAATATATTTATCATTTGTGAAACGGTCAAATGTTCAAGTGAGCGTGTATCTGTGTAAGCGTGCTTATGTGTGCGCATGTGTGTTAGAGGAAGAGAGAGAGAGAGTGAGAAAAAGACAGACAGAGAGAGAATGTATGTGCTTGTGTGTGTGTGTGTGTGTGTGTGTGTGTGTGTTGTGTGTATGTGGAATGTGAGCCTGTGCACGTGTTATATGTGTGCATGCGTGTGTGCATGTGCTAGTGAATAAGTGAGTGAACATAGAGACAGCAAGCATGTGAGTGCTCATGTGCATGTGCAAATGTGCTTATCAATGAGTGTATGCTCTGATATGGCCTGCACCTATTGATGCAGACACTTACCAACGTTTTGTGCAGCCTCAGCCAGGTCTGATATACAGATACAGTCCACATCATTTTCTTCCCATGTGGCCCGGAACACACGACACAACGCTGTCTTCACCTGCTCCTCTGTGGCTTCTGATCCTAGGCTCAGATTCTATGCACACAAGACATGATACAATGTTTAAGCAAGACTGGGAACACGAAGTGAAACTCTGCATAAAGTATATCCGATGAGAGAAATCTGGGTTCCATTCTAGCAAACGTCAAGTGTTATGTTTTACTGCTTGCTTTGAGGCAAAATTTGTCAACATTTTGGTGAATATCCCAGTGGTTGGTGTACATGAAGAGAAATCAACCAGCTTCCGACTTCTTGGGAACATGGTTATTTTCAGAATATTTGAATCTTGTCAAGCACATTTTTCCATAAAAACAAATACATGGGTGCAACTGCCATCAGGGGGGCCTCTCAGGTGAGAGGAGAGTGAGCGAGCGATGAGGAGAGAGAGCGAGCGATGGGGAGAGAGACAGAGACTTGGGAAGAGAGAGAGAGGGAGAGAGAGAGAGATTGCAAAGTACAGGAGGGGAGGGAGGGTGGTGAGGGGACAGGGACAGCGCTGCAGTGATTTTGATTTTGACTACTCTGCCAGTGGGAGTGGAAGGGTGAGGTGGGTGGCGGTGGAGAAAGGTTTGGGGAGGGAGGAAGGTAGGCACAGCTCTGCCAGTAGGTGTGAAGGGTGAAGTGGGGGTGAAGGAAGGTTCTGTATGTTGCTCTCTTGGACAGACTACAGATAGGTCTCACTGGCCAACGAATAGCTGATACGAACAGGTATGCGTTTTTGTTGTTGTTGTTGTTGTTGTTTTTGTTCTCCCCCTCCCCCCCGAAAATGGACGTTCTATTTATGACAAAAACCTAAAAACTGAAATCCATCTCAGGATGGAAGAGTTACACTCATGCAAATACAGTCAGAAAATGCATCCAGAACATTCTTCTTCTGTGTTCATAGACTAAAACTCTGATGTTAACTCGCATAGATATTCAAGTGGGATTTGATGTATACGACTGTTTTTAATTAACCCCGCGAATCAAGCAACCATAATGTGCTTTAGTGGGTATGTAGAACATGAACTTGGTTACTCGACAAATAAGACCACCCAAAGCCATGATAATTGATGCTGATAAGAAAGTCTTGAGCAGAGACTAGATCATCTGTATACATCTGTGTTAATATTTCAAGGCAGTCAGCAACCTGCACCAGCTTAATGCAAAAAACTCCTGTGTATGAAAGCTCAGCTTAAGACCATGGCTAGGACAATCTTTTGGAAACAAGTATGTTGGCAGAAGGATAATGAACATTTACCCGTTTCCGTCTGTCTTGTCTAAGATCTCCGTCCTCCACTTCCATAGTTTCTATCCCAGAATCCACATCCACCTGAGACTGGCTGCAAAGCAAATACAGAAACTAGCTTCATCTTACTTTTCATAAAAAAAAGAAAAAAAAAGAAAAGAGAGACAAGAAAAAGAAACAATAATTATACAGTCAAGGGAGAGAATCAATACAAACATTATCCCCCCTGAGTATTCAGTTCAACAGTAAAAATGCATAATATATCTACTTCAATTCCAAAGACAAAGTCATACTTTTATTTGAAATACAAATGAAGGAAATATGGCAGTGAAAGAATGGGAGAGGTGAGTATGTGTGCATGTGATTTGAGAAAATGTGTCACATAGTGAAGAGAGAGAGAGAGAGAGAGAGAGAGAGAGAGAGAGAGAGAGAGAGAGAGAGAGAGAGAGAGAGAGAACAGGAAAGGAATACAAACCTCTTTTCATCTGTATCCATATCAACCACGCTCCTCTGGGACTGAGATTCACTGACCATCACAACATCCACACTGGCTCCACCTGTTAGACAGACAATTCAACTTTTCTGCATATCCTGTGATATATCATTAAAATATTACATTTTTTTTTTTGTATGTGTGAAAAATACAACAAACTTTTCTCAGTAGGTTTGCCACTGTAGATATTTCTTTGATGACAGATATTCAATGTGACCAAGCGCTCTGCTTGCTTCAAAAACTCCTTCACACACAAGCTGTATAAGTGGACGATGCCAGTTTTCACAACTAAACCGCTGGACTTCCAACGCCCCATGCAGATTGTGTGGCGCTATTCCCCGTTTGAAACACAAAGCCACTTACGTCATTTTGTCCTCCTCGCCAGACAGCCTACTCCTCGACCAGTGTCGCGGTATGCTATTGGCTGAGCTGGAATCTGTGTTTCTGCTCCACCATATTTAATTATTATCTCTTTTGTCAAATCAGTAAATTACAAGTATTATATACTGGCAAAATCATCGCGATTCTATCTTTAAATCTACACCTTTTGTGTTTGCCTACGTTAAACTGATTTAACGCAGTTTGTAATTTTCAGCAACGAGTGTCAGTTTCAGTTTCAGTAGCTCAAGGAGGCGTCACTGCGTTCGGACAAATCCATATACGCTACACCACATCTGCCAAGCAGATGCCTGACCAGCAGCGTAACCCAACGCGCTTAGTCAGGCCTTGAGAAAAAAAAAAAAAAAAGTTTCCAGCAACGAGCTCGTTAAAACTGACTCTGTTCAGGTGACTTAAATTAAGATTATAAATTCATCTTAAATAGTTCAACACTTCATTTTATACTCATTAGAAAGTAGGCGCTGAGCTCTTTCTTTTGCAACTTTCCTGACGTAAATCGGTTCAGGAATCATTTAGAAATCTGTCACTGAACACCTTTTAAGAAACACAGTTGTCGTTGGTTTTGACCTGATTAGTGCCAATCTGCTTCGCAGCCCACGTGACTGTCTTTGTAGTTCGCTTAACCTGCATAAATTGGCAGAGCGAGTAATGAGTGGTCACTTCATACCTGAGCCAGCCCGTGGCCAGGGCCTGCTCTCTTTCTCTCTTGCTGTGTCGCGAGCGGTGTTGTTCCCACAACAGCGAGATCTCGCTACGTATCGCTGTGAGTACTAGTGTGTAGAATGTGTTGATTTGTAAATTGTATTGTTCGACACAGTACTTGTGTTCATATGAGTATGTTCAGTTATTGCTTTGTTCAGTTATTGCTTTGACATGTTAGTCACAGTTCAGCTATGATTGATCTAGAAAATCGCCATGCCGTCATATGCTTGTAGCAGTAAACCCAACAGTCAATGAAGTCTCTGGACACTGATAGTTTGCTCGAGAGTATTCTAGTGAGTGCATATGACGCGTTCTTTCTCGTTTGCTGTCACTGATGAAGGTTACAGTGTTTCACTGATTCTCATTACTCTATGTGTGTAGTATTCTGTTGTCGAGATTACAAGATAGTGTTGGATTGGTATCAGTTATTGGTTCAAACCACCTGATATGTATCAGTCTGTTAATTGTAATCTAGTTATCATGCCCTCTCCTATACGGCTTACTCCAGTATAGTGCAACATGACTAACTGATTCTTTTGAGTTACTTTGACACAGTATAAGCTTTACCTAATCTATACTGTCAGTGTACTTTCACTAAATCAGCATAGCTTCAATCTCTTTAACTGCACTATTTAAATGTATTAGAAATGTCATTTGATGTCAGTGTCTTCACACACATGCATTACCAAGTGGTAGTCTTTCCATGTACTATGTTTACATGTGCTTTATTATTCACTTGTGCCGACATGTTGTGCTAATGACATTTGTTTGTGTCATTCCAGGCACTGTCTTCTCTTCTTATATCTTCTCTTAGTTCTTCTCTTCTTATGTCTTCTCTTCTTATATCTTCTGTTCTTCTCCTTTAGTTTATATCTTCTTTTCTTATGTTCTCATAACTATTGTAAATAAAACAATAGAAAAACCCATTTGTGACTGGCCTCTATATGTTCCTGGCCTTTGAATCATTTAGTTAGTTCTTTTGTACCGTCCGTCCCTTATTAGAACCACTCGGTTCAGTACCACGGCTACATCAAAATATAGGAAATGCAAAGGTAAAGAAATGTCTCAAAAAACCAAAAAGACTGTTGTTGTGGAAGAAAGTGAGAGAGGGAGAGAGAGAGAGAGAGAGAGAGAGAGAGAGAGAGAGAGAGAGAGAGAGAGGCACAACCTGGAGCTGAAACAAGCACTTTCTGTACTAGAAGTTGTAGAACAGCAGATGCAACACGAAAATGAAAACACTGAAGACGGGCGCAACGGCCGAGTGGTTAAAGGCTGAGTGGTTAAAGTGGACTTTCCATCTGAGGGTCCCGGGTTTGAATCACAGTAATTGCGCCTGGTGGGTAAAGGGTGGAGACTTTTCCCATCTTCCAGGTCAACATATGTGCAGACCAGCTAGCTAGTGCCTGAACCTCCTTCATGTGTATACTCAAGCAGAAGATCAAGCTAAAGATCCTGTATATCCATGTCAGCGTTCGGTGGGTTAGAGAAACAAGAACATACCCAGCATGCACACGCCTGAAAACGGAGTATAGCTGCCCTACATGGCAGGGTAAAAAATGGTCACACACGTAATGGCCACATGTGAGTGAACGTAGGAGTTGCAGCCCATGAACGGAGAAGAAAACATTGAAATGACTGCACTGATTAGTTTAATCGTGTAAATGATGTTTTTGTCATGTGGGCAGCACTCTTGAGTCATGCAGACCCCGAAAGGTACTTACACCTTTTTTCCTCTCAAATTTTACCTGATCAAAACCCTTCCAAAACTTAGTACCTTCACTCTGTAAACTTGACACTTGAACAGGGGCTGCTGTGTTGACAACACTAGCTGGGGCAGCCTGGGCAATGGATGAAGAGCTGCTTGCCGGTGTGGGAGACTTGAGCTGACCCTCACCTTGACCCCTGGTGACTGCAGCTGGACCCTGATCATCTTGTTTCTCTGCAGCAGGTCCCGCAAGGCGAGCTAAACGTCGCCGCCTTATCTGCATCATAGTGTAGTCTGCATGTTAGACACCAGCACAGTCACAGAGACAACAGTTTCAATACAATATGTGAGAAAAGAAACATTTGACAATTATTAGTTCAGTTCTAAACCAAATACTGTGACTATCCCATTAGAGTTTAGGGTAAGCATGTTCTTTCTAGTGAACAAAACCCTGAAAATGTGTAAACAAAAGAGTACACTGATTTGATAGTCTATTAATATATATTACATTTTCAATTCTTAAGAATGCAGATATTACACATTGTTATGTGCCAACTCCCATGATGTATTAGCATATAAATATATACTGGGTCTCAGTCCTCTTTTAACCTGATGAAAGTCAGCTATGGCTCTGTGCTTAATAAGTGGTATCCCTGAAGTAATTTTCAACATAATACGCAGCTTGCAGAGCATCGCTTTAAAGTTAAGAGGAGGAGTTTGTATTATACTCCATGTTTGGTGTTTACATAGGCGCCCCTGGGAGGATTGGGCTAAATATGAGGCCACCTCCCGGTTTGTCTCTGCCCTGTGGCTGACAAAATGCGGCGCATACTGGCCGAAGAGGGAGTGCTGCTGTGCTGGGATGGACCGCAGAGCAGCCCTCTCCTCTACTGGAATGTTAGAGAGGCGGAGAACAGCATCCCGCCGCGCTAGCACCGATCAAAACAACTAATGACTACACTGTGTTTATTCCACCAGGATTTTGTATCAATTCTGACACGAGGGCAAACTATAACTTTTTTAGCCTGTCTATTGAGCAGACTAAGGTCAGTCACTTTACTTTCTTACACATGTATACACACTTGATTTATTATCAATATCATGCATAATTAAAAGAAAACTTATACTGTATAAGGCATGTCTTGGTAAGTAGCTTCACCCATTCCCAACTATATAGAGAAAAAAAAAAAGGAAATGGTAGCACAAGGCAAATATTTACTTGACTGAAATATTCAAAGTCATACTTAGTGTAGAACTCACCATACTCTGTACCATTATAACAACATCCATTACCTCACATAGACAGCAAGGTATTTCAAGCTACATACATGTCAGTTGTTTCTGAAAATATGTTGATTATTTTTCAATCTAAAAGCCATATATTCATTTCCTAATACTTCTATTCTATATGTATACTATATATCTAAAGTATTTGTTTATTTCCCAATTAGATTTTGACAAAAGCATCTGATTGCTTGGTCTGAAACTGCTCAGGTACAAGAATGTTTTCATGGCTGAAGAGTGGTAAACTGGATGGGTGCCGTCAAAGTGCCAATATGTAACTTGATGACAAATCTAATATCTACTAGCAAAAAAAAAGAGAAAAATCTACTTCAGTACTTGTATTACCATTTACAGGAGGCCTATGGAGCTAAGCAGATCTGTTGCTGGGTTAGACTTCTGCTTTCTGAGAAATATTACTCTGGCAGCATTATTCTGTAGCCTTTAGAAGCGGTCAATGAAATTAGGAAGGGGGGAGGGGGGGACGAGGGGGAAGGGGGGACATCTATCAAACCTTGGACTGAATTTTTGAATTCATTAAAAAAAAAAGAAAAAAAAAGACAATTGTATTGAGCTTACTGCATCCATAGACTTGGACAGTTGAGTCCATGCAACAGTGTTTATTCTATTTTCAATGTTCTCCACTCTTAACTGATATAATAATGTTAATAAAATATAAGCATTATCATTGATTTGTTGAGCTCACTGCATTTTTAGACTTGGACAGTTGAGTTTACACAAGTGTTTGATTTTCAATGTTCCCCACTCTTAAATGATACAACAATGTTAATTAAATATAAGCATTATGACTTGTTTTTAAAATGTTGCCACATATTTCACCGACTTGGATCAGCTGATCTAAAATCAGACATCCATCCAGTGGTCCACTTCTGTAGCCCAACAACTTAATCTACCACCATACTTATATTAGGAATGGCTTTCAGAATGTGGCATACAGTTCAGCTTTCTACATAAACTTCTATTTAAAAAAAAGGTAAAATGAAAAGCAGAACAATGAATCAGCAAATAAGGGCCAACGAGTTGACTGCTGAGCAGAAGCCAAACAAGCGCTTTGTTGTTGGGAGGAACAAAAACAACAAAACTTTATGAGCAAAAAACCAACCTCATCTGGGCTCAGTTCACTCATTTTGGGTTATGTTTCAAGTAAATTTTCTTTGGAAAACAGCAAGCTGTTCTGAACGTGAAGAACAGAACAAGAAAGCCTGAAAGGTTTGTCAGTCTAAATATTCGTTCTCTTCACCAATTCTCCCTGTGACGTCAAATTCCGTTCCAACCCGGAAGTCGTTGAATGGTGTCCCTTTCTGATTTGATGGTAACTCCAGTTGTGGAGCATATCAGAGCAGACTACATGGACTTTGAGAAGGTGGGTTCAGCATGAAAGCACGAACTTTGCAACTGTTGAAACAATGGAACAAACTTATCAAACGAAAAATAGCAATCAGACCTGTGATTTTGGCATGTAACTGAGTAAGGATTTTTGTGTGGAAATTATTGGCATATTTTGTAAAATGTGTTAGATGTAGACTTAACACTCTGTAGTGCATCCACGAGGAAACAACATTTTACATTACGGGCCACGTTGACATCTGGTGTCTGATTAGGCGCTGCCTCATCAATATTATCTGTTAATCAGAAGGTCACCTTACGAATGCATCAGCTGCTTCTTCATTGCCGCTTCTTCTTTCCGTAATTTGCTGGATTACCCGTTCTTTCAACCCATTGGCCACGAGTCTTGTTTGTTTATTAGATTTGTTTATTTGTTATATACACACGATTTCTCTGCCGACATTGCGATATATATATATATATATATATATATATATATATATATATATGTATATATATACACACACATATATATATATATATATATATATATATATACTAAGTTGCCAAAAGGTTGTTTCAGTTGTATTAGCATGAACAGCCTGTATTTGCATGAGCATCCTACTTTTTGTATTTTGTATTTTTTGTATTTTGTATTTCTTTTTATCACAACAGATTTCTCTGTGTGAAATTCGGGCTGCTCTCCCCAAGGAGAGCGCATCGCTATACTACAGCGCCACCCATTTTTTTTTTTCCTGTGTGCAGTTTTATTTGTTTTTCCTATTGATGTGGATTTTTCTACAGAATTTTGCCAGGAACAACCCTTTTGTTGCCATGGGTTCTTTTACATGCGCTAAGTGCATGCTGCACACGGGACCTCGGTTTATCGTCTCATCTCCGAATGACTAGCGTCCAGACCACCACTCAAGGTCTAGTGGAGGGGGAGAAAATATCGGCGGCTGAGCCGTGATTCGAACCAGCGCGCTCAGATTCTCTCGCTTCCTAGGCGGACGCGTTACCTCTAGGCCATCACTCTACACTACTTGTTGTTATGCCTGCACTAGAGTGCAAACAACGAATTAAAGCATAATAAAAACCAATCAGCATTTTAGATTCAATGCTTGTTTCTGCATCAATTTGCTGGTGATTATTTTATGACAAGTGCATGTACTGATATAGAGCAAGGCACATTTTTGTGATGGTTCCTTCCCCTGTGAACTAAAATGGATTGTGACTTCCTAATCTTAGGCGTTGCTACTTTCCCAGTTTGTGGTGGACCCAGTTTGATTGCTTGAGTCCCTGATCACTGTGGGAAGGGCATAGGGAGAGCAAGCAATGTAGCTGGGAAATGACCACCACCACCTCCCTCCCCCATCTCCAAGCCCCCTCTCACTTTTTTTCTTCATCTGGACCAGTCATCTGCAATCCTCGCAATGCAGCAGATTCTTCAATAGTTCAAAATATGCTGGCTGCCCCCCCCCCTTTTTTTTTTTAATTAGAAGATCTCTCTGTCTGTCTGTCTGCCTGTCTGTCTCTCTTTCTCTCTCTCTCTCTCTAGATCTATCTGTCTATACAGTATTAGTTGTGTCATGAATATTTGACCTTCAACATAGATATTGTATAAGAAGCAGGTCTGTATTTCTCTGTTGACTTTCAAAATAAAAAATCACTACTCTTCACTTGCTCAAGTTAGTTACAAGATAAGGTTAAAAATCCAGACCTTTGAACTTGAAGTGGAGCATTCTAACCAATAGTTTAAATATTGGACCAGTTCAGTTATATAATCCTTAGGTTTCTCTCTCTCTCTCTCTCTCTCTCTCTCTCTCTCTCTCTGTGTGTGTGTGTGTGTGTGTGTGTGAATGATTGCACTTTATTTATAAATCTTTTAAAAGACAAAAGAAAATCCAGGTACTTGAGCAATTTGTCATGTTTATGATGTATGCTTATTGGAAAATCCTCTTTGAATTATTTTTTTATATTGTGATCTAAAGTAAACAAAAAAGTGTGTTTTTGGAGAAAGTCCATGTTATCTGTGGTATTTTTGTAGTTAGTCAGTTACACATGCCATTTCCAAACTTATGTCAGTCTGCTGAGAGAGAGAGACAGAGACACAGAGACACAGAGAGAGGGAGAGAGTGAGCTGTTCTCAGCAGCTTAAAGTTTATTTCATTTGTTTATTATTTGTTAGCACAAACTCAAAGCATATTTGTAATATCAAGTTAATTTGTTTATTGTTTATTAATTGTTGTTTATCACTTTTTATGTATTGCTTTTTTCAGATGAGGTGTCCTGCAGCTGAAGCTTCATAACTGGCAGCTTACATGCTGAGCAGTTTTGCACAATGAGGACAAGGCACAGTTTAAAGAACGGAATATTTTGTGACCACCAACATTCCAGTCAGTATTGAGTTTCTTGTGACGTATGCAGTGCTGAAGTTTCACTATATCTTAGCTGAATGTGTTTTGGAAATTTTTCTCTGAGAGTTTTTTTCAGTGACAGAAACACTTGCAACATTTTTTTTGTTTATCAGCTTATTTTGCCTGGTGGAGCTCGTGGTGGGACAAGAGAAATGCTTTGTCTGTGCTGTGAACTAGAAGCAGAAGTTTTGAGCATACGATGACTGTTGAGAAAGATTCTGAGAACATAACTGGTAGTGAGAGATCTCGAGAACGGCACCCCAGCTCCCACGTGACCACCATGACTTCTGACACCAAGGGCAAGACGCAGCTTGTCCGCCGACAGAGTCATAAAGAGAAGGAGAAAGTAAGTCCGTTCAACTGCCTTAGCTTGTGTGTCTTTTTTTTTAAACAGCAATTATATAGTCACAAAGAGAAGGAGATAGTATAAGCCGTTGTTAAAATGCCCCTGTTTTTGTGTCTTAGAATTAAAAAAAAAAAACCACACCAAAAAAACAACAACAACAACAAAAAAACCCAAAACAAAAAAAATACACAAAAAAACAACAACAATTGTTGAATATAGTCACAAAGAGAAGAAGAAAGTAAGTTCTTATTGAACTGCCAAAATTTGTGTCTTTAAAAAACATGGAGAACTGTTGAGAATAATGTCACACATTTGAAAGAGAAAGTAAGACCTTGCTGAACTGCCTTAAGTTTTATGTCTTTTAAATAGTAACAAATGTTGAGTACACTTGTTGGTACACTGCACAAAATCATGGTGATCATTTGTTTTTAAGTGTGTATTTTTGTACACTGATCACATGTGAGTAAATATTACAGTGCTATAAGATGCTGTATTAGTTTATGTTATGAGAATTTGCAAAATTATGATTGAATGTGATCATTTCCTTTGGAGTGGATGGGCAGAATTTGTTGCTGTTTTTAGCAGTCTGGTTTTCTTTTAATGGGTACCTGAAAGAAGATGAAAAGATTTTGGATACATTATTTACCATGACCAATGGACTCACACAGTCACACATACATAGTCATACACACACATCTGTGACACAATGACTGTGCAAAATTACAGTGACATGTACAACAGAAAAGTAGAACTTTAAAGCAGCTTACAGATGGCATTTTACTGTAAAAGAAAAACAGAAATAGAAGTGTCCATACATGTGTACTCCCTGAGTAAAATCATGCCTGTTTGCTTCAGTTGATAGGCTGATTGCTTCTTTATCAGTTATGTTCAGTTGATAGGCTGATTGCTTCTTTATCAATTATGAATGGCTCTGATCCACCTGCAATTATAGATAATCAGAAATACAAAAATTATACTTTTTCATATGTATTGAAATTATGCGTTTTTGTTTTTCTGCTGATAAAATGCATGTCAAGTGAGTGTGAGTGTGTGCATGCATGCATGTGCGTGTGTGTATGCACACGTGTGTGTGTAGGACTGAGCGGGTGACACTTTTTGTCAGGAAAAGACACTCGACTGAGCAAGCTGTTTTAAGCTCACTGTCCAGTGGTCTGACTAACGTTATTTAGTCTGTCTGTGTCAACCATGTTGTATCATACTTCTTTACATTGTGTTGTGCTGTCGTCTGTTGCACTGCACGCACACAAAAATCTGAACCCAAATGTTGTGCGTTTGGACAGACAGGACTGCGGGACATTCGGGCGTTTTCCTTTCTGGTGCTGTGGTATATTTTCTCTGCCTTCACCTTGTTTCTGAACAAGTACATCTTGTCAACGCTACGAGGAGATCCCATGTTGTTAGGTGAGTGTCTCTGTTTCTATTTCTGTTAGCAGGCTGTCTCAGTGTCTGCCTGTGTGTGTCCCTGACTTGTCTCTTTGTGTCTGTGGCTCTCTTTGTTGTGTTCTTTTTGTTTTTGTCTATCTGTGTGTCTTTCTGTCAAACACAAAGGTGCACATGCATGCACACACACCATGCATACACATGCATACATATATATATATATATAAAAGATTTTACACACACACACACATGTATATACACACATATATGCTCACACATACATACATACTGATACACACACACAATGTGTGCTTATGCACACACAGTGATACACACACACACACACGCACACACACACACACACACACACACACACACACACACCCCAATCTAGTAGAACTTTACTACATGGCGTTTCCTGTTGTTTGAATTGAAATGCAGCTATGAATTTCCAAGAACATGCACTAAAATGGCTGTTTGATTTGTGTATGTTCACTAATCATGCGTACATGGACGCCTCCAGTTCATCAGTTCATTAACTCTTTCTGTACTAAGGTACGCTATAGCGTACCTCACGCGCACAACGCTTTGTTACTATGGTACGTTATGGTGTACCGTGAGTTTGAAAATTTGTAGTTCATTGGTTAATGGTTTTGTGCAAAACTAAACGGCACAGCTCTGTTCTACAGTCACCCAAAAGTGCACCTGTACTTTTATTGTGGCTGAAAATACCTTTGTTTGAGTACTATACATGCAAGTGTATAGTCACCCTTCTCGCTCGCTCGCTCAAGAAGATGGCGTCCCCATCAACTTTGGCTAGTATTGTGGCTCAAAGTCGAATGCAAACTGATTCTATTGTGGATATCCACTGTGCATACACATTTACCCATTCAATTGCTACAATTAGGAAATGCCTATGGTTACAAAAGACACACTTGTAAAATTTCTGTTATATGAGAAAAACTCACTCCCTTTATGTCATTTATGAAAAACACTTTTTTTTTCAAAGTATGATAAATCACTTTAATCAGTCAATAATTGAGTGCTTTGAAGCTTTGCCAGATGTTAATCCATTCTATTTTTTTTTTGTATTATGACAAAATTTCACAGCTGTATGTAATTGCATCCTGGTTGTCTGTGTGTGTGTGTGTGTGTCTGTGTGTCCGTGGTAAACTTTATCATTGACATTTTCTCTGCAAATACTTTGTCAGTTGACACCAAATTAGGCATAAGAATAGGAAAAATTCAGTTCTTTCCAGTCATCTTGTTTAAAACAATATTGCACCTCTGGGATGGGCACAAAAAAATAAAAAATGAAGCCTAATTATATGCAAACTGCATTTACTGTTGTATTTTTTGTATTCT
Organism: Babylonia areolata; assembly: GCF_041734735.1. NCBI lineage: Eukaryota > Metazoa > Mollusca > Gastropoda > Neogastropoda > Buccinidae > Babylonia > Babylonia areolata. The sequence continues at coordinate 27,324,710 of NC_134886.1, read as the reverse complement.
CTAAACTTGGCACTTTGATCTGATATTCTGACCCAACAACAAGAGCAGTCATTATTATCATTTTTTGTTCAAACAGGAACTTCTTTTGCTAAGCATGGAAGTTTTATTTATTTTGCAAACGTTTTAGTGCAGATAGTAAAAAATGGAAATTACTCTGTAATTAATGCTAGGGGACATAATTCGCTTTAAACTGATCTTTCTCATCTTAAACATTACATTTTGAAATTATACACAATACATAAAAAGCGTGGTTTTTTTTCCAGTGTATCACAAGTGAGTCTTGAAGGTCTTGCCTCTCTTGTTTTTAGATATTTTTCTTCTAACAAAAGCAAACGGCCAGTACAGAGAGTACAACAAAGGAAGTCATGAGGCAGTATAGAATGAATAAAAGAAAAATGTCTTTAAGGTATGAATAAAAGAAAAATGTCTTTGCTATATGAATGCAATAAACCAGCCCCTTGGATCCACAGGAGATGGTAATCAATATGATTATATTGTCATCTTGTCTTTGTACGGAGCAGCTGTCACATTGCCACATTGCCTGGCTTGTGTGTGGGTGTTGAGTTGGGTGGGTGTGTGCATTAATCTGCATGTTGCACAGGGACTCTGAAGCAGGCTTGGGTTTCAGCTGAAAATTTGCTAAATTTGCTATAAATCAGCAAGTTGGATAGGGATGCATGTCATTCTTCTTTATTGGTTGTTATTTTTATCTCTCTTTTTTGTTGTTGTTGTTGCTTGTATTAGTAGTAAAGATATTTTTTTCCGACTGGAGACATACAAAAGGCTGGGCAGAAGGAATAGTTCTGTTCAATACATCATTGAACATAGGTCAGTAAATGATGGAGTGGGATTATAGGGGCGTTTATATTACAAAGACTGAAAAAAAGTGGGTTTTTTGTTATTGATAGATATATTACTGTATTGTAGTGTATTGTATTTTATCTGCAGCATATTTCTCTGTGTAAAAATAGTGCTGCTATTTCCAGGAAGAGTGTGCTACCAAGGTCCAAGCTCCCTGCCCGCCCCCACACCCCCTTGTTTTTTTTAAATAGATTTTTATAATTGGATACCAGTGTCTAATACTGATACTGCTGAGTTCATTAATCAGTAAGGAAAACACAGTTGGAAACATACTTCGACTTGTTTCAGGCCAAGAGGGCATCAACAACATCTGAGCATGAGCTGATATGTGGGCGTTAACAAAGTCATATATACTCTGTTACTTATGGCGCCGTGCAAAATTATTCGTAATTTGTCCATATGTACTATTAGTATTTCTCTCGAGTCTCATTGTACTGTAAACGCAACATGAAGTTTTTCTGTGTTTTAATC